>NC_050524.1:12311338-12319271 GCF_002922805.2 Oryzias melastigma | reverse complement strand
AGAGAAATGTCACAATAAGAAGATCAGATAGCTGCTCAGCTTCTGTTATCTGAGAGAGGTGACAATTGCAAGAGGTTTAGCAAACGGAGCACACGCGAGGCTGCAGTTCATGCTGAGTTTGTGTCGTGTTGGGATGCAGCAGCTGATAAAGTGGCTTTTTTAATCTGCAAACAGAAACACGAGTATTGCTTGTTCTGTCTTCGACAAACGGAGCGTACAGATATGCACACGCTTCACGTGCACGGTGGTCATGACTCCATTCTATATACAGTATAACAGAGATAATCTATCACACAATATATGCACCTTTATCAGGCCATCTTTAATATGCAATCTCCATCCGTGCCCACAATAATTCAGGCTGTTTTCAGCTGTTCATCAGAGGAACAGTTTTTTTTCTTTTTTTATAAATTGAGATAAGGAATTAAATCTGCTGGAACAGGGGATGCTGGCATTGCTGCGGGGTGGCAAAGCAGAGGCTCTGATAATAGAGCTGACTCCCATTGCGCAGGCTATGAGGCAAACAGCCCTGGCGCCAGCCCAGCCCTGCCCATGTGAGAAGATAGGTTACAGTGTCGTTGTGCAGAGGCCGTCTCTCTCCCTCCAATGTGAGCGTGAGGTGAAAGCCGCATGTAGCAGAGGCGAGGAACAGAATCAAACGCTGTGCTTTTGGATTCTCTGTGGCTCAATCTGTCTTAGTATATGTGGTAGAAAAGGAAGTAAAAAGTGGGCTGACTAACATGAGCCAAATACTGACCCTAAGTGATCGATCATCTTTGTTGAAAAAAAAAATAGACATTTTAATTCTGTAAAAGTGCTAAATCAGCTCCTGCTGTTAACTGGATGTACTTGTGTTCCAGCTGAGGAACTTACCCAGATGTTACGCTCCTCGCCGACCCCTCCTCAAAGCGGTCTGCAACGATAAATAAAAACAAAAAAGGTCACATCCTAATTTGCACACAACTCACAAAGACAAAGGGCTAACAGATGCAGCAGTCGCACAGTTTTGTAATCAGAACGGTTCAATTAGGAATTTAATCTCTGACTGCATCCCAGTCTGGGGAACCAGAACAATCATTTTCTGCACGGATAAGATGAAATTTTCAGGCAGAAATATTGTCTTATGCCTTTCTTTGGGTAAAAGCGATTTTGGGAGTTATGTGCATTTCTAATAATGTGTTTTTGGGGTTTTTTTCAGCTTTTTTTCCAACCTTCAAATCAAGCAACGAAACCAAAGTATAAGTTTCCAATAAAAATATTAGAAGCAGCAAATTGATTGGAATTTTGATAACAGAGCAAGATAATAAAAGTATGTCTTGCCTTTTTTTTGTTCAGTACAGTAAAAATATAACTAAAAAGACATAATAATTTAAAAAAATAAAAAATTTATTGGCCCTGCGACAGACTGGCGACCTGTCCAGGGTGTACCCCGCCTTTGCCCATCAGTAGCCGGGATAGGCTCCGGCACCCCCGCGACCCCGAAAGGGACGAAGCGGTCAGGACGATGGATGGCTGGATGAATGAATGAAAAAAAATGTAAAATTTAAAATATATATTATTTGTAAAAATGTACTGAAATTAGGAATGTCCCGATATGATCACATGGTCGAAAAATAGGCCGGATCACGTGGGACTTGATCAGTAACAGATATTTAATTTTAATATTTTGATCAGCACTTTATATTTTAAGCTTATTATTCCAGATAAATACTCCTAAGGTATTAGTTGCATTATTTTTACTTGTTTTTTAAAGCTACTTCACATAAGTCCTCTGTTTAAATGTTAAATGATAAAATAATAATAAAATTAAAATAGAGAAAAATCTGAATATGGTTATTACATTTGTTCATTTTTCAAATGTGTTACAAAAGTATCGCATTAGAACTCTGTATCAGCAGATACTCAAAATTAAATGACTCTGAATCGGATCAGGCCCAAAAAAACCTGAAAGGGCTTCCAAATATTACTTTTCATGCTATTATTTTTTTCCACTACACATCTCAGAGACTAAACAGAAAATTTGAGATTTTTTTTCAGACTAAATTCTAATTTATTTAATCAGTAATTAGTTTAGTTAAGTCAAATTTCCTTCTCCATTTTCATTTACCTCCAACGTTTTAACAAAACGGAAGTGATTTACTCAGCCGTTTCTCTTTGTACCTAGAGTTAGTCAGCAGAGGTATTTGCCCAATTTAAATTAACCGAGAAGGAAATTAAGCTCAAGATGCAAGAAAGACGGTTCGATTTGTTACCTAACGAAGGTCAAAGACACAGCGGTGGAGGAAAAAAACTGTCTTTTTAAAAGAACACAATCTCTACTACAAAGCAAGTCGTCCAAAGCCTTTTATCCAGATGATTTCCTGTTTGTTTTTCAACCGTTTTCCAGTTCAAACAACCAGATTCATACATGTAAAAATGGGACTGACAATGACAAGTCCAATTATCTCTGTAATTGCTGTCAAATTGTTGCATGCACATGTGGTGATGCAAAATTCTAACTGCAACTAAGAACAGAAATCACATCATTATTGGAGACAGCTAGTCCTGATTGGGTTGCTAATAACAATTATAAAAACTTCTGCTAAAAAAAAAAAAAAAAAAAAAAACATCCTTTACGTTAGTCGGTTGATGTTCTAAAACTATCCTGTTGTGACCATCACCGTTTTTCCCATCAAGCTTAAAAAGTGGCTGTTTTGGTCACCAGGTGAGCAATCGGTACTTCCCTAATCGAAATCCATTTCACTTAAATGCAGTCCATTAAAACAACATCCATACAGGCTGCAGTGTGTATCTGTGATACCCAGACAACCTATACATCCTTTTTTATACATGCTTTCTGTTTTCTTTTCAAGGTTGAGGGGTGCAAAGGAGTGACAAAAGTCAATGTCACCTTTGGCTAGCCAGTGTATCACTCAAATAGCACTGTTTTATTCAGAATTTGCTAACTTATTGCTTTAAATTCCACTCCGATCGTCTTTTAATCAATTGTAAAAGCACCCCCAGTGGTCTTTTAATTATGATTTGGTTGTTTTTAGCCAAAATGTAAAAAAAATTAAAAAATTAAAAAAAATGTTATTTTCTTGGACATAGTTCCTGCAGAGCGGCAGGAGTCCTTTAAAAATTTGCCTCTTAGTTGTGCGCAGGACTGTTGCTGTCGAGTAAGCCCACACTCATTTCCCAACATCCATCAGTTCAAATGCTCTCCTGCGTGCTTAGAGCTCCTCACAATCCCAACCCAAATTATCAGTGCAACAACAATGTCGAACAATATCTGAGCTAGCCAGATGCCATTCTCAGGTTTAGTCATCTACAAGCGGATGCATCAGATTGGAGTACAGCAGGGAGCTTGTAACTTTTACGTTACAGCTACAAGTTTTTTCAAATGAAATCTGTACAGAGACATGCTCAGAAATGAAATTTTAAGTGTCATTTTCCTTATATATGTATTAATCATGAGAGAAAATGCCACAAGAACATGCTAAAAACTGTCATTGGAGTAGGTCTTAGATTGACTTAAACACATTACAATGTTTATTCTAACATAATATCTTTTTACAAAGATTTGTCTAGAAGTAGACTTATTTTTTCAGCTATGGGTTAAACTGGGTCAGTTACATATTACCCTGAAGAAAAATCACAGCAATTTCCTCTATTGTCACAGAAACACGTCACGTCTGTGGACTGAATCCGGCATTTCAGTCCTTTAGACGTGTTTTCTTTTAGTATTTTGACTGGCTAATGGTCTTATGTAAGCCGTTTGTTGAAAAAGGTAAAGACAGAGAAATCATGCGAGATTACCAGAAAAGGGTTTCAAGTGTAACGACCCATAATGCACTTGTTTGTTATCTCCGTTGTTGGTGGAGGAAACAAACATTTGTATGTTGTCTACGGCTCAGTACCAACAGTGAAGGCATAAACAGTAAATAAAAAATGGATGGAGCATGACTCTCCATAAGTGCCAGCTGTTCTAACATGTTTGCTCATTTCCAGATGGCTACTTTAGAAGACCTATAACATTTTTTACTCCATGATAATAATCACGTTGTAATTTCTCATATTTCTCTAATCGCTTTTAAACGCCACGCCGGTCTGTGTCTGAGTGCCACTCATGCTTCTTGTTTTTCTCTCTGGGACAGTTCAGTGGGCGGGGCTTAAAATGGTCAGGAAGGGAAGATACATTTTAAAACTTGGTTTGATTTGGTGGAGTTTCGTAAATGACAATCACAAATTGGAAGGCTGAAGTGGACTGAACTGGAGGGCACTGTTGCCTGAAAAGTGCTCGAATCAGGACAAAAAAAAAAAAAAGAACATAGAGGAAAATCACTATGTCCAAACTATATGGTAAAGACCCACTCCAATGAAATGGTGTTTTTGGTGTTTTTCACATGTTCTTGTAGCATTTTTCTTATGATGGAGGACGCACATAAAGAAAATTCAGATTAAAACTGTGTTTCTGAGTATTTCTTTATATAAATCGTGAATCAGGAGCAAATGAAAAGATGTGGTTGGAAAAAACTCCACTCCATTCTGATAAATCCACTTACAGACAAATAGATCCATGTACATCTCTGTTTTCTTCGTCTGAGCTGGTATTTGGCTCAAAATTGTACAGTTGAATAGATCCAACATTGCACGCCATTTTTGTTGCAGCTGTAATGGGGGAGCATATAAACAGAGGGATAATAGGAAATTGAGAGTCAATTTTCTAATGAACTACTACTCTGCAGAAACTATGGAAAATGGCTAATGGTGTAAAGTTGTATTGCATTTTTCAACCATCCTATTTAACCCACACAGAAGGCTGCCCCACTGCTGAACATTGGCCGATAAGGACACTTTGGCACATGGGTGGACAACATGGGAATCAAACCTGCTATCTTCAAATCGGAGATTGACCGCCTTACCTCTGCACTACAGCCACCACTATGTTCTGAAACCTTACTGACAAGACATTTGTCAAGGTTTTAGTTATTTGCAATCCTTCAGATTCATTAGTTTGTGATTAATCGGCTTTCCACTGTTTTGTCCTCTGAAATAGTCCCTAGATCGCTCACTCTGAAGTGACTTGCACCAGAGTTCCTGTGCAAGTGAACAGACAGATTTCAAGTGTACCAGTTTTTTTTTTTTGGCTGTTGACCTCTATAAACGGGGCTTTAAAAGTGCTATCTGTTAGTCCTTGCCACATTTTTGACACTTTAAAGTGAACTTGTTTAATTCCTGAAATTATAGTCTAAAATCGTCTGTGTGCTGCCTCCTACAGGTTGAATTAAAGTTAAATTTTGTGATTGGTCAACTGGTGTAAGACCCATGTTATTTCAGAAGTTTCACATCATTATGCTCCGGAGCTCCAGTAGAAGTTAATCATTATCGTGTTAGCTTTAGCATGGCTCGTAGATGTTCTACCTTCGGTCGCCAAAAATCTAGTTTGCACAATTTTCCAGTGGACCAGGTAACAGTGGTTGAGTGCGATTGGCAGTGAATCCAGTGAACTCCATCCTGGTGATTGGAATGCAATGGACATTTCTCTTGGGATTGTTTGCTTAAAAAGTTAGCCTTTAGCTATGATGCTAGCATAATTTCACCACTGAGACATGGGTCCTCTTCAGTCTGGATCATGAGCGCCTGCCTGAGGAGAAGGTGGAGGAGAAAAATCCTCAATACTGGCATTACTCTGCTCTTTATTAGTCTCCATATTGAAGATGCAGAATGACCACATTACCTCAAGCTAACCTCACTGTGTCAATCACAGATCCAAACCACACCTCCCCTGCTCAGCCCAACCCTTTCTTTTATTTTATTTTTTTAAATCCGGGGTGAGAGTGGAGTCAGCCTCCAACTCTCCTTTAGAGTGACCCTGTAAATGATCTGCAGCTGAGTTCACGTGAGCTTTTAGACTTACCAAAGCGGGAGATACAAGGAAATGAACTGCAGTGCAAATTAAACCCTCAATTGACCAGTTGGGTCTTTACCCTACCAGCTTTTTGCTTCTTTTTACTACAGATCACAAGGTTGCTAGTTCAGTCCCCGACCTTGGTGGTCCATGTGTAATTGTGTCCTTGAGCCAGACTCATTGCCTCTGATGTATTCATTGATGCGTGAGTATGAATGTGGTTTGTAGTGTAAAAGCTCTCTGAGTGGTTGAGTAGAGAAGCATAGACCATATCTCCTTCACCTTTGACCTAAGAGTGACAGAGGTGGGAGAAAGAGGCTAAATAAACGTGTACCGCTGTGATTCAGCACCCATTTTCTACAATTTTTTTAGAAAGATAATGCGCATGATTCATTCTGTTTTTGCAGTGAGTCCTTTTATTTCAAATAGAAGCAAATAAATTATTTTTCTTCAACCTAGAACAAAAAAAACTTCCAATTATGCTGGGGGCATGAGGTTAGCTGTGTTTAAAATTGGGATCTCCTTAAAGATTCATGTGAAAGCATTAATGATGCAAGACTCTGGCTTCCTTCACCGGCTCTCCAAAAAAGCATCATCTGAGGCCGATTATCTGCACTAATAGGAAACTATAAATAAAGAATCCGGTCCAGATTTTTCTAAACAATGTACAGATGCTACAAACGGGAGGATCAAATGCTTTCTGTGTTCTTAAAATAACAGAGCGTCACAACTGCCAATCAAAACTATTCAACTGATATAAATTGTGCTATTTAATGTTATAAATAATTTTGCCTTCAAATATGTTTTTAAATACATAAATACACGTTTTGGCCTGATTCGGTTGCAGTTGAGATGAAATGGGATTAGATTTTATCACCTGTGGTATCAGATTAAATTCACTCGATCCCTAGCCGCCGATCACAGCAGAGTTAGTCTCCGGCTTCACTCCTCGCTCCATTTGTGTGTCACCGCTCCCAAAATACGACGACGGAAAGCAGAGACGTGTTAAACCCTTGATTGAGTTTCCACGCAGACAAACGTTCGGGATCCCCCAACACTTTGACAAATTGTCGTTCCCAGTTCATCACATACTGACACGTGACATTTCAGCACAGAGGGTCTCCTCTAGCTTCCCTTCTCACCGCGAACAGCACTCCCCCACATCTGCATGTTGCTTGGATGAGAACTGCATGGACTGGTATGGTGGCCCAGAAGTCCAAATCACTCCAACAAATCAATTAATGCAAAACCATATTAAAAATCCAACTTAAAAAAGAAAAACAAACAAGAGACATTTTATAAAACAAAAGTTTTTTTTTTCTTTTTAATGTAAACCTGAAAAACGTAGGTACATTGCATTTACTGTATAAGAGAATTGGACAGTGTTGCCAGATTGGGCAGATTTAATTTTCATATTGTGGGTTAAATTTGCTTTGGGTGTGTGACCATAATTTGGGCGGGTCTGGTGTCAATTTGGTGGGTTTTAATCAACACGGGAAAAAAATCAATAGCATACTTATTTTATTGTGAGTCTGAACATTTTTTTATTTTGAAAAATATTTTATTTGGAAAAAATGATTGGATACTCTCAGTTACATTTATGTCACTTGGCTGCTAAATTAGTCCAGAGATGAGTTTAACGGTGTAAACAGAGCTATTTTTTTTCTCCTGACTTTTAGATTTTTCCTGATTATTTAGAAACATGGTGGATGAATTGACTTTGTGGAATCAGAAATATGTCATTTTCTATGGGTGATGTCACACTTGCTTAGTCCAGTTCTCTATATACAGTCAACGGCACAAAGGGGCATCAGAGATGTATCATAGAATTCAAAGTAACCCAAAGTTTTTTGGCGTGAAGTGATACTGGATCTGATCCATGCTAATAATAAAACACATTGAAAAAACCTCAAAACTCATCATCCAATCAGCAATGTCTCCTGGTCCAGTGATCCCCAACCACCGGGCTGCGGACCTGTACCGGTCCATGAATCAACTGGCACTGAGCCGCAGAGGAAATAATTAATTATACTTACTTTTTTT
>NC_050524.1:12301495-12311228 GCF_002922805.2 Oryzias melastigma | reverse complement strand
TGAATGATATTTTCTTCTGAAATCTTTTGGCTTCGAAGATAACATTCGGTGAAATTTTTGTCACTTGAATGCAAAAAGTAGTACGGCGACGTCTTTGCTTATCTGTTTCTTTGGTCTGCAGCCACAAAAAGGTTGAAGAACTTTTTCCACTTTCTTATTTTTTTTTCTTTTTTGACATTTCATTTTGATTTCTGGGGGGAAAAAAATTCCCTGAAACAATTCCAGTTACATTTTTTGTTGTGTTTTGATTTCAGGATTTTTTGTTTTTCATTTCTAAAGTATTTTTTTGATTTTATGTATAATTTATTTTGCTTTTAGATTGATCTTTGATTTGTTTGCACTTCAGGGCCACCGTAGGTTGTTAACAAGGGTTCAATGAAACCCAGGACTTCAGACCAATATGGACAATAACTCTTTAGGAAACATTTTTAGTTGAAAACTGGGGAAATGACTTACTCCTGGTGCCGCTTTGAACTTGAAGTCATATTGAAATGATGCAAGAAAAAAGGAAGATAAGGCAACAAAAGTCGTTCAAATGCAAACTTCTTTACCCCTCAGCACTGCTGTATGTAGGCTAGATGTGTTCCACAGAGCTCCAGCTTCTTCTGCCTCTTTGCTACAGTCACACAAGCACCAATCACAGTTAATTGAAGCTTATAGAGATAAAGAGAGGAGAACCGCTTTCCACTTCTTTCCTTTTTTTCCTCAAATAATGACAAGATAGGAAAAGCTTTGATTCCCTTCTGTCAAATTTAATTGCCAATGCAGCAATCTGGATTAGAATCTCAACAGTCCTTATTTTTATCAGCCTCTGCACCAGCATGGGCTATTTGTCCAAGCAGGAAGTATTTACCAACCTCTCTCCAAAGTGCAAACAAGGTAAGGCTCTACCAGCGACCTCGACAACTGTCAGAATTAGGAGCTTCATTGAAAGCACAGATTTCGGTTTCTGTGGTGTGTGTGGCTCACTTTCCCTGCAGCTCCTTTCAAATGAACGGCAAAACATCATTCCAGCTGACGTCTTCAAAATAAATCCAAAACTGTCCCTTATTTAATGCATGCAGTTACAGAGTCCAAAGGCAAGCATTCCAGCTGATGTATGATGGCGATGGGAGATGCAAAATGTTATGGATGCCGCACTTCACCGAGACATCCATCCTTTGTTCGTGTTCCCCCCAAAGCACTCGCCTCAGAGAAATTGATTTATTCAGAAGGCACACATTATCAAACTGCACATAACACTGGAGCTATTTATTCTGCTTTAGCTGTCATCCTGCAAATTATGGTTGTATGTTAACTTGCGCTGTATCCCACTCTCAAACTTCCACGCAAACACATTAACGTGCACGGACAATTGAACTGTGTTAGCGGAAAGAAAGGTGTACATTACTGGCTCTGGGATATGTCGTGATACACAGCGTATTGTGCCATGTGTATCGCGATACGTATCGTATATAACTTTAAACTACAGTTTATGTGCCTATGAACTATTAAGGCTGGGAATAACTGGGTACCTCACGATACGATGCGAATAGCATGGCTCATGATATTATTGATATCGCGATACTGCGATAAAACTAATAACTCACAATATATAGAAGAACACATATCTTTTTACGAAAAAATATACGCCCATTTATTTTTTAGCTTGAACACAATCATAATAAACAACTTGTGTCTTATTTTATGCAACAAATATTTGACACTTTTGTGCAACATTGTTGAAATCAACCATACTATGTCTTTGACAAGCATTGACACCAATTGAATTTAAAGTATCTGCAATACGTACCACGATACACATGGCACGATATGATGCGTAACAAAATATATCTCTATATGCAATCTGGTGTCACTTGTTCTTCCATGAGCCACGAAGCATTTAAATCCACGTTTTTATGCGGTACTAGTACCAACTTGGCACATCTTTTCAGTATAGTATTCATCCTCAGTTAGAACTGAGTTGTGCATGTCTCATATCTCTGTGTAGTTCACATCGGGTCATCACAAAATGCTTCTTTCCAGGTCTTGATTTGTTGTGGTGCAGTGTAAAGATGGTCGAAAAGGCTCAGTGTGCCGACACCTATAGTGGTTTAAGTGGAAAACAAAAGTAAGATGTTAAACTTAATTTTTGCTTATAAATAATCAATTAATTATTGCCTTGACAGAATTTAAAATCGATACAAGTAACCCCCAATGAAGTTTCTCAATTTTTCACGTAATGATAATCTTCTTACCCCCTAACTGTTACTGGTTTGTGGAAAAGTCAGTACTGGTAGTACAGAAAAAAACTAACCGACATTGTTTCCATTTTATTTATAATCTGATTGTAAAGAACATTTTATTTTGGAAAAGTACTGGTTTCTCCCCACCACATCCGACTCATTCTTGGCACGTCAAGTGGTTTTGGTCAAGTGTCCACTACTTTCTTAAATCGACTGCTTTAAATATTAACTAGCTGGCAAAAGGTCAACAAAAAACAAAGTAGGGGTGTCAAATAATCGTGTTAATAGTGATTAATCAACTTAGCGCGTTAATTTGTTAAATAGGGTTAATTTTATTTTTAATCTATAACTATTGTCGTGTTCTCAGATATAAAATGCAAAGGTTTAACTGTTTACTTCGAGAAAGTTGTTTTTAAACTCGGCTAAAAATGCATCTTAAGTGGCTCTCAGAGCAGGTCTTGGTGTCTCTGTATGCTGCTGTGATTTTGACTTCGTAGTTCTAAACAGAACTAACCCAAAACAAAGCCAAAACACCACAACTCATATCAATTATGTAAGAGATAAAGCCAGACGAGGTTTTCCTTATCATGAATTAATGCGGTGCGTGGAGGACTGGTTGGATACAGGACGGTAGAATAAGGTATCTTAACTTGTGTTATTGTTTTACTAAGGAGTTTGTGATCAATATTTTTTAAATAAATAAATAAAATGAAAATACCAAAAAATTAGGCTTTTCATAGCAAGTATTAAGTTTGATTAAAATGGAATAATTTGATTAAAGGGCATCCAGCATAAAAACTTTTGCCAAACCACTTGAGAGGGGGTTCGCTGTGGCGACCCCTGATAGGCTGAGAGGTGAACAAACAAACAATTGGATTAATGAATTGCATCAAAGAATGTATCACATGACAGCACTAAAACAAATATATTTGAAAAGTTGTGTTTTTTTATTGTTTTTTTTTTTTTTGCAGAAAAAAGTCAGAGAGGAAACAGAGAGCCTTTGCCTTCAAAATAAAAGAAAGTTGCATTTAACAGACAAAAAGTAGGAGTCTTTACTCCAAATATGGATTTATTGTGACAGCTGTTCCTACAAGCTATAATATTAATGCATAATATTCAGCAAGTGGCTGTCTTGTGTTACAAAGATGCTGCTAATAAAGTTACTCAAATGACAGATTCAAATGCATTACTATATTTAGAAAAAAAACAGTTTCAGCTACTATTTATTTTATGTTGGTTACACCTTAACCCTTTAACAACAGAGCTCTAGTGTTTATGGTCTTTGATTTACTGTAACTTTTCAACCGTTAACACGATCAGACTCTGAAGGAGAAAAGTGTTGGGTTAAGAATAACATTATATCACATTTAAATGACTCCTTACCAAAATCTTAAGTACAAATAAAGCTTAAAGAGGCCGTGCCATGATTTTCTTAAGTATTTCAGTACTATATCCATATAGATGATCATATATTACCTTTGGAACACTAAAAAACAAATTATTTATGAAGAATTAGTTATTTTTGTGGACTTGTTACTACAACCATTTCAACAAACTCTTAAATCTCTGGCAGCCTAAAAAAAAAACATTTTCTCCTCTTGAAGAGATAATCTTACGAGCTGTCGTTTATTTCTGCAAATTAGATACAAAAGGAACCACTTTTTCTCCAAGTCGATCTAAAATAACAACGCTTTGCTAATGATCACCGTAATCTCCACGGAGAACATGGGTGTGTGTTTATGTTAGACCGGGGGCGGAGCTGTCATTGCAGACTCTTCCTGAAAGGGGCTGTCTCACTTTGTGACATCAGCACGTGAGGACCTGCCCGTTTTTATGGGTATGGGAGGGGGTGCTGCAGAAAGCGCTGGTTTTTACTCAGAAATGCATAAACAGATCACAATATCGATTTGGGATTCTTTATAGTGAGAAATGAACAGTATAATACACTTAAAAGCTCAAAAGGTAGTTTTTTCATGGTATGGCCCCTTTTAAAGCAGCTGTAGGTATTTTATTGAGAATGAAGATAACCTTTACCCTTAAAAGTTAAGGGAAAGTGCTGCCTTAAAAAAAAATCAATCTATCTACCTTGTCTGACATTAAACGGGTTTGAGACCTGGAAAAGGTTAGGGGACTCTAAATCACATATAAAACATGTTTTATTTATACATTTCCTCAGATTAAACATACACTAAATACGTTTGCTGCTGCAAAGCCCAATCACCAGCCAATAAGCTTCTCATTTGCCGCCATTCTCAAGGACAAACATCTATTTGTTTGCTGCCTCGGTCTTGAGTGCACATGACCAGCCAGCTCTTTGGAAGACTTTGATTATTTTCCAGAAACAGCAAACGAAACAATCTCGTACTGACGAGATTTTTATTCCATTAGCATTTCTTAAAAAGTTTGAAAAACTAATTTTGCTGGTACTTTCAGTAATGCTGAGTTCATGCGACCAGAGGCCAGTGACGTTCACACATGCATCTCCTTTTCTACTCAAAAACTCAATAAAGAGGGAGCTGCTGCTGCTGGGTGTGTCCGCAGCAGTCTCTGAACCATATGTGAAAATGCTAGACAAAGAGCATTTTTTACACCGGGGAAATATGGGAAGCATGTGCCTCCCTTATCAGACTCATCATATTCCGTCCGGAAGCTCGGCGGTTCAATTCCCTATTCGCCATGTGTCAAAATGTCCTTGGGCGGGGACTACCTTCTGCCCCCATCAGTGTGAGATAGAAGGAAGAAAGACGGCGGAGTGTGTGAAGTAAGACACTAAGCCTTATATAAGCGCGTGCATCCCTTCCCTTTCATTCTGCCTGACTTGTCAGATGCCTTTAAGAAGCCTTTTCAAGCTTGGACCCGACGCTTCTATAGAAAACACTATAAATAAATAAGCATGCATTTACGATGGCAGCTCCTAAACATCACCACGACGGCCAAACAACACGTTTCCACTTCTGTATACGTTTGTGAGTTAGCAAAAACACTTATTTTTAATCGAACGTCTGTATTGCATAAGTACAAATGCTGTTTAATCTGAAAATGAACGCATGATGTGGGTATTTAGTCATTTTAGGTTTCTATTAAAAAAAAAAGAATAAAAAAAGAGGATTCCTCCAGAGGCTTGTTTGATGTGTGAAATGAAAAAACATCCCAGCCAAGGTGACTTTAAGGTTCCTCACGGTATTAGCACAAGGTAATATCATCCCGCGTAAAAGGATGACTTTCACAAAAAAAACACACAGATATGGTATTTGATGCACCAAAATGACCTTAGATGTGTTTAAATTTACAAGTGAGAAATGCCTCTTATATCTTTCTGGCATCACTTTGCTTTTGTCATATTCCAGTAGATGAAAGCTTGCTGGTTCAATTCCCTTTTCCCAATGCTAATTACCTAGTTTACTTTCACTGGGCTCCCTGACAAATATACCTAATTTTTTGACGTTGCAATTTGTATGCAAACAACACAATAGTCTATCTTGCAGTCGGTTAATGGAGTCAGCTTGTGGAACGTCGGGTCAGAACCAAACAAGAAGGAATCTTAAACCTAGATGGATCTGTCTTCCCAATGCGATCAGATGTGGCCCAAATGTACCCGCTTTTGTGTCTGAAGATAACATTTTGAAACTACAACAGGAATCTTCAGCAGCAGTTGACGGAGAAACAAATGAGAACTGGCAGCAAATAAGTGGCTGAAAATCAGTCCCTCTGAGTTTTAGAACAACAAAAAACAAGTATTACAGATTCCTGAGAACGCTGATGGCAAATCCGACTAAAACTTTTCCTCACAATTGTCTATATGAAGAAATATATACTCTTTCGAATAATCGATTGCATAGACATTATACTTATAATTGTGTCTTCTCTCTACCATAGACTGTATATAAAGAGAACTGGACTGATCATCCCCTCCCCATCGCATTCCAAATAGGAAGTATCTGCTGGTCCCAGAAAGCCAAAATCCCATAGACCTCCATTGAAAAATAAACATCTGATACTCAGTCATTCTGTTTGTCAGAATAAACATTCTTGATCTTGTGACTCTTTTTAACAAGTTCTTGCTAAACCTGTTTTTTTTTATTATATATATTTTTTATCTTTAGTTATATAAGTTAGAAACTGACCAATCACATGCCTCATTAAGAGCCTGCTGGCCCCACCTCGAACATTTGAAGCGTTTGATTGACAGATTCTCAGACCAATCACGTCTTGTTAACATTGTCTGGTCCCATAATGACTAAATTGGGCGATATCCATAACGCGGAAAAATGGCAACTGAATTGACTTAATTTTACTGGAACCAGAGGTAGCAGGCTGCTTTTTTCCATTTCTATTCATGTCAATGCTCACAACATAGAAGGCCCGGTCCCACAGGATTCGATGGGCGTATCACGGGTAAAAAAGGTGGAAAATCTGACACACGCACTTAGACATGCCAACTTTATGCATGCTTGTGGAATTGCAGTGATACAGACAATTTTTGTGTAGCTCAAATTTTCTTCCACATCAATTCTGCCCTATATCGCCCGTTGCACTACACTCCTAACACACTCTGTACCACGGGATGAAATTTTTTCCATGCTCCAGCCGTTATATGGCTGTGAAAGCCAGTGGGACCGGGTCTAGACATAGACTACATAGACATGGGGCATAGACTACAAATCCAAGTCCCAAAGTTTAACTGGTTTAACTCTCAACGCTCATTTAATGTCTGCATGTTTTGTACATAAAGCCCAAAAAATGCACCTAAAAATTTGCACTGCGATGCGTGAATGTAAAGAGCTTTGAACCAGAAGCCAAAAACAACGCATACACAACCACTTTTCATTGGAAGTGGTCGCTTGAATGTGCATTGAAGAATGGGGTGTGAACATATCAATCCTTAGTAACACACGCTCTGTGACCCACTATAACTATATGACCTTTAATGCTATCTAGGATAAGTCTGATTGGCTTTTCACCGATATGCAACACCAAACAAAGTATTGCATGATGGGGCAAAATTGGTTTTCAACAGAATCAGCATTGTGCTATATTGTGGGCTCCAGATGACCCCAACCAGGATTTCATGTCTGCCATGGGGATCAGAGAAAAATAAAGTATAATTGATGATAATTGCGGGTTCCGATTGACCCCACTCCCAATGTTAACCTGCCAAGGATGGCACAAGGGTTATGTTAATTGAGTAAACACTTCACTGGTGTTGCATATCAGCACAGGGTGGATCTTCTGTTTACGGTACTCAAGAGAATGTAAGGTAAAGCTCCAATATTAAAGGGTAAAGCAAAGCAAATCCTCCTTGAAGTGCAGACGGGGCCACAGTGATGATGAGCAATGGTACGAGTTGCCTCAAAGAATCCCGTCAAATAAGATATGCTCTAATAATTGCTGCGTTTAAGCTGCTATTTTGGATTTTAAAAAGAGCTCACTGTGATGGATCAAATGATGCACCTAAGTCAGTAAACCAAAGGGAGTATGGTAAATGAATAACACACTTAGTCATCAGGTACACAACTGTGTAAAAAGCACAATGCACAATGTGCACCAGTGGCCAAAAAAGGTCAGCCTGGTTACCCATAAAGCCCTGTCATGCAAACCGCCAGTGTGAGAGGAATCAGACATTGCCTTAATTTTTGATGAGTCAGAGAGGATCGTCTGTGCTGCTTATGATCTGATGCTTTGGTTGCGAGCGCTTCCCCTCCCTATTTCCCTTGCGAGCTGCACTCTCTGATGATGTCCGTGCAGCTATTTATACACTTAGGCCTGCTCAGCACATTTATCAGCACCACATAAATAAACAGTCGGTATGAGAGGCAAAGCAGATAGATTTGCTTTGGTGCAGCAACTTTTGGTTTTCCAGCTCTATTTAGCATCCACACAGTGAAACTGATCTGGCTTATTTAATAAGTCAGCATCGATAATGGTGCAGGAGTGGAAGAATGGCATAAGGAGGATATGCAAATCGGAAAGTCGAAAGAAAGGAAGAGGTGAAGAAGCGGGTGCAAGCAGGTTGGAGCGGATATGGAGCGGCTATGTGTTGGCCACACACCGTCATCGGGCTTGCAAAATAGCCTACGGCACGCGGCGGTCACACAAACTTCACCTAACAATGTCGTTTTTACTGCTTGGATTCTCTCAATCAACGCAGAAAAAGCTAAAGATATGTAACATTTATCATTATTGTCCTGTTTTTTCACGGACAGGCGGTGCTTTGCTATTGAGCAGCTTTTCGTACATCACCGCAAAAAATTTCAATTTCTGATTGGCTCTACCTCTCCGAGGATAACCAATCAGATCTTATAGTGGGCGGGACAATGAAGAAGACAGGGTCGCAGCTTCTTGCAAGCCAAAAAAAAAAAAAAACTGTTTAATACTGGCCGTTGAATAAAAGAAAAGAGCCTATACCGATAATTGTCAAAATACCCAATATTGGCACCAATACCAATATTGTTATCGATATGGATATTGATATCACTGTCCATACTGATATTGTTATCATTGTTGATACCCATGATGACATCGGTGTTGGTACCGATGTTGGTATCGGTATAGATACCGATATTGGTATCAGTGCCGATAGCAATTTTGTTATCTGTGTTGATACCGATATTGATATGAGTGTCGGTACAGGTATCGATATCAGTGTCTGTGCCGCTGTCTGTACTGATATTGGTATCAATGTTGATATCAATATTGACATCAGTGTCAATACCGATATTGATATTGGCATCAATACAGATATTGTTATCGGTGTCGGTATTGATATCGGTCGACCCCTACTTCAGATAAATGACTTAATCAGTCAAGGTCAGAGGTTAGAGCAGACTGAATAAGAAAATAAGAACACAAAGTATAGTAATGTTAAAAAGAGAATGGCGGATGTATATAAATACAAAGATAAAAGAGAAATAAGTAGAGCGTAGTCTGGAGCTTCTGGAGAAAATCTCAGCTAAACAATCGGAAAAACCAGCCTTTGTTTGTAAAACCCATTTGTTCCAAAGCCGGAAAGAATTAAAAAAAAAAAAAAACAGCAACTTTAATTAATAATCCGTAACACTTGAACTTAAGGTTTCTGCGCAGGAGCTTAAAGTTCAATGTATTCTCGGAGGGCACTTTCAAATGTGAAGGTGTGTGGGGAGTGACTCAGAATAGTTACACAACCACTACCCTATTGTTTACAGCTGGCTGTTGCAGCAGGTAATGCCAAGAACAAGTTATGACGGCTGGTAGAGGACAGCCAGGGGTCAGGATTTGTGAAGTGAATGCATGATTCATGAAGTCATAATTAAGAGAAGCGACTGAACTATTGACTGACTTATTTTTTTCCATTTTCCGCTTAACATTTACCAATAGGCTTAGTGCAAATCATGATTTTATTAAAGTCCCACTCCGATCATCTTTTGAGCTATTTTGAAAATGTTCCCAGTGTTTTTTTTTTAATGTGATTATTATGTTTTTAGCAAAAAAACAAAAAAAAAGCTGTTTTTGAGGACAGCTTTTCTGCAGAG
>NC_050524.1:12299486-12301449 GCF_002922805.2 Oryzias melastigma | reverse complement strand
CCCCCCCCCCCCCCCCTTCTTCCCATCATCCTAAAGTTTACACACTCTCCCACTAGCTTACAGCCCCCCACACCCCAAACCTAACATTACAGTGCAACAAAAATGGCAAGCAATATTAGAGCAATCCATCCGTACAGTTTTAGGGAAACAGAGATGTACAAGAATCAATTAGTCTTCCTGATTGTATTTTCTGTGTCACAAATACAATCTTTTTCTAAAAGCATGTTTTGATCTGCTCCTGTTTCACACTGATTTAAATAAAGAAATACTCTGAAATGCATTTTTACGCTTAATTTTTTATATGTGCGTCCTCCATCATGAGAAAAATGCCACAATAAAGTGTTAAAAACACTATTTTCATCAGAGATAAAATAACAAGAATTGTGAGTTTAGATTCTAGTTTCTTCCTTTTAATATTAAACAAATCCAATAAATAAAAAATAAAAAAAACTAAATATTTGGCTCCAATGCTTGATCAGCTAATCACTTTCAACTTTAATTTAAATCACTTCTGCCTGCATTCTAAATGAAAATCAAACACCTATTAAGAAACCTCAACATCTGCGCCACATCTGCTTTTGTGTTGAACTCTGCTGCTGGGGATTTTTCTTTTTTTACAGAGTTGTATTACTGTTATTTGACAGTGGGAAGTGAAAAAAATCCATTAAAAAGTTTTATGAGTGCACAGAAGGAGCCTGGGTGTTAAGAGAGGAGTTAAATTTGGAAAGCCGGATGTGAGGCGGTGAATCTGAGTGCAGTGTTTTTGCACTCAGATTGAGTGCGTATACTGCCCTTCAATATTGAAAGGCAGCTCAGCTTATTTGCTTTGAGGGAGAGAAGTGCCGTTTCAGAACATTAAAACAGAAAATCCTGCAGTCAAATGGGGAAGAAGCTCTTAATTAACAATATCGCCCTGAAATAACGATGCACAAATGAAGAGTTTGCAAAGCAAAATGAACTATTCACTTCTTTCATTTCTAAATAAAAAACTGGATAAAGTTAACAGCCAACATAAAAGGGTTATCATCTTCCAAGTCTTTGTCAGATCACGCCTGTGCTTGCCATTTTAAAGCGGCAGACTGTCTTTTATTGGGCTGAAAATAAAATCCAATTTAGTTGCTCGTGTGAGTGAATGGTTCCTGTGGAGGAGATGCCAAGGAGCACAAATACGCTACAACATCTTTAGCACATTGGTCCCTTTCTACACGTGTGCTGTCATGTCATGCAACACTCCTTCCATGCATATTTTCATGGTGTGATTTCCTGGGTATCAATTGTTAACAAATACATGCACTGAAATTAGAAGGTTTTAAGAACAGCTGAATGCAAAATGTAGTAGAAGTTAACTGTATTTTTTTTGTGAAAAGCCAAAGTTACTCTATTTTTATGATTTTTTGAATGATTATTCTAATGCCTTATTCAAATGGATCCATGCAAGGGTTTACCCATATGGGTCCGGACCTGTGGATGGTTGTACCCCCACCCGGGATAGATTGCTGGACCGATAAAAGATTGGCCTATTTATAGAGCCGTCACACAATGCATGAACCATGTGTGACTATTGTGCTGTTTCTATCCAATAAATAGTGATTTGTGCGGCAATTACATCAATTTAATGTGATATGTAAATGGCGTAAATGGTAAATGGCATATACTTATGTAGCGCTTTTCTACCTTCCTTCGAAGGCCCAATGCGCTTTACAGTCACTGACCCATTCACACATTCACACACACATTCACACACTGATGGTGGCTCAACTGCCGAACACTGGCAACAACCTCCCATCAGAGGCGATTTGGGGTTCAGTGTCTTGCCCAAGGACACTTAGACACATGGGCGGACAAGGCGGGAATCGCACCCGCAGTCCTCTGATTAGGAGTCGACCGTCCTACCGCTGCACCACAGCCGCCCCCATGTATATATATATATATATATATATATATATATATATATATATATATA
>NC_050524.1:12283917-12298803 GCF_002922805.2 Oryzias melastigma | reverse complement strand
TGCTATAACATGTGGCCATATAAAAAATGTGTAAGAACTTTTTACTCTATGAGCTTCCCAAGTGGTCTCCAACCTAGATATTTTCTGCGTGCCCCATTCAGATTTGCCAGTTTTTCGCCCACAGACAGCCCGAATCCGCCCAGTTGTGACTACCACATAAGCAGTCAATGTTTAGATTCCCAACCATGGCGTTCTGCCCTACAAACCACCATTTCTACCTTTAAATCTCTGTTTAGATTTTCGTTCATGAGCCTCATTTTATTCCTCAAATGTTAGTTTTTCTAATTACATCAGAGCTGCTGTCGTTACATATGCCTTCATTATAACAGCATCCGACTAAAATGAATCATCGCCACTGAAAAGTTCAATTTTCATTTTTTTACTGAAAGCTTCAAAGTTTTGTGTAAATTAGAGCGTTAACACAGGCGACAATAACAATAAGAAAGCTGCAGCAAAGTTGAATGACAATTAAACAAGGAATACAATACAGACTCTTTGAAAATATATCTAATCGCCCTTAGCTGACATAAATAAAGAGCAGATTTATGCGTTTCCTTTCCTTCCTACACCCTATTTTCCTCTTCACACCAGTTTATGGGTGTGAAGTGGTGTATGCACAGGTTTTAGCCATCCCTCACTGGTCCTTCACTTGGCTTTGCTTTGACAGATGATTTGTTTAATCCATCCAGACAGCCGCACTTATTTGATTAATTGTGTCGTTTCACTTTCAATACAGTGAGAGCATCCTTTACATTAGCGACTGTAGCTGGGACACATATATCACAGAGTAGACGCAATGCATCATGCATTCGGGTATTCATGACATGGGTCGGTTAATGCACAAATTAAATTGTTTTTGGCTGAAAAATATGCATTTTAATCACGAAATTCCTAGTTTTTCAAATGTTGGCTTATATTTAGATTTTAAAAAATTGCATTACGTTTAAAAGATAAATAAAAATGCCCATTTACTGTGATGTAAAATTGGAAAATTGCAGCTGCAATCTGAGTATCACAAACTATCATCAACATGCAAAGCTGACACAAAGCATTTTTTGTGACTTTA
Organism: Oryzias melastigma; assembly: GCF_002922805.2. NCBI lineage: Eukaryota > Metazoa > Chordata > Actinopteri > Beloniformes > Adrianichthyidae > Oryzias > Oryzias melastigma. Next base: position 12,297,737 of record NC_050524.1, on the reverse strand, counting down.
CCAACCTTGCTAAACAAAATAATCATAAATAATGCAGTTTGTAGACGTTTGTCACTGCCTAGAAACAAAAGAACATATTTTTGTCCTTTCTGGTACCTCCCTGAAAGTAGTTGTTGCTGAGGGGGTTATGCATCGTAAACTATCCTGCCCCCAGGCAATAATTTCACTGATAAAACCCTTTTTAATGATAAATTAACTGTCTTCTTCTAAGCTTTGTTTCAGAGCTGTAAACAGAAAGTTAAAACGCTGCATTTTACTCAGCGGAAAACACATAGATAAAGAAGATTTATTGGCCCAGAGCTTATCATCGTCAATTTAATAATAGGGGGGAAAAATATACAACACCAAAGAAATTCCCCTATAGAGGCGGGCTACTCCAGCTAATTATCAAATAATGTAAAAAATTAGGGGAAAAAATGATTATATTTCAGCCACACAGCATGATCATAACTTCATATTCCAAAAGCAAATTACATCTCACTTATCTAAAAGCTAAAAGACTTTTTAATCGCAGCTCATAAAATAATTTAGATTCTGATTGTAATTACAGTGTCTTTTCAGTTTACTAATTCAGTTTAAACTCATTTGAAAGGAGCTTTCTAACCCCAGAGATCAGAGTGGTTTCCTGGCTTTGCACCACATGAGTGCTTCGACTGAATGAGCCTCGCATGAAATGAATGGGAGGATGAATGGATTTTACGGGGTAATTTTTTTTTTTTTCTTGTTTCTGGCAGTTTTTTTGATTCGTTCTGTCGTCAAACATTCAAAATCTCCGGTTTTATGATTGTTAGATTTAAGGATGCGCCGTGGAGGCTCTGATAAAGCAGTGCAGGATAAGATGCAATGAAACTTTAATGAGCACAGTCAAGGGCCTGGGCTGCTGTGGCTACAAATATTGACAGGGTATAATAAGAACATCCTGAAATGTATGTTATGATCAGAGCACAGCACTATTTCCAGCATGTTAAATTTGGGGCTTCATAAGGGCAGAAGGAGCAAAAAACAAAGCCAACTTGAGCAACATCTGAACGGCGCTGCCAACTAAATTTGCCTGAGCCGCTTTGTTGTCGGGGGCTTGTTTTTGTGGCTCCCTCTGACAGTCAGAAGCAGCTGGACTTGGACAGGCTCGTACAGTCATGCTGACAGTACAACGCTTCTGTAAAAAAGACCAGAAAAGCCCTTTTGTGATCCGCAGCTACAGTCTCATCTTGACTGAACGTGCAGACAGTGCCAGTGTTTGTTTAGACCCAGAGGCGTCCTTCAAGTGCTAGCATTCAATACCCAATTATTTGCTTCAATATCTGGAGGCAGCACAAATGTCGCGCAAACAATAACACCCACGTCTGACATAATGTTTTATCAATGGTCTAAATATTTTTTTTTTCTGTTATTACAGTGTTTTGGGCTTATGAAAGCTAATAAAAGCAAACAGATGAAAAAAAATCGGTGATCAGAGACCAAAAAAAAAAAAAACTATTGTGCCCCTTTCATTTATGTATACGTCCTTCTTGATATTGAAAAGGATTATGTGACTTAAGTCTGCATGTATTGCATGACTGTAAAAGTGTTCTACTTGGATGATTTCTCTGGCTTCTTCCTCCTCAGATAATCCCATAAAAAAGACATCTCTTTAATACCTAAAATCCCTAATTCTTTCAATTGCTTGAATCTGAATTAGTCACTACAGAGGCTCACCGTAGACCCTCTCCCCCACGCCACTGAGCATGTGCCACGATGTGGAGTGAATGAAATAAGATAGAAAATATAAGGAAAAAAAGGAAGGATTTAAAATATGACATTTTAATATAATGAACTCGGCATGTGGTGGTGGTGGTGGTGTTACAAAACGCAGTTTCCTTCACTTTTTCTTTTTATCTTGTGTTGGAATAAACAGAGACACAGTTTATGTCTCTCTTGGTTTTGCTACAATGAAAAAAGAGAAAAAAAAAACTTGAGATTTCTATTAAGATAATTCAGATAATACACCCTGAAAAAGCAACACAAAATCTCTGATGCAGAGGTTCAAGGAAAAAAGAAGCGTCTATTCTTTGACTATAAATAAGATTTTTTTTTTTTTGGCTTTTAACAGTAGAAAATATTGTGTTAAAGCAATCATATACTCTTTCATTTGATAAAAACAAGGGATATGTCTGATGATACAATACATATTGCGATACACATGTTATGATACGACACATATCGCAATATATCCCAAAATAGTACCAAAAGCAATATTTTACTTTCTTTTACATTGTGACTTACAGCAAACTTTTTCTGAATATTAATACACCTTTCACATATATGATTGTAAAATAAATTGTATTTAACTATCAGAACAATGAGCTCTTTCATATACTTAAAGGGTGACCAAACAGGGAAGTTAGAGGCTGACTCCACCCACAGGAGAAATGTGAAAATCCAGTTAGAGGGGTAGGGCTTGGGGGCAGGACTGGTGTCATGACTGGAGCTGCAGATCATGGCGTTGGACTTCTGAAATGACGTTGGATGTACATGGTTTGACCAATCACGGAATTCAAATTTAGTGCCTCAATTCAACCTGTAGGGACAGGACACAGACGGTTTTTGACTATACCATATTTTCCAGAGAGTAAGTCGCATTTTTTTTTTTTAATAGATTGGTGAGGGGTGCAACTTATACTTATACTATTTATGTTTTTTTTTTCTTTTTACACAAATAGGCTCATATATTCGTTATTTTCCCACTAACAACCGGTTGGCTTTTAGTGGTTGTTTCCCACTAACAACCACTGGAGGGCACTGTAGGTTTGTGTATCAGTATTTGGTGCTGACAGAAACGCAGAAGAAGTGTCGTCCAAAACAAACATGGCTGAGAATCTGATCGTTCTCCACATGGTCGTCATTTTTTTTTTTTTTTTGCTTATTTGTATCAAGACATTTTTACTATTGTTTTTACTTTTCTATCTTTGGACTAATGCCGGACAGCAAGCCATCAAACTGGGCTATAAACAGACAGAAGAGCAGCTAAAACAACGTAATTTAGATGCAGCTCCTGCAGGCTAGAAGGTAACGATCGCGGTAAGAAAAAGAAAAAGACTGCTTTACTGAACCCAGAATGGAGATATGATTGTAGATGCTTTTGTACAGCTCTTTAAAATAAAGACACTTTTTTGGCTCTTGTGACTTATACTCTGGATGGACTTATAGTCTGGAAAATATGGCATTTTCAAGAATTAAACAAGTTCATTTGAATTTGGTAAAATTTTGGCAATGACCAACAGACAGACCTTATAAGGCCCCATTTATAGAGGTCAACAGTCAACAAAAGCTGATTTAGGGGTTGGTTACCTTTTAATCTAGCAAATTCATGGTGCTTTTATTTTGGTAACTTAAGAAATATTTCTTCAACACTCAACTTGTTTTTAGCGTCGTGGAGTTTGCCTGTTCTCCGCATGCATGTGAGTTTTCTCCACCTTCTTTCAACAGTCCGACAGAATGTTTTATACAGTAGCTTGACTAGTCACTCCTAATCGTGAGTTCAAGTACATCCATCTGTGTGTGTACTTGCGTAACCTGTCCGGGGTGTACTCCGCCTTCGATCGACAGTAGCTGGAATTGGCTCCCACAAATCCTGTGACTACACAGGACTGAGCAGACAGAAGATTGATGGATGCTCCTAAGAGCAGAATTGTGTGTTGACACAATCTCATAAATAAAAAAATAAAACTATAAATAAATAATAAAGATGCAGTTTGTGGACAATCAAAATAATGACAAGTCATTATTGTATAGAAAAAAGTTCATTTTTAGTGGTCAATCTTCCCAGAAGTGGTCAAAATTACCGTTAAGTTGCACAATCTGCACAAACATAAATGAAAGTAGATTTTTGTAAGAAGTGGTGTTGGAGTTTGGGATGCTACAATGGAATAAGACAGATAATGCAGGTTGTTAGGAAAGGGTTTCTAGGAGAAAGACCTGTATGTCTAAATAAAATATTGCAGAATTGATTATTTGGTGGAGACTGCATTCTTTGTTATTCTACGGTTAGGAATTGGGCGTTAGAACATTCAGAAGAGCTCTAAAAACAAATTTGCAGATATACGTCGATAATTGATGCGTTACCGATGATGCTTGATAGTTTATAGACTACACACCTCCAAACTTTCCTGTGATGCGTTCAAAAATTCAACATATTTGGATGAAAATTGGCTTTTTTTATCCGCAGTATCATAAGATGGCTGACTGTCTTCTGTCTGAGGCACATTAGGAGAATGAAAGATATTATCGGCTGTTTCACAATCCTCAAAGTATTAGATCCAGATTGAAAATGTGAGTGGGTGACAAATCTCTGGAATGGAAAGACAGATGAAAAGCCTCCTTATCTGAACTAGATGACTGAATTGAAACGGTTTGCAGAAACTCTATGAAAGTTTGTAATCAGTGGGGACATCAATGTTTTATTTCTGAAACTAAAACAGCAGTGTAAAAATGAGCGGAAATGTTATGGTAGATTTATATTTGAACACATTGTCTAGTATTTTTAGTTTTGTGCAATAACATAGACACATCTTCCTCATGTGTTTTTATCAATAAGTGGATCTTAAAAAACTGTGCATGTTAATATATTGTAACCCAGCTTAATACAAAATTAGTATTACTTATGTCTCACACAAAACTTCCCCACACTTATGTGTAATTTTGACCAACAATAATATTTTGGGGGGAAAAAAGCACCTTGTCCTGCTCTCTACAACATGATGCCAAAACATCATAAAAAATCAATACAAAAACACACACACACAAGTGCAAGAAGGCTGCAGAAAACTTTTTGCACCTTCAACAAACAAACACGTATCTCTGAATAGAACACTTTTGAACACATGCATGGATAGTCTAGACAGGTGAACGTGACCAAAGCTGCTATTTCTAAAACTGTACTAGAGCTGAAAAAATCTGATTACAATAATAATGCATACTTTTGTTGCATGTTTGTGTTTAGCTTTTTAAGGGAAAGTGCATGTACCAGATGTCACTTTTTTGCAATGAGGGGTGGGAACAGAGGGAAAGAGTGTGCCAACTGTATTGCAGGTATATCTTCTCCCCACCCTAAGGCCATGTCCAACTGCAACAATGTATAATTTGTGCATATTGTACAGATGAATATTGGTCATACATGAATATATATGTGGAAAAAGGGAGATAAGTTTGGGGGATTTTTGTGAAATTGTCACAGATGTATCACAAATGAACCATGTGTAACCCATGGAAGAAGTACAAATAAACCACACAAAGAACACGATTCATTGAATTTCTCCACTTTGACAATCGGAGCACTGGGCAGAAATCATATGGCACCATGGTCAGCCTCCGCTGCGGGCCCTCGCGATGCTTTGTTTTAATTAAACGGTCAGATTCCCCCTGATCTGCACCAGTTCTAAGTCAGCTGCTAGGTGCCAGCCGAGGCAGCCCAACAGGGGGGAGCACCCCTGACACAAGGGACCCCTGGTGGGAGCCACAGCTGGGGAGAATCTTGAGAAGGGCCCAGCGCGAGCCCAGAGTTGCATCCGCGCCCCTACCATGTAGTGCAAGACATCGACCTCCCTTGGTATTGACTGTTGGAGGGGTGAAAGATCGACCAATTCGTATATCTGTTACACAAAACGTGAATTGCACATGATTATTGTGCTGTTTATATGCAGTTCAATAGTGAATCATAAGCCCATTACATAATTCTAAAGTGATATGTGCAATGTGATATACACAATTTAAGTTATACATTGGTGGTAAATGCATGAATACTCCATTAGACATACGTTAATATATATGAAACGGTCGTAGAAAGAATTTGCATATGCATCTTGCAAAAGCCATGCACAATTACGTAATATTTACATAATAATTCTGCATAAACTACGTAAAATACTCATAAACTGTATAATTCTCAACTGACCTTTGACCAAATTTGAATAGTTTAAAACCAAATTCATGTAACAAAGTGGCTGGATGAAACACTAAATAGACATCAATGTATTTTGACGAATGATAAATGTAAGATACTTATGAATTACACATATCATGAAAGACCAAAATTTCCTTTGTGGAATATGTGCAAAATAAAACTAGTAATTGTGTGTATTCTTTGATTTGATACATATCTACATTTTTTAACTTTACGTTTATCTATTTTATTGTTTTTCTCAATAATAAACTTTGGATTGCAAAATATAATGTTTAAAAAAATTAAATAATAATTTTTAAAAAGCTACAAAAAAACATGAAACCAAAGTTTCTGCAAAATCAGATATTCTAGGCTAAGAAAATCCCAGAGAGAATGCACATTCAAAAATATTGCAACTGTTGATTAACAAGTAATATTAATAAGGTTTTAAATTAAGATGTGCAAAAATAACATGTCAATTGCAGTAGAATGCAATTGTGCACAAAAATAAGCAGGACAACAAATCAAACATATACATTTTAACAAGTGTGCATTCAAATTAATCAAAAGAACTTAAAAGTTATTGACTAAGTTCAACAGTTTAGGCTTTAAAGGAATTCTAAATAGGCCCAATTTGAAAGCGTTCATGAAGACCAGATATATCACACAGCTCTGTGATATATGGTGACTTTGTCTTTGTTCTCTGTGTTTACCATTTCAAAAGGGAAACGTCTTAACAATGTCCTCTAACAGTTATATAATGAATAAATGCATGGCTACATACTGTACCCCGCATGTGTTCTGCCCTTTCAAATGAGATTCCTTTGTCTACATTCACACCATAATGCTACCGATGCAACCTTTTGAGGCCATATTTATCCGTTTATTTTCACTGAGCCGTTAGTGAGCTGAAGCTGTCGACGTCGCTTTATTTTTATGCAGATTTTGGGGTTGAAATTATTGAATGGTGACTTATGAGTGCATTTCTGCTGCCAATAGCGATTCAGTCAAGCATCACAATCTGCTACAATACACACTTGGTAGATTATTTCCATATATATTTTAAAATAATAACCAATTAAGGAGATGTTTTGAACAAGTGGAGTACAGTGCTGGAATTCATTTAAATTTCAATCAAAAATACTAAATTAAAGCTAGTCATGGAGCAATATCAGTCGTATTGTTTCTTTTTGCTTTGTGATGATGAATTACAATTAGGTTGACATTAACATGTAAAATAAAGAATAATATTCATTCCTGAGGAAAAAAAAACTTCAAAGCTTGAATGAATTCTGAATAACAAATGAGTTCTGTAAAGTGTCCTACTGGACCCCTCCAAACAATCCCCAACATGTTTTTTTCTGCACATTTCTGATGAATAATTTTTAACTATCTGCCCTCACGTCACTTCGGACCACCGGGAACAAAAGGGTGTGGGCGTTGAGGAAAAGCATGAACGCTGATTAATAATGAATGTGAAAGGGACTGAGCAAGGAGACAGCTTGCAAGTGTCTTGTTGTGCCACGAGAAAAAAAAATATTTTCCAACAAGGTCAACTCTTTCACATTCATCACATTATTAAAGAGCTAGTTCAATGAAAACTGTGTTTTGTGTGTGTTTACCATGTTCTTATAGCATTTTTATCAGGATGGAGGACACATATAAAAAAATGAATATCAAACTTGCATTTCTGAGTATTTCTTTATTCAAACTGTTGTGAATGAGGTGCAGAACAATAAACTATCATTGGAGAAAGGCCCCGTGCTTGTAGGAGTGACGCAGCTGCTACAATTGGCATCAGTTTGCAGACAATAAGATGCATGTACGTTAAAACTGTGCATCTGGACGGCTCAAATACTGATAATATTATGTTGTAAGGTAGTAGGAGGGCATGTAAACAGATAGATAATGGGATATGCGAGTGGACTTAGTATATGGCAACAATTCTACAAACAAACTCAGATTTTTTTTTTTTTTTTAATTAACTATTGCCGCTCTGCAGAAACTAAATCCCAGAAAGGTTTATTGATTTGGCTAAATGTAGCACAATTTTTAAAACAATTTTTTGCACTTAATTTCTTCTGAAATAAGGTGTAATGCTACAGCACGATCGCCACCTAGTGGCCAAACTACAACTACTGTATGTATTAACAATCTCATGTAAACTGTATCAGATTAATATGAATATCTTCAAAACATATAGATTATGAGCGTATTTCTAAACAAATGTGTTAATTGTGTAAACTCAAAACTGAATTGGTACAAAACTGTTTTGAGGTGAGAATAACTGGAGCTCGGCTTAACATCATCCACTACTCTTCAACAGAAAGTAAGAAAAGGGACATATAAAACAGTTGCATCAACTGACATCCTTCTGACATGACCCGAGTGGCACCAAAAATCAAAACAGAGTTTTTAAATCAATACTTTGTCATATTTTATGCTTGGGTTGGAGTAAATCCAACTGTGTAACCAAAGTATTAATTCTTCTCTCATGGGAGTGATGAGCTAGGAAGACTAGCAGTTTAAAGGGAGATTTCCGATTGATGTCACAGGAGTTAATCCTATCATTGGACCAAATAGAATCCAGGGTGAAAGAAAGGATATGCATGAGGAGAAAATTGGATCAGTGCAGATATTTCTTCAAAAAAAGTGCAAAGGGGATATACTCATGCTTTAATGGATTAAACCTAGTCAAGTCACAATGACAAAGCTGACCTCTCGTTGAAGAGCTATTCTTGCCCTCCAAAGCTTAAGAAACCGTTTTTTTTTTCTCTGTGTGTTCCTACTGAATCATCCGAGAATTGAATATTTGCCGTCCTGCGATCATGGCCACCAGACAAGGCCCCTTGGAACCCCTCAGATCCATCTGGGAAGGGCAGATGACAGGGGAGTTTGACTCGTACACCACGCCGCACCGCCCTGCGCCGTGACTCACAGATGGGAGCCAGCTCAGGCAGGATTTGTCACCATAATGGGAACGTGTCTGTAAAGAGGGTGCTCTGCGCGCGCGTGCAAGAGAGTCCTGCGAGGGTGTCTGTGTGCACGTAAGTACATGTGTGGTGAGACCGTGGTGTTGACTCTCAGCGGAAAGGGGGTGGGCGGAGGAGCTTTGACAAGTGTGTGATGCATGCCTCGGTGACGGCAGCAGCCATCAGAGAGCGCTGGAGCTGTCAGAGACTGATAACCCAGACATGAGGAAGTTTATGACCTCCAGTCGAAAACTCACTTCACCAAGACCCCAGATAATGTGCACTGCAATAAAACGGTGATTTATCTCTTTTTAATATTAAGATCATAAATGAAAAGTGCAGTCATGACCAAGTTTTTTTTTTCTTTTTGGCAAACAAAAATGTAAAAACAATAAAAAAAACTGAAAGTCAATGCTGCACACCAATACTCACATAAATGAATCTTTAATGAGTGGTTCCACCTCCTTCTCTGTTTCACTTTAGCATTCTGTGCGGTAAAAAGGCGCTTACGCTACACAGATGGATGTTTTTCTGCTCGAGTTGATCTCTAGTGCTAACAATTACCATCGCACCATGACCAGTAATGCTAATTAGTCAGCTGAAACTGGTTTTATCTCTGTCAATCTTATGCATCACATCCCACACCTGCATCGGTGGAGGGAAAAGTTTTTTTTTTTTCCAAAAGAGTCCTAAATCCATTTTGCGCTTTTAAGTAACACCTGTTTCATGAATTATTCCCGGCTGCAGAAATCCGAAGACCGCGTCATGTAACGGTTCACCGTCCCACTGCCATACCAACTCAACTAAAGCTCACATCCATCATCAAGTTCCTTTTTTTTTCATTTTTGTCAGTGATTTAATTGTAAATAAAGAAATCGGATCCTTTCATCCTTGACAAAATCCTGCAGGGGAAGCACGCACTTGTCGTCTAACAAGAAATGCGTCAGTGCTTCTGTTGCTCAGGGGAATATTAAGGTAAAATGTTTATATCTTGATTCCTGCAAGGTTAGCACTAACAAGCGCTCGTTGGCTGATCAGCTTCTGCATGCAGACGTCTCCATGATTCTTCACGAGTAACAGCAAGGCGCCAGCTTTTTATTTATTCATTTTTTTAAAGCCATTTCAGATTTTTTTCTTTCTTTCTTTTTGGTGGCTTCGCACATTCAAGAAGTGTTTTTGAAAGGAGAAAAAAAAGGTGCAAAGTCATCACTTCTTGAAAAGGTTCTGACAGCTGAGTCAGTGAGAAAAATATTTGAATTTGATTTAAACTGAAGTCTTTAAGAATCTTAAATCCACATTTGGCACATTGTTTTAAAATCGCTTGAATCCTCAATAGATGTTTTGAAACTAAAAGAGTAGAAAAATAAAAATGCATAGTTAAAAATTAATGTGTTTCCAGAGGATGAAACCACTGGAATTAGATTTAACAGGAATGGAGAGTATGATTTATTTTCTTTAATTTATTTATTTTTTAGGTGTGATTTATACTACCTTATTACAACTTAATGCTCTCTGGCTTTTAGATGCCTAATTAGTCTTTTCCTGCTGCATTTTGAGCAAGTGAGTTAAACCCTCTTTTTACTTAACAGGCCTTTAGATGCTTGACCTGAGCACGAGAGTCAAAATAATTACAGAATTTCAGATTCCTGTTGCTCTCTAAAGCTACCCTCCACTATCAGCCAGAAACTGAACAGTGGCCTGGAAATCTCACAGACCTTTGCAAAGCTTACAGCAGCTTAATTATGTTGAAGCAAGTCTTTGGAGACGAGCCGTGGGGATGTTCGGAGTGCTGGTCTACTCAGAATAACTCTGTGCTAAGCTAATGTAAACAAAGCATGGGGCTGTTGCATTTTTTTATGAGATTTTGCAATAATTCTGCATTGACACAAATTCTTAAAACTGAACTAATGTACACTTGTGTAGTCGTGTAACTACAGTGCCACATGTTGGTACACAAAAAGTGACAGTTGTGAGGATCAAAGACTTTGTTCCTCCGGTTTATACTGTTATACTCGTGTTTAGCATTTACTGGTGTGTTTGCAGTATCTCGTTGGAATGGTCGCAGCTGCTGCTTACTATTTTTATCCCCCAGTATGTGTTAGACTGGAGCTGATTTGGGGTAACTTGGTAGATTTCTGGGAGTGGTGGATGATTATAGAAGAAACCATGTGCATGTAATGGGGGGAGGGGAGTCAAATGTCTAATAAACTTATTTAGCAAAAAAAAATAAAACAGATTTACAAAGTAAAAGCACTGTATTTTCCATATAAAAGGGCATTTTATTAAGTGCAGCGTCAACAAAAACACACTGATACCGCCAGAACAAATTTTTACTGTAGCTATGCTAACTCCTAACCTTGCTAGTAACACACACAAAAAACTAGCTACACTTTAGCACCATTAGCATATGCACAAAACAAGTAATTGCCAATCTTGTTTGTTGGTTGTAAAAATAACAACAAAAAATGATTAAAAAAAAAAAACAGATTGCTATCGCTAAAATAAATGTTACTGTGATGTTAACTTCCAGCCTTGTTAGCAACACACAGAAAAAAACAGTTTGACATCACTACAGTTTAACATCATTAGCTTATTCATGACACATGTAACTTCCAATCTGTTAGTAACTCGTTAAAAGAATGATTGTTATTGCTAAAACAAACGTTACTGTGACTACTTTAATTCCCAGCCTAGTTAGCAACACGCCAAAAAAACTAACAGTCAGACCCTGCTACACTTTAGCCCTGTTAGCGTATTCACAATACCTGTAACCCCAATCCATGTTGGCAACAAATAAAGAAACAGACTGATATCACTAAATTAAATGTTACTGTGGATACGCTAACTCCCAACCTCGTAAGTAATATGTAAAAAAACGCAGTCTGACACAGCTGCATGTTAGCTACGTTAGCGTATTCACGATAACACTTTAATTTTTCAGAAAAAAAAACAAAAAACTGACATTCTGGCAGAGAGCAGAGTATCTCACAAAATCCCTTTGACATCAGTAAACAAGACCAGAATTAATCACTAGGCCTTCTGGATGATAAGGTGCATTGTTATTTTTTATGAAAAACATTAAGCCTTTCAATAATATCCCTCGTGCTTTCTTATGGGGTCCAGATGATCCCACCCTTATATTTATGTGTTTTATTTTATCTTTCATTTAAAGTTGTTTTTTTTTTGCTTTTCCATTGACTTTTAACTGCTTCCCCTAGCAAACCTTCTGCTTCCATTTACTATTTAGCTTGGCTCTATATCAGATCCCCTTTTTGACAAAACCCCTCACATGTACCCAGATTTGGGACCAGCACTAGATCGTCACTCTTTGTGTTCACACTTTTAATTGCTTGTACTGTGTTTAATTTATTATTGTAATATCATGTAAGACAAAACAACCTTAAATTGGAATGTCAACACTAATTCACTAAAACTACTCCATGTTTCTGTTTCTGGAGCTGCAATGTTTGATGCTTTGTGTTCCAATGTCCTTTTTGCAAGCGGCACAGACAACACGACGGTCTGGAAAGTGTTTCATGGAACATAACCAAACCATTTATCACTGAAATAACACACCATTATATAAAACTGTCACCTTTCCCGCAGCACTGCTTTGACTTCAATGGAACTGAGCTTTTCACCTGACCAGAGTAAAAAAACTGAAAATGAGAACTGACTTAACAAGCTTTATGAGGCCTCTGATAATCATAAAAAGGCCAGATTGCAGTATTTTGATCTGCATTAAGCTGAAATTAAAAGACGGTAGGTAATACTACAGGAGAGCATCAAAAAATGTCTCGGGAACCTTTCTGGCTCCTTCATGAGATTTGCAATTCCTTGTACAACCTGTAAGATAACCCGATAAGGATGAAGGAAGCTCAGTGACTTTCAAGTTTAAAAAAAGATTATTTTTTCCCACTCAAAGCCTGGTAAATTTAATCTATAATGTATTTGAGAGGGAATTAATTCACTGCTAACAAGCAGCAACTTATCTAAAAAACACAAGATACAGCTAAGGCTTCTTGAATTTTTACCCTGACTGCTTTCCAAATCTATTATTAACGCAGTAAAAAATATTCCGCTGAATGTCACACACCAAAGGAACTTGGCAATGTCATAATACAGACGCTCTCCTGAATATGTGTTTCATTTCACTGATCTGCCCTCAAATAAAATAGTCTGGGTAAAATTTGGACAAGGACACGCTGCAGAAGCAGCTACAAACCCATTTAGCCTCTTTTAAATCAATAAAGAGCTGGTGTCACATAAAAAAGGAAGTGTGCAATTCTAAACCGAAAAGCAATGTAACTTCAAAACCCCAATTTTTTTTTGATGTTGTAAAGAAAGGCTCAGAACAGGAAGCTAAATGTAACAGCCCTGTTTTTTTAGTGTTGTTAAAAAGCTTGCTGGACTTACTTTTAAGTGCAGAATGCCAAAAAACTGAGGATTTTTGGCTTCAAGATCATTCATTTATGCAAATTCATTAACAAATTAATAAATAAAACACTTAAATTTACAGCCAGAACACACTCTTGACATCTCTCTAGCTTCACTTAAAATGACTGATACATTCTGATATATTATGTTTATAAAGCTGGAATCAAACAAGCAATCGCCCCCACAAAAAAAATCACCTGCATGCTGTTAGAAACATGTCAGCGTCTTCCATTAGGAGTGACAACTTCATGAAAAATCTGTGCAGATGAACCGTTATTTGTTCAATTTAGAAAATGGATAAAGGGGCTTTTTTTTTTATTGAAAAATATAGTTTTTTCCAACAACCAAAAATTTTTGGAACAAGTAATGTGAGCCAAAAGTTACCGAAAAGTCAAAAATTAGGCTGTAAAGATCACTGGAGAGTGAATTTGATTTCACATTAAAAAACAATCAAGACTGCTTTAAGCTACTGACTACATTTACAAGCACACTGT
>NC_050524.1:12272722-12283661 GCF_002922805.2 Oryzias melastigma | reverse complement strand
CAAATGCAAAGCAGCTATAAGTATTATACCAAGTGCATTGGATAGACCTGTGGCCTAAAACTGAAAATGCTCTTGATTCAAGAAAACCAGATTTGAGCCGGAGGGATGGGTAGACAAAACCACAGCTGTCTGCCTTGTGAAATGACCTGAGTAGCAGGCTGAGTGAATCTTGTTGTTTTATTTACTCCGCAGTCGGTGCCACAGTAAATTTTCATGCTTTGATGAATGATGTGCGGTTTGAATGGACTCCGCACCAAATAAATCTTCAACGTTTCCTTGTGAGCAACAGGAAGTCGTTTCTCTAGAACATGTTTTTACTCCAAACTTGTGAGAAGGACCAGATTGGTGTGTATTGTGCGGTTTGTTTGGTACGGTAAAAGAGTAAAAACACACAAAAAATGACACTGACTTTGCATAATTTCCTCACTATAGGGTGAACCCATAAAGCTTTTTTTTTCTTTCAAAAATGACAAGCGTCTAAGAATCCAGAGCACCTTATGTATGGATAATGTGTGGTTGTGTTTACTGATGTTGACACGATTTTGATAGGTACACAATGCTGTCAAAAGGTTTGATTGGGTGTTATTGCGAACATGCTAACGTGTAGTGATGTTGGACTCTTTTTCTTCTTTTTTTTTTTTTCTCTGTTTTGAATTTACTAACATTTACGGGAGATTCTATAGGCACAGTAACATTTGTCTTAGTGGCATGAGTCTATTTTTTGATGAGTTTAATCAAAGTTGGGAGTTACAGGTATAAAAACATAAACGTGGCTAAAGCTTCTAATATAGCTAATATATAGGTGAGCGGAATTTTAACTGTTTTTCTGACATGTTACTAACAAGGTTGTGAATTAGCATGATTACAGTGAGATTTGTTTTTGTGGTGTTGGGTGTGATTTTTCACATGTTGCATACAAGGATGGGAGTTACAGGTTCTGGAAATACTCTAACGAGCTAACGTGGCTAACGTGTAGCAGTGTCATACTGTTTGCTTCAGAGTATTAAAGAGTACCTGAAAACCATACTTGAATAAATGTACAAATACCTTACTGTAAAAATTATACCATTACAAGTTACAATTCACCAATTCCAATAATACTTGAGTAAAAGTTTTAAAGTATCCGATTTTAAAATGATGCTAGTATTTTACTCTTACTGAATGCTGGCTCAAACAACACCAAGAAATTTGAAGAACAATAAACTGTTTATTTATGAGGTTTTTTTTCCTCATATTCGAAATGAATGAATAGAAATTAAATATATAACTTAACACCTCAATGTTTCAAAATAGAACAAAAAAGAACAAAAAGTCAGTCACACTTAAATGTTCAAAAAACGGAAAAACAATTATTCAAAAAAAAAAAAAAAAAAGGAAAACTTAGTAAAATAAAATTCAGAGCAGACTTACATGTGTTTCACCTCCGTATTAGAGGGAGGCGATATTTCTGGTTCTCTGATTCTTGATAAGTTCTTGGAACTTATTTGAGCTCTTTTTGTTGTGAAAATGAGGCCAGCATAAAAGCACGCCATCACATGCAGCAGATGCAGGTTGGGGAGTGTTGATCCTTAATGACAACTTCAGTAGAGGTGGGAAGATTTTCAGGACCATTTTAACGTGGGAGTCAATGGGGAATCGCTCACTCTTAGCACCAGCCTCTCTGGTCAGTTTCGGTACTGCAACGTTTTGTTACTTCTTGGTCGGCCTCCCAGAATTCTGGGATATTTCTTGGCACTCAATTTTAGAATTGTAAATTTGGACAGCACTACAAAATGGCGAACACACTATATAGTATTGAAGGAATTTGGACATGTAGTTGACTCTTTCAAATTAATGCACCTTATAGTTTGGTGGGCCTTACATATAGACTTAGACTTAGACTTGGACTTGGCTTTATTGATCCCTTTGGGATGGCACCCTTGGGAAAATTGCGTTTTTCAGTAGCTTACAGGAGTATACATAATAAGAATAAAAATAAATGGCATCATTTCAAAAATAGACCACTCATCGACAGTGCGCCCTACATTGCAGTACAGCAAATAGATGACACTTGTGAAAAGATTGGATGCTCATGTTTTTAATAAAATTCCAACTAAAGCCCCATTAAATTTTTAAAAATGTCCATCTTTCTATAAATTCACAGAGCAGATATAAGCATTAATAAATGTTATGAGCTCTGCTCTAATCAAAACCCCTTGAAGACGGATTCCTGGGCTCACTTTGAGTTTACAGTCAACACGGAGCCTTCAGGGAAAGTGGAATGGATTAAGTTGGCATCGTTGTGCCGTGCAATCAAGATTCCCCGCTGCATTTCAACGGTAGCATTAAAAACCACGGTGTGTTTCAAGCAATGAAGCTCAATTCATCGACAACTTCTGAGATCGATTCCAGTAGAGAGGCAGCGTGTGCAAGCGGAGAAGGGGGGCCGTGCATGTCTAAGAAGAGAGAAGTGTGGGTGTAGCATTAATGGAGTAGCCCTAGAACAGAGCTTTCTCGTCTCTTATGAAAGAATCCTGCTTTTTACGCATTGTTGAGTGAAGTGGTTTGTTTACAAAAATATAAACAGGTTATAGCTTTTCAGTCTTAGAGTTACTCCTGAGCATTTTCTTTTTTTTTTACAACTAATAATCCGCACTTTCAGAACTTCCGAACCGCTTTTCTCTCGCTGATTGAAAAGGACAGCTTCCTTGTCCAACACCTCACACAGAAACAGTCAGATACTGCTGATCTCAGCAGAGGAGTTCACACTTCCTGCAGATCCAGTAAAGACTGTGTTGAACGCAGCTTAAAGGAGGTCTGTGCCTGGAGAAAATGAGCCCCTAACCATCCCGCTTTGCATGCTAATAAAGCCCTCATGCTGTCCAGTATGTTCTGGCATGTTTGCTTGCCTTACTGCCAGAGAAACTTTCCTGGACAAAGACTGGAGACAAAGCAGCCCGATGGGAAAATTACTGTGCACATCTTCAGAGAGACCTGAGAGTTGAAAATGTGCTACATGCTTTTAATTAATGACAAAGAGGAGGTGGATGGAAGCAGACGAGGGTTGAGGGAGTGCAGACAATCAACATAAATATGCTACAACGGGGTCTGAAGGCATCGAAGGAGCAGGCACTAAACTGTCATCTAAGAGCCTGATTAATGACAGCTCTCTAGTCTGGAGGTGGGTTTGATTCACAGTCATACAGCTCTTCAGTCGGCCCCGAGCACCACAAAACTAGATTACTCCTCTACACATACGCGCAGTATAAATCAAACAGCAGACGTTCCTTCCAGGAATATCCTTCCCTTTTATGCCCCGGCTGAAAATATTGTTCAAGATATGGGTTAAATTGTGCACATGACAAAGTTAATTTGCCTTTTAGTGTGCACGGGCAGATCCGGCAGAAGGATGATTATGTTTGTCCTGCTGGTGCCAAACTTCCTTCAACACAAATACTGGCGAATACACGGCACGAATGAATCCAGAAATCATGCTTTATCAATATTCAAATTTGAAAAGAACTAAATACACAATCTTGTATTTAAAACAAATCAAACTGTTTGACATTCATATTAAGATGATACCATCAATGTATGAATAACAAAAACATTACCATAACTCGGGAGAATAACTTCACTGTAGCCCCATATACACTGTATGTGCAGAAACAAAGATATACTTCAGTTCATTTTAAATATTTAAACTGTTTCAATATACAGTGTTCCCTCGCTATATCAAGGTTTGCCTTTTGTGGTCTTGTGGTTTTCTGCTATTTAAGAAACTTTTTTTTTTTTTTTTTTACAGCACACTGCACTCTGTGTTCTGATTGGCTGTTGACCTTGTCATTTAATCTTTTCTGTGCTGTGTCTCCAGAATGCATTCAGCTTGCCAGATCTACAAAAATATTGGAATGCAAGCAGATTTGATTATTATTCTTATTTTCCTAGAAAGGTTTGAATTTTGAGAATTTAAGCAAGTGAATAGAGTGTGTTTAACAGCCTAAAAAACATATGTAATGGTACTTCATGGATGTCACCTATCGCAATGCTATTTTTAGAACGTAACTTGGTGATAAACGAGACAGGAATTCAGGGACCTTTAAAGTCCCACCTTTTTTTCCTGTTTTAAAATCATTCTCAATCATTTTTTAATTACAATTTTACAATCTTTAGCCAAAATCCAAATCTTTTTCAAGACATGTTTTCTTCACATTGGCAGTAACTCATTAGAAATTCACTTTTTGGGTTGTGGGAGAGAATGTTGGCTTATGTTAAAATCCCAGCATGCCTTTGTTTACCCTCTGTCACATTAGCTTACAAATCCCGCTAGCCAAAGCTAACATTAGCATAGCAAGAAAAAATGGAGAGCAATATTGGAGCTAAACAGCCATACAGTTTTGATGCAGATGACAGTTGAGACGAGGAAAATGAAGACGCACATGAATCTATTTGTCTGCAAGTGGAGGATTTAGAATTGTAGCAGAGAAGGTTCATGGTGTTAAAGAGTTAACATGTAGCTTCTGATTCAAAGTCGTTCTTGTCGATATTCTTCACTTGTTGAGATTCTCCTTGTTTGACGCCAACATCTGAATTAATTTGGTAATTATCAGCAGCTGTTTCTGTTTCAGTCCATTACTTCCACAGTCGGGACAGTAGCTTTAGCTGTTCCATGTCAAATTGCAGATAGCATGTTCACTATTTCTTATCTTTAGTTTACCCTTTTTTTAAGTGTTTTATTTTATTAAATAAAGTTGTTACATTTCCATCATCCTTCACCTGGTCCTCCAACTTAATCCCTATCAGTTCAAATTAAAACTTTATTGTTTTGTTTCTAGATTTGAATGAAACCAGGGGCGGAGCTACAAGGGGACAGACCTCCCCCTCCCCCACCAGCGAAACGCTTTGCTCCCCCACTTACCCCCCATTTTTGAATCAAAATTTGTATGAATATTGACATAGATTAGGACACATTGAATTAAACAAATTAAAAGTTTTGATACTTGATTTTTTAAAATAATTATAAATATAATCGAATTTTAAAAGCACATCTCAGAAACCACAATTTATGAAATATAAATTTACCATAATCTAATAAATTGGGTCCATAGATATAATAATTGTAAGTTTTGTAATAATATAATGAACAATAATTTTATAATAATAGTTTTAAATACAGTGTTCCCCGCATATTCGCATTTCTTTATTCGTGGTTTCAAGGATTAGCCAATTTTTCTTCAATCATGCGACTCTTCAATTGAAACCCAAAACGCTTGCTAAACATTTTTATGTCCAAATGAAGGGCTGCAGTGCTGAGGTGTATCTCTGCACGGAGATAGGGGGGTTCTCCATATTCGTGGATGTCCTCGGGGGGATTACAGTATAACACTTTCATCAACTCATAAAATCTATTTTACTTTTTGTATTTTTGCTGCAGTGAACTGCTGTACTATAAATTTTAATGTCATTAATTACAATGCTTAAAATACAAAATCTATCTTTGCTCCATTTAGTCAGAGTGTATATTAAAAGCTTTTGTTTATGCCAAACAAAATATTTTAAGAGATATTAAAAAAATTACTCAATATTACAACTTCCTTATTTCAGGAAGTGATAGTTTTATATTTCTCTGCTCGTTGAGAAAAAACATCCACTCCAAACACGTTATTCTGATTTTGTCATTTTGATTCATGTCTTAGCTCTTTTTGTTTGATATAAAAATCTTTTGCTATATTTTTCAATGCCACGTTAGTATTTTACATGAAAACTGCATTTCATTCTTTTTTTTATGTCATTGGCTCACAGAAAATTTTTCACCTTGGTAGATAATCAAGATCTGTTTTATTCCACATTTCCCTTAATTTACTACAAGCATTTTATGGTTCTACAAGAATTAAAATTAGACTTCACAAAACAGTAGCTGCCAAATTAATTTATTCATTGATTTCACAAAAGTGAAATCTTCTTTGTCGCATCCCTGGTTGGACAGGCTGCACAGAAGTGGATGCTTGGCCTCATAGCGATAGTGACAAGGTACGAATCATGATCACAAAAATAGCCACGCTGAGGACAGATGGTAGGAAAGATGAACAAGCCGTGCTGAGACAGTCTCTTGGAAGGAACATCACATTTGTCCGCTTTGAGCTGTTGACAGTTTTCTTCAATTATTTTGTTGAAACTGTAAAGACCACTGTAAGCTATACAATCGTGTGAGATGATATTCTTTCCATTATCGTTTGTTCATCTCCACAGATGTCTGCATCTGTGACTTCACAATAAAAGAATGTTGGTTAAGATAAGCTAAAAACATTAAATCAAGCAGTTATGTCTGCTTAATGGAAATGAACTTTACTATTGGCAACTTTTTAAAAAATATATTTAAAGTCCCACTCCAATCATCTTTTAGTAAATTTCAAAAGTGGTGTTTTAATTATGATTAATAGCCATTTTTTTTAATTTTCTACGTCATAGTTTCTGCAGAGTGGCAGTTTCTCATCAGAAATCCACCTCTGAGTTGTGGGTGGGACAGTTGGCATGGCACTCATTTCCCATCATCCCTCTTTTTAATCCTAGAGCACTATCCCCAGGTGATTTTCACTAGAGTATTTAATATGTTGCATTTTTCTGAGTGTCATGGGTCCCTGGATAAAATCTCACATGTCCCAGGAATGGGTGGACCGAGGGATAAATCTAAAGTATTTTTTTTAGGAATTTTTGGTTCTCAAATTCCTAATTTTTCAGTAAATTTCAAGCATGTTTTTAAGATCTTCCCATGTTCTTGTTTTCCATTTTGTTACATAAACCACAGTTGAAAATAAAAGAAAATTTAATCATCAATTTATCATATGTTTTGATCTATTTTTATGACAAATACTTTTTATTGGGTATATTATATCGGGTAAAAATCACCCAGCAAAAGTGATGGTGTAACTTTTTATAGCGAAAATGTTCTAAGGTTAAACTCTCTCCCGTTAGCTTTCAGCTCCTCACACCCCCTACATAGCATTAGCAGTGAACAATTTTGATAAAAAACAACAAACACACATTTTTTTTATTTAAATTGGTCACTAAACTGATTTCTTTCTGTATTTAAATTTTTTATTTTTTTTATTTTTTATTTTGAAATTTTGTACTTGGAGTTTGAATATCTTAAAAAAAAAAATCAAAATAAAAGCCTGGTGCGAAACGCATTGTTTTACTGAAAAAAGTGAAAGGTTGGATCGATGAAAATTGAAAATTACATTTAAAATATTCGTTTATATTTTAAAAAAAATTCTGATTTAAGTTAACCATTAACTCAAAATTTTATTTTGAAACAAACTTGTCATTTTAAGTGTAACACATTGCAACGTTTCACTTTTTTCAGTGATGGTAAACATGAGAAAAGAATCATAAAACATCTATTTGTTATTCAAGCAGCTTTCTCATTCATTCATTTATTTGCTTGTGTTTATTTTTTGCTCACCATCAAGAGCTCATTGTAATGTTTTACCCCCAGCTGCTTAAACTTCATCACGTTTTTCCGGATACTGTCGCTTTCTCCCATCAACTGCTTCCTTCTGCTTCTATTTTCTTTAGAGACATAATTGTCTCACTAAACATTAGCAGAGCTCAATGACATTATTAAAAAAAAAACTGTCTTGCAGTCCTCCAACAAAATCCATTGTTCAATTAAATGCTGGAAGTGTAAGGCTGGTGTCAATGGAGGCACTATAAATTAACATTTGCTGACTGCAGCAAATGAAATAGGCAGCAAAGCAGGCAGCAAGGCCACTGGATATGCCAATTATGTGGCATGATGACTTTTCGCACAGAGAATGAATACTGAAACTCCAGGAAAGCTGAGTCCAAGTATGGATTTAGCAGGAAGACTATTTTATCCCCATCTTCTTCAATGCCTTTGGGCTGGCTCACTTTAGTGGTCGCCATAGCGAGTCATCCGCCTCCATCTAATCCTGCATCCTCTTTACTAGCACCAACCGCCCTCATGTGATCCTTCACCACATCCACAAACCTCCTCTTTGGTCATCCTTCCTCTGACGTCAGCATCCTTTTACATTTCATTTTGACTTCCATGAGTTTATCTTCAAAAAAATCCAACCTGAGCTTTTCCTTTGATGTATTCCTGATCCTATCCGTTCACATCACTCCCAAAGAGAATCTCGACATCTTCAGCTCTGCTACCTTGAGCGCTGTCTCTTCTCACCGCCATTGCTATATCATTCTTATAGTATTTATTTATAAAAACAGGAACAAATGAATAATTAATGTGTTTTTTGAAAAGAACAAAGTTATCTTTTTGTATTCTAACTGATTTTCATCTCATGAATTCCCCCTTCCTCCTATTGGAGAAACCAAGTCAAAATGACAACAGAAAAATGATTGTACTCACAACACAATTAGCCCCTAAAAATCATGGCTTGCATGTAACCATCAAATTACTTTAACAATTTAATTTACAAGTTCTCAAGTCACTTCCATTTCAGAATCAACACAATTTTATAAAATATTGATTTGTTTGTCTAATTTCCATTCTAAAACAAGTAAAAAACTGTTTTTGGATGACAAATTATTCAAGCAAAAAGGGACAATTATTAAAATAATTATGAATTCTTACTTCCAAAACTGACAGAAAAAACACTTTTTGTCTGAGTGAAATTGCCCTAAAAGGAAAATATGCTTTATTGATTTGATAAATTACTATTTTAAAAGCTAAATGGAGATCAATTTAATTGTAATTACACACAACAGCATGTGTTGATCTAAGTATGTTTGTGTAGCGACGGCCATCCCTTTGACTACTGTGCTAAAGCACACAAAAAAATGGAAAAACATACAAAAACAGTGTTCCTTATCATTGATTATGGTGCTTTCACACCAGGCGTGGGGGAGGCGTTAAGTTTCAGTGTTAAGTCAATGTAAAGATGCGATCTGACGCGGCGCGGCACAATTTGGCATCGGGCGCATTAACCAATCAGGGATCGCTTTGGGCACGTGACGTTTTCAGTGACTAGATCAAAGGGTAGAAAAGGAGATTTAATATGGCAGCACGATGCAAGGATTTTTATCCTGAACTTCCATCCAGTTTCTTGCTGGAGATTGCTGAAATTACTGTTGGGCGAAGGCGGGATACACCCTCCGCCAGCCTCTCACGGAGCCCATGGAGCTGGATCGACGGCTACGCTAGCTATCCGCCTGGTGGACTGCTTAGCAAGCTGTGAATTCCGTCGTCCAGGCTCCAGCAGAGATGATAGCGATCACCGCTGCCCTGGCTCCGTCAGAACTAGAGGGGTCTACTGCCCAGGCTGGGGGTCCCTGGGCAGCGGATCCCGCTCTACCCGCTAGCGGTTAGCTAATTAAATTTGATGCGTGTCAAAATAGAGGCGGCAGACGCAAATTTGACGCACCTGCCACGTCCAATGTGAATGCAACTTTAGGGTTTACATCCATGAGAACTGGACTAGAGAAATATTTTTTTGAAAACACATTCTTGTTTTTTATCTTGTATGAGCGGAATTAAATGTCAAACTTTTATCTAAGATTAGAAGATGTTGCTTGTTTATTTAAGTAAACGTTCGTCACAAGTGATAAAACACTTTTTAAGAAAATGACTGAGTTTTTCTAATAATTTGATAATTTTTTATTAATTAATCATCTAGATTTTTGTCACACATTTACATTTTTATCATATTTTATTCCCTCCAGGATCAGTTTTCCTCATGTTCTGTCATCAGCGTTTATAAGTACGACACAAAGGTGCTACATAACACCTTTAGTGTCAATTATAGCTATACGTTTTGATTTTTTTTTTTTTTTTTTTTTTACCTAAAAGCAGTCCAAAATATGGGTCAGGAAATGCAGTCAGACTTCAAACAGCCGAATCCCCTCCTTCATCATACCGTCACTCCAGCCCAATTTAATCACGACATCCCAACTTCAGCTCTAAAGGTCTTTCATGTTCAAAGTCAACAGGAATGAAAATGTGTCCTTGTGCTTTGACAGAAATTAATTTTGCTCTCATACATGTTTTTTACATGATTCTACAACTGAAAATATCCACGTATTTTACATGTGCATTGGTTTAATTATGCTGCTAAATTCCAGAAAAACAATTGCCCGTTTACTATTATGCGTAGTCTCCTTTTGTCGCCGCTAAACATCGTTGTGTCAGATGAGACGCTTCTTCAAAACATATTGTGACAGCGATCTGACTGGGTCGGACATTGTAACATATATGTGACACTTTTAAAGCGTGAACCGCTTCAGTCACGCTGAATGACAGAAACAAACCGTCGCAGAGGAAAAATGTTGCTTCTGTTCAGCTTTTCTGGGGACTCTGGCAGATCTGTGTTAAATACTGATGTGTTTGAATCTGTCAGGTTTTTTTTTTTTGGTTTTACCTACTATAATTAGCTCCAGAACCAAAATCCAAGCAAAAGGAAAAAAGAAAGCACACTTCAGAGCATTTGTTAAGGATTTTTGCTACTCATGAGGATAGCTTATAAACAATCCAAAAACCCCTGTGGAGGTGGCCATTGCTATGACCTTGACTTTGCCCCGTGTCCTCCATCCCACCCCCGTCTGTCCTGATTCACCAAGTTGTATTGGTTCTAGACTAATGTCTCCCATGTATTGGGATTGATGACCAGACCTTTGAGTGACTAAAAGGCAGTCCTTAAATCTCTTTCTCTGCCTCCCAACTCTGCGATTGCCCTGAAACAATTTTCCATACAACAGTGTTTTGGACAAACATTCTGACCATTTATTTTGAGCTTTCTAAAGAGGTGAGAGGGGCGAGGGATACCGAGAGTCTGTTCCAGGACTTCAATGTCTAGGATTTTTTTGCTTCCACCCAAAATGGAAGATTATGCAAACACAAGTGAAAATGGTTGAGCTGTAGAAAGTCCAGTTTTCGCATGGATCGAGGATGATGACTACAGACTGTGGAATTTTAGTTTGCTGG
>NC_050524.1:12263930-12272120 GCF_002922805.2 Oryzias melastigma | reverse complement strand
TTTAATGAAGTAAGTCTGCAGTCTCCATAATTGTAGAGTTGCTTTAATGTGTTAGCAAGATAACATTGCACCATTAATAATAATATATAGTGATCTGGAGGGCTACTTGTGGCTTCAACGTCACACCTACAAGCCGTTTCCAACTGAATTTTTTTCATCTTCTCCTGATTCACAGTGATTTGAATGAATAAATACTCAGAAATGCAATTTTAATCCTAATTTTCTTCATATATGTCCTCCATCATCAAAAAATGTCACAAAAACGTGTTAAAAAACAAAATTTTCATCAGAGAGGGTCTTTAAGAGATTCTGCTTTTCTTGGTTGGCCTTATAAAGGAGAGTAGAGGAATAATTAATGAAAATATTGATTTTGCACACAAGGTTCTGATAAACCAAAAGAAGGCCTAGTATAAAAGGGTACATCAGCACAGCTACAGGTGAAATTAATCGTGCAGAGGAGACAGAATGAAGGATTTTGGTTGGTGATCCCTCAGATTTGCCTTTGATAAACAGCAGTGCTGCAAATTAAGCTGATCAGTTGGTTTTCTGGAGAGACGGTAACCCAAAAGGTCTGGAGTGTGTTCCAACAGACAACTGAGTGTTGTTGCATCTTTGATGTTTGACTTTCAGTGCTTTCTTTGAGAATCACCTTAGCTTGTGGAAAAAAAAAAAAAAAATCGGTGAGAGATGGAATTTTTGACGGGATCCCTTCTCAAGCGGAGAGATTTTACTTGACGGCGGTGAGAGATTGTTGCCCCACTTTCTGTTTATCCCCCATAGGAACAGTCCTTACTCTTCCCTCTTTACCCGTTTGAAAACAGAGAGGCAGGCGCAGTGAAACAACTGCACTAAATACAGCCCTGCAGTTACCATAGAAACCAGCGCCGGTGCATCCCTGACTAGTCCCCCTGTATTTCATTTTGCACTTGACCCAGAAAAAACACCGGGAGGTTGACGTTTAGTTTCCCCTCTATTCTAAAATTTTAAAGCAAAGGTGATATGGCGCGCGGAGACAAAGAGGCGTGCTCATCTCTCCGTGAATGGGAGACGGGTGGAAACCAAAAGGGTGTTATGGAGAAGCATGGAGCGTGCATGGGTGTGAAAAGGACCGAGTACACGTGCAAGTGGAGGATTGTGCCAAATGTGCTTCGGGGAGAATGAATCTACAGTGACAACAAAATCGAATGCTGCTGCAAAGACGGCTGCGGCTAAACTGTAATAGACAGTGTATGATCACAGTTGTAATATATCAAGTCCTTCTTGAGCTGGCACCTTTCTTAAGATAAAGGACAAAGCAACCTGTTTTTTTTTCCCAAGGAAAAGTGTGACAATGCTGTTTTTTATAGGTTATATAAAGCACAGTGCTGCAATGCATCAAACAACTTTACACTAGAGCTGCCCATCACTCAATTCAAAAACAATGTGATAACCCCCCCCAAAAAAGGCATTTTCAGAAAGAGGACATACCTATCTGAAAGGTCAGTTTTTAATGATTCACTTTTTTTAATGCCCCACTATTACAGAACCCTGTAATGTCCAGGCGTTTCACAAAGTTAGCTCATTTATAGCCCGCTGTCAGTTCCACCGGGATATTATTATAGTAGTCAAATAGGTCACGGGCAGCCCATTATACTGCGGCCAGCCTTTATTCTACTAAAGTCCAAAAAGCATTTATATCCTTACCACACTTTTAACAATATCCACATGCTAAGGATCTTTCAAAAAAAAAAAAAAATGGAGGAAATCTTCTCAGCCAGACACACACGATTTTAATAAGCCCATTACATCAAAGAATTGACAGACAG
The DNA here is from genome assembly GCF_002922805.2 of Oryzias melastigma. Classification (NCBI taxonomy): domain Eukaryota; kingdom Metazoa; phylum Chordata; class Actinopteri; order Beloniformes; family Adrianichthyidae; genus Oryzias; species Oryzias melastigma. Next base: position 12,270,315 of record NC_050524.1, on the reverse strand, counting down.
TTATTTTTTAAACCCTTTGATGAAATCCACACAACAAACTTTTGGAATATTATCTTTTTAAAAGATCTAGTTTCTATCAATTATGATGTGTTCAGTGATTTGGAATGTTTTTGTTCCAAATCAATGCATAAATATTGACATTATTCAGAAAAAAAACCTTATTTACCTACTGTCTCAAATTTGATACACATTTTTTAACATAATGTAACTGTATTATAGGGGAATAATTGTCGTGAAATCGTGAATAATTTTGCATTATTTTAATACAGCAAGTAGTCGTTTAAAAAAAGCAGGGGTGGGATTATATAAGTTCACTTCCTCCTACCCCCTTTCAAGCAAACTATTAAACTTCCTGTGCTATATACATAAGAACAAATATGTTTATTTACAAGTAAGCGTAATACTTGCATTAATTACTTGGTGAATGTACAAGTATTTTACAATCAATTTTATGACTTATCCCGTTAGATGTTTTTTGTATGGATATAAACCTCTGGTGGTTGTCTTGTTTATTATTCTTGGTTTGATTGCTTGAAATAAACCATTTTCCAATGCCATCCAAAAAAATAATAATAAGAAATAACCATGAAGTTTTGAAAATTTGCAAAAATGTTCCTGCCTAAATTGTTTTTGTATGGAGGCCCTAAAGAGACATTTAAGTAAAAAAATTGAAGTGAAAAGAAAATTTTTAAAAAAATTGTAGTTAGTTTTTTCTGGTTACTAATTGGTGAGCACCAGATACTAACCATAACATTTTGAAAATTAGCAAAAATGTTCCTGCCTAAATTGTTTTTGTATGGAGCCCCTAAAGGGATATTGAAGTAAAAAAAAAAATTTGAAGGAAAAAAAAAACAGTAGTTAATTTTTTTTTTTTCTGGTTACTAGCTTATGCGCACCAGATACTGACTGGTGAGCACCAACTAACCGGTGAACACCAGAGACTAAATGGTAAAACTAAGTAGTTATTTGAGTACAAGAGATATTTTAGTGTCAGTCACAATGTTTCTTGCTATATGGTGGTTCATCTTTTCAATCAATTTTCTCTGTGTCATGTCTCTCTACTAGGGAGCCCCCCTAAAGGTAATAATACATTGAAGTAAAAAAAAAATTAAAGTAAAAAATTTCCTAATAATTGAAATTAGAAAAAAAAATCTGTTACTATCGGGTGCGCACCAGATACAAACTGGAGAGCAAGAGTTAGTATCCAGAATTTTTTTGTTCAATTTCAATTTTTTGAAATTCTTCTTCTTTTTTCTTCAATGTCCCTTTAGGGGCTCCGTATTTTTGAGATTTCATGGAAGCAGCCATTTTTAAATGAGGGGTAAAAGCCCTTCTACTGCCCCCAGTGGAATGACGATGAACTAGATGAGAGAAAACAAGGACCAAATTATAAACAGAGATTTTTATGGAAAATATGGATTATGCTAATGGGATAGGGGTCTCAGAAATGCCTGTATGAAATATTATGTAAATTGTTATATAGGGTTAATAATTAGAATTTTTAACTATGATCAAGTAAAAAGAAAGAAAAAGGTGCAAATGTGCATTTGAGTTTTTACGTCTGCAGGAATGCACACAAATTCAGAGGGAAAAAAACTGCATCAAACAAAAGCACTTTTGATGTACTTACACAAAAATTCCAATTTGCAGAGACATCTATCTGAGCAACAAGTGGCAATGTTCTTTGTGAAGTAACAAAAAGACGAGTGCTACTCTCTAATTTTGTGGACTTTATTACATGCAAGCAGAGAAAGAAAAGAAAAGAAAGCAAGAAAGAGGTTTTCTGTGTAAAAGAAGCTTTGGAAGTCAGCAGAATTGCAATAAAACAGTCCAAGAAGACAAATGGGGATAGCTGAATACATTTTCAGTGATAAACTAAACAAAACACACTGACTGGCTTTACAAAGAAAAATATCTGCATTTTCCATTTAGAGTAACATGGTAAAGCCTGCAGTTTGCATACATACACACTGGGTGCAGAATATTGATAAGCTTTTTTAGTATTTATTCATCGCCAGGGACACTTGCAGTTAAAGCTCTTAGGCTTTAAGTAAGAGAATATTCTAACTTATTGAAGAGGTGTTTCTATTTTAGGTCACTCAAATAAGTCAAAACGTAATTTTAAATATCGTCAAATTTAATCATTGATGAATGGACACCTCTATTTAGATGAGAAAAAAATGTATGCTGCTAAATTAACAACAACCTTTAAATATGAATAGAAGCTGCTTTAGGATGGCATCTTTCACTCAGCGTGTGGCTTTAGACATTAAACATTCATGCTCAAAAACTGTGGCTCAAGTACCATTGTGGCATTGCTGTGGTAACTCGTTTAAACCATTATTTTCACAACAACGGAATTTTGTCCCTGCACCCAGTGCAAGCTCTCCTTCATCTTCTCATTAAAGAGACTATCAGGTCAGTGGGAACCTTTAATTGTGTGTGTGAACTCTTGGTGCAATGCTGCTTTAGTGAAAGACTGAAATGTAACAAGCAGAGCATCTACGATGTTGGTTTGGTTTCTTTTTTTGGAATTATTTTTTTTTCAGTCTGCTTTCTTGTAATTCCTGTTGGAGTGATACAATGTTTACACAGGCTTCGCCTATGAAGGGGACCTGATTGCAGGCAAGATGGCGCCCAAACACAACATTAAACTCATCATTAGCCGGAAGCAGAGAGATCGCAATTATAGCCAGCAGTGGAATTTGCGTATTTATACTAGAAGATTCCTAATCCTAACCGTAACCCTAACCCTTTTTGCCACTTTTGAATGGAAGGTCCTAGAGACTTGGAAACAGGCTCCGTCAGTCATAATTCAATCATGCTAAACATGCTTGAGGTGTCCGCAAGTCTCTATGACCTTCCGTTCCAGAGACACATAAAAGACACACGACAAAAAGTGGGCGGATCTCCAGAAGTCGTAGAGACTCATGGACACCGCCAAGAGATTCCTTAGCTACTGTTGTAGGGGGGTAGGACGTAGTGCCATGTCCCTAAGATCTTCCTATCAAAAGGTAGAGGGCGACATAACCCCCAAAGACCCTATATACCTAACCCTAACCGTAACCCTGTTCGCCACTCGTTTCTACAAATTTTTTTCTTTTGCTTACAACTTTTGAATTGGAAGGTCCTAGACTTGGAAACAGCCTCTGTCATACACAATTCAATCACGCTGAACATGCTGTAGATGTCCTCAAGCCTCTACGGCCTTTCGTTCCAGGTGCAAAGATAAATTTCCCAGAAAGTGGCCGTATCTCAGGAACCAGAAGTCGTAGAGACTAGGGAACACCGCCAAATGATTCCTAACCTATTGTTGGGGGTAAGTAGAGCGTAGTGCCATGTCTCTAGGACCCTGCTATCTAAAGTTATAAAGCTCCAACAAAGACCTTATGTACCTAACCGTAACCATTATCTTAACCCTTTTCTTTTTCACCACTCATTTCAACCATTTTTTTTTTTTTTTTTATTATAACTTTCGAACAGAAAGTCCTAGCGACTTGGAGACAGGCTCAGTCAGACATAATTTGATCACGCTGAACAAGCTAGATCTGTCCGCAGGTCTTTACAAACTTCAGTTCCGGAGATGAATAAAAAATGTCCCAAAAAGTGAGGGTGCATTTCTGGAACCAGAAGTCATAGAGACTCTGGGATATTGGCAACTGATTCCTTAATTGTTGCTTTGGGGGTGTAGGATCTAGTGCCATGTCTCTAGGATCTTCATATCAAACGTTATAGAGGGCGACATGACTCCCAAAGACCCTATGTACTTAACCCTAACCGTAACCTGTTCCAGTGTTTTTATAGGGCAAGAGCGTGAACTTCGTTCGAGAAATTCTGACTAATGATGCTCTGGCGCCATCTCGGGGCCATATTGCTGTCTCTTGTCACCAATTCAAGCAATCACTTCCAATGAAAAGTCTATGAAAATGCAGGTAAATTCGTATTTCAAGGGGTCCGTATGCCTGCAGCAAGATTTGCACCACCTGGACACCATGCCTCTTCCAACTGTAGGTACATGCACTAGTATCGGATAGTGACAGTCCGTTGTGTATGCTAAATACGCAACACGTCAGGTGTGAATGTAGCTTCAAACATGCATTTAAGTTAACATTTTCATGTCAAATCTTCTGTCTTGTAACCTGTTAGTTTCTGATTTGGGTCAGTGTTTAGTTTCATTATTCACTTTCTAACAACAAGTGTGAATAATTTATGAATGTATTCACGTTTCCATCTACCGAGCCTCCAGTCTCCTGCACTTAAGTTCAACACAGTTTTAACGAGTGTTGCCGTTTGCACCAAAAAGACAGGACTCAATCTAATAATTCAGCTTGTGTATGTGCTTTTAGATGTGTGATCTATTTCACTAAAGAAAGATGTTGAGGATATTTGACAACATCGTTGATCTTCCAATCAATTGGACTGACCAAACATAAAATCAAACTGAAAGATTTGTTTGATTAAAAACAATAAAAAAAGTGAAATCTCCATCATATCTTTTTTATATAAACCCAAAACTAATAATTGCTGGTTATTATAAAGTATTCATGTCTGGTAGTTGCACTGCAGATGGAGCCAAAAGTGAATACAAATTGCAGAATGGCTAAAACTGAATTTTATTATTATAGTATTTCTCTTAATGTATTTGTAACATTCCGTCCAATTAACACAGTCGGTTTACTCGCTGCAGTCAAACAAATCATTTCTGTTACCAGAGTGTAAATAAATGAGGTCCTTCCGCCTGTTTTCTCCCCTAGAACACATAATTTTCCTGATCAAGATTAACTCAAATTTTGCCTGGTGTTTTCACAATAATAGCTAAGTTGTTTTACATATTTTTCTCCAATGTGAATAAAAGACTAGAACATTTAATATGAACAAAATACCGACCCCATAACTCATTCTGTTGATTGACTAACAAGTGATCTAGTTCCTTTTAGAGATGTTACATTTTCTTCTGGCCTCATCAGGAAGGGCAGAACAAAGGCCTCTTTGTAGCTGATCCATATTCAGTGCTCTCTTTCTGCTCAACAGTCGCCCAAAAGGGAGAAGAGAGGGCTCCGCATTCACCCACATCTTCACAGACGAGATTTCAACCCCCGGTGTTCTAACCTTTAGCTCCTCTCTATCTTACAGTTCTTTATCGGAAAAGAAAAAGGAAATCGTCTCACATCATACACGTAGCAGCTTTTTCTGATCATATGTTGAATATTCCAGTCCTTTGTTTAAAAGCAGATCCAAAAAAAAAAGCAGACCTTCTATTCTTATAATGAAACAAACGCGCTGACAAATTAGACTAATTTGTTTTGTGTATTTTCGGTTTTGAATAGCAGGCCTCTGTGGTGTTGTACACCCTTGTTTTTGTCTTTATGGTAATTTGAATGGCACTGCCATGCAAGCTCTGCAGGATGGGACTGAGCTGGCAGACATGACAGCTTCATATCACGCTGCAGGAATCCTTCGGCTCCGTGTGGCTACTATAGCAGGCAAAACTTTCTGCCTCTTTTTTTGAAAGCTGCATTGTTAGCGAATGCACACCCGTGGGACGCACCACATCGCTGAGGTGGTGAAGGCGTGGGAGGAACACCGGTAGGGGGGAGGGAGGGGGACCTAAATTATATATGTGAACTGCTTTTGGAATCTCAAACTGCCGTAAAACTCAGCTGACAAAATACAACCCCAATAGAATTGTTCTCAACTGAACATTTACTTCAATCATTTTTTATGACTCTAATTTCATTAATAAAAAAAGAGTAAAAATGGGGTCATGTAACTAGGATTACAAAAGTATCAAATCCTCATGAATGATGCTGTGTAATAAATTCACATGATTGACACATCTATTTATTACCTTTATTTATCACAGAGCTACAATCACATGGGGATGAGCAATTTCCATCATGTTTATGCTCGTGTCTTACTAAGTTTATTACAGTTGGGTTTATGCAAACAGCCTGGTTAGACTAACTGCCTGCAGTGCAGCTTTTGGCCATCTCATGCAGCGAGAGATCTTTTTATTGCCTCTGCTATCAAATTCCACTAAAGACTCCAAGGTGTCTCAGTGTGTTTCTTCTTTATTACCTATTTATTTTTCCAGTGCTTTCCCATTGCAATAGACCGAATAGCTTACAGTAGGGTATCAATGTGAGTATCGATACTATCGTGATGAGATTGATACTTTGGTTAAAGTAAAGAGCTTAAATTAACTCATGGAATTTATGTAAGCGCAGCGTCTATGAATGGTTTATTGTTGATGCCATTTTTTACAAGGAAACATACATTAGCCTTTATTTAGGCTTAAACAATTGGTACAGAATAAAGAAAAAATATTATATAATCTGTTCCTTTTACTTAAGCAAAAAGTAAAAAATCTGTCTGCAGTATTTCC
>NC_050524.1:12256721-12263865 GCF_002922805.2 Oryzias melastigma | reverse complement strand
TAAAAACCTGCCGAATTTGTGCAGGAAACTGCCCAATCTGGCAGCCTTGGCTGTCAGTGTAAACCAGGGGTAGTGAACCCTGGTCCTCAAGAGCCACCTTCCTGAATGTTTTCCAATATATCTGGTTCTGGCATGTTCTTATTGGCTGGACACACCTGAACCAGGTAATTGTCATGAGTAGGGACCCAGGAACAGTTACCTGGTTCAGGTGTGTCCAGCCAATAAGAACATGCCAGAACAGGTTATATTGGAAAACATGCAGGAAGGTGGCCCTTGAGGACCAGGGTTCCGTACCCCTGGCATAAACGGTGCACCACCTATTCACACTTTACCCCTTATCTCCCTGCATTATCAGAGAAATGAGAGTCATTTAAGAGCCACATCTTTTAACGTAATGGCAAGATTTTGTTATTGATACCTTGATTTTTGTGTTGCTTTTGTTTACTATTTTCACTAGTTTGTGGTGCTGATATACTTACATTTTTGATACATGTTTGCTTTATTTCTTAAATTTGCAGTTTTCCTCTTGCAATAATGTGTGATGCCATTATTTATATACATGTTCTATATTTGATATACGTTCAGTACAGATTGCTGTAATTAGCTAATAAACATTTTTGTTTGCCAAAAAAAGTCCTGTGTTTCATTCTACATTAAATTGACTTAAAAAAAGTGTATTTTCGAAATTATTCTGTAATACAAAATATCAAGAAAAAAGTATCAGTATCGATGTTGACGATACTAGCCCTGTAATTACTTGGCATTGGATCATGATACCCAAATTCCCAGTATTGCCACCCCTAGCCTAAAGCCACGTCATGCGATAAGCTAGTTGGTTCAAAAATAAGCTTGGTGATATTTCAAAAGTACTTTAACGTTTAAACTGAAATGTTTGAACGTTGGTCGTGGTAGAGTGTCGGCCCTGAGACTGGAAGGTTGTGAGTTCAAATCCAGGCCTGAGTCATACCAAAGACTCTAAAAATGGGACCAAATGCCTCCCTGCCCTACACTCAGCAATAAGGGGTTGGATTCGGGGGTTAAACCATCAAATGGTTCCAGAGTGCAGCTGTGTCTGCAGCTCACCACTCCCCCAGGTGATAGGTCAAATGCTGAGAACAAATTTCACACACTTAGGTGCACGACAACTCATAGGACTTTAACCATTTTTCCCTTAAATTAAGCATAGAAGATATAATTAGAGTATGATACTTTTAAATGTTGTTCTCCACCATTTCTAAGAAAAACATACCTTGTACATCCCACAGTAAATTTCAAATTAAGAGGAACAAAAAAATATTTTACTGCACCTCTATCTTATTTTGAAAGTCTGCCAATTATACTTAATGCCAATTATATTTAATAATATAAAAGGTCGAAATTATCAAGACAGACGTTTGTTTATTAGACATATCACTTTAATGATTGTAATTAAGTTTTGAGTGTTTAATTTATCTGTCAGGGGTCATCTTGACGCTCCAGAGCTCCTTTATCCCTCCACTGTGGTTCTTTGGTTTAAAGAAAAATGCTGACAATGTGAATAAATAGTTGGTTTGTAGTTTTGGTTATTAGATTTATTAGTTCGTTATCAGAATAAGCTTTAAGCTCATCTTCTTGTCTCCTGCTGCTCAACAGTATAAAGTTGCTATTAAGGAGCAAAAATCTTTAAATGTTTTTACTTGGATAGATTTTTTAATATAATTCTACATCATGTTTATATTTAATAGTAAAAGGAGCAAAATGAAGACAGCACACCAAAATAATAATAATAGGAAAATTCCATGTTTGACTTGACTTTTTTATGTTTAAAGTATTTCATAGAGGTTACATTTTGTTTTGAAAGTATGTGCAGTTGTAAAAATAACAGAAAATGCTAATTATTAAAAAAATAAAAATGATTGTAAATATTTAAAAGCTACATTTAGTAAACAAATGGCCACAAAAACATTATTTAAATGTGAAGTGTGACTTTGTGGCTCTCACTGCGCACACAACTGGACTAAATGTCTCTTTTTGAGTTAAATATTGCAGACCCTTATCTATGTGAACTGTTGTATGGTTGTCTAAAATAGGCATAACACAAAATCTCACAAGTTTTTTAAAGCGTAGCAATATGCAGCTGCACGACTTGCTGCACGCCACGGTTGTTAAAGTGTTTAGTTTGTTGGTAGATCAGGTCACATCCTCACTTATTTCCAGGTTGCAACACTTTCAAAGCGATCTCTGAAGAGTTCCTTTTAAGGTGGAGCGGAAATTCTGTTTGTAATAACTCTTTATATTAATTTATGATCGTTTCTCCTAATAACGAGAACCTCAATAGTACTCCTCCTTTGGGGGAATTTGAAAGTATTACTCATTTGGGTTCTCTTTGCGGTAGGATGCACTGATTTGCTGGACATGTGAAGTAGGCGTATCAGAGGGCTTCGGTTCCTGCTGTTTCCAGCGGCACGCCTGACTGTGTGCTCACTTCCCACCAATTAAAAAGACAATCCATCACAACTCGCCCATGATTATTTTTTCATTACAAGAAATAAATAAAGAAAATGATTCAATAAGTCCGATGTGAAGAGACCGGGTTAAATGATCTGATATTGCTGAAGGTAATTTATTGCTCCAGTATTGACTGCAGCTTGTTTACAGTGTTTAATAGTTTGGGTTTAGAGCGATTTTATGGAAAGACTTTCGTTTTTTTTTTTTTTTTTTTGCAAGTAACCGGGTATTTACTTTCAACAAATTATGATGTAATGGTAAATATAGTGTTTTCCTACATTCTGTGTGTTTTAAAGATGATAATCAAGGACATGGACTTGACCCCCGCGCTGGCCCCCCATCCCTAATTGGTGTGTGGCTGGAGAAAAGAATGTGTCTGATTTAATAAGCAAGTGTTGATGTGAACAGTAGAATAACAAATATGTGTCCAAGCATTTCAAGGAATATCTGTCTCACTGTATATAAAGGATCTTTGTTTGACTGACACATCAACTCTTTAATTGCAAAATCATTGAATACTGGTACGTTTTTCGGTTGCTAACCAGTTTTTAAATAACTACATTATATTTTTGTTTCTAAAGAAAGAAGTAATAAAGTAAAAATACAATGAATTGTTGTCGGCAGATGGAAATAAAAATCTTCTTTACCACTTTCTAGGATAGAACATTTACGTGTATAAAGTGATAAAACTATGAGGAAAAAGTTGTGATTTTATGAGAATAAAGTATATACAAACATTCTACAATATAACACAGTGGTTGAATTAAGAGTCAGTATTATATGATAATGAAGTTATTATTTTATGAGGTTGAGAATATTGATATAAGTCATACATTTATGAGTCTTTTTACTAGGAAAAATAACAACAAAATATTATTGTGTTTTAGTATGAGATACAATGAGCACATTATAAGCAGTAAATGTTTAGTGACTAAACATTGTTTTAATATAACTATAAGGACACTGAAATAATAGAGGATGATTGTGGACCGAGGCTAACACAATTATCTATAATCTAAAAAAAAGCTATGTTATGCTTTTTTAACTCGTAAATTTACTTTATTTTCCTCATATTTTTTACGCCTTTATTATAGTTAATTGTTTTCTTGAAGTTTTAGGATTATTCTTGTAAAATTTCATTTTTTTTCTCATATACTTACAAATTTATCGTAAAAATACAACTTTTTTTTTAAATATTTAAATAAAATTAGGATTTTTAAAAATTGTAAATTAATAAATGTCTTCTAATAAAATTATGACGTTTTTTCTCATAAATTTACCACTATTTTCTCATCAAGTTAAAACTCCTTTCACATAATTTTACAACTTTATTTTTTGCAAAATTAAGAATTTTTCTCTAAAAAATTTAAAGGTTAGACTTGTATAATTTTGACTTTTTTTCTAATAAATTTACAACTTTACAACTTTTTTTTCTCAAATTCTTAGGATTTATTTTTATAAAATAACATTTTTTCTCAAAGAGTTAACTACAACATTTTTCTAAATTTTTTAAGGTTTTATCCTCATAAAATTACACCTTTTTACTCATAAATTTGGGACTTCATTCAAATAAAATTATGACTTTTTCCTCATAATTTTAAGCTTTATTCTTGTAAAATTATAACTGTTTTCTAATAGATTTATTACTTTTTTAGTAAAATTACAACTTTTTTCTTAAAATTAAGACTTCTTTCAAAAAATGTGAAAGATTAAATCTCATAAAATCATGACTTTTTTCTGATATGTTCACAACATTCTAATAAAATTATTACTTTATTTAAAATTTTAGGATTTGTTTTTGTGAAATTACAAATTATTTCTCATAGATTCACGACTTTTTCGTCGCAAAATTATTACTTTTTTCTAAAAAATTTAGGGGTTTAGTCTTAAAAGTTTACATTTTTTATTTCATGAATTTACAACTCCTAATAAAATTACAATTTTATTTTTATGAGTTTTAGGATTTATTCTTGTAAAATCACATATTTTCCTGAAGACTTAGGGTAATTTTTCTCATAAGTCTGACTGTATTCTCGAAAAATGACAACTTTTTTTAAAAAAAAACTTTTAGGAGTTCAGTCTCATAAAATGATGACCTTTGTCTCATAAACTTAGGAGTGTATTCTAATAAAATTATGACTTTTTACCCAAAATTTAAGGATTTATTCTTATAAAATAATTATTTTTTCTAATAGATTAATGATTTTTTTCTATAAAATTACAACTTTTTCTTTCATATGTAAACAACTTTACTGTCTTAAAATTACAATTTTTTTCTAAAAATTCCATGGGCTTTGTCTCACGAAATTATAACTTCATTCTCATTAACGTAAGAGTTTTTTTTTTTTTTTGGTTTAATTACGACTTTTCTCAAATTACAACTTTTCTCTTGTAAATATATTTATTTATTTATTTATTATTATTTTTTTTTTTATCAATATGGCCCACTCTGTTGTGGAAATAAGGTCATTTAGGTTGAACGGTAAAAAATTAAATTATTCTGTTGGGAAACATTTGATCACAACTCAAAGAAGAACAGATTTTTTTAACTTGAGGTGTCTTCGTTGCTGAATTCAAGATTTTACGAGTCATGAGTTGACAGTGAAACACCTGATTGGAAAACATGCATCCTGTGATTCTGCCGTACACGTTAATCTGAGGTTTAAATGAAAGCTGTTCATTGTTGGCAGCCCACAAACAGCATATGGACCACCAGCAGCCATAATTAGCACGGCTGATTAACTGTCCAGGTTAAGCGTCTTGCTCTGGAGGCCTTGATGGAGCGATGTGTCCGTAGGGATCAAGTCACCTATGTGGCACAAAGGTTTCCTCGACATCAGCAGAGCAGGTCTGCTGCTGGTGGTGACGCGTCACATGTATTCCGTGGTTGTGTTTGTGGTGGCATGACTGAAGGTGAGAAACAATGAGGATACGAGCCAACGTCACCACAGAGTACGATGGGAGAGATGAGTCACTGAGTCACAACGCCGAGGGAAGCTGCCACCATTTTTTTTTTCCCTTGGATTTACACACACGCAACTCACATTCAGATTTAATGAGCAGGAGTCATGCCGAGATTGGATTGGTGTTAATAAGATGGCAGTCCAAACCATTAACGCAATGTAAAGAAAATCAATTTGGAATCTTGAGTTCAAAGACTTGACTGTCAGTGGCTGACTGTGAGGATTTTCTGAAACACACACTTTGATGACTAAAAATTTCTTCTTTTTCTCGGTTTAGCAATACTATTTTTCCTATACTTTTCTACATTTTATAAAATCCTTTTTTGTCCAGTGCGCAGTTGAGTCTCATTTCGCTCTCCGAGGTCACAGTGGTAGTTTGCTAGAGTAATTGTGGGCAGAAAAGAGGATGCTTTCACCATTACATGCTGTTGTTCTTGTGCAGCTTCTTCAATTGGTGCCTTCAATTGTCTCTGGATGGTTTTCAGAAAGATGGAGTTCTACGGCAAAGTGAACTCGAGACTGCCTTCACTTCCTCAAACTTCCCACATCGCTTTGTGTCTGCCGGTCAATTGACTCCTCATTTCCCCTGAAAGAGGCCTCGACGTCTGTCTCCGCTGTCAATGGCTGCAATTTGAAGCTCCGTGCCTCCAAGCGAAGCGCAAGAGCAGTCCACGCTCCCCGGGTGCTGTTTACCCGTGTTTCACCGAGCGCATGTAGATGGCAGTGATGAATCCCTTTCTATCCAAATCCAGCTTGTTCTGGGTAACAGCAGGGTGATGAATATATAACAGCTCGGCGAGTAATTAGCAGAGTCCTAGCCACAGAGAGCGTGCTGGCGGGGCAATGCCTTTCAACTGCAGTTCACTACATGAAAGAGAACTTCTAGATTTGAGTCAGTCAGAAGGTTTTTTTTAATAACTTACCATCACTGATCCCTGTATTTTCATTAGTGAATTTCATTGGAAGCTCATCTGTGAACTTTCAGTTGCTAATCAGTTCCTTTATTCCATTCTGATGTACTCGTGTTTTTAATCTGGATGATGGCGAGAAAGGGTTCAGGAGACTCATTCAGAGGACATCCTGACAACAGAGATCTCTGGAAAGATGTATGTGTTTCTCTATATGTATAGGATGGGAAAAGGGTGCATTGTATTAGTCTGACACCTCTGGATATATTGTATAAACTCTTAAAAGTTATTTCTTCAACCCAATTCTTGGGTTATTCATGTTGGGATTATTTTTGGAGCATTAAACATGTTTTGGGTCTTAGTGGTTTTATATTTACAAAATCCCCACAGAGACATTATAGTAGAAACATTTTTTTCTAAAAAGCCAAGTTATTTTTTTTCTGGCTACTATCCGATGCTCACCAGATAGTAACTGATTTTCTTTCTCGAAAAATTGAAAAAAAAAAAGTTTTTCTGTTTATGGCGGCACCAGTTATTATCTAGTGCCCACTAGTTAATAGCCAGAAAATTTGTTTTGACTTCAATTTTTAGATTTTTTTTTCTTGTTACTATCTGGTGCGTGTCAGATAGTAACTGAAAAAAAATATATATTTTTCCTAAAAATTGAAGACAAAATAAGATTTCTGGTTATGGCGTGCACTAGTTAATATCTGGTGCACACCAATTGGTAGCCAGAAAAAAATGTTTGACTTCAATTCTTTTTTTTTCTTGTTACTATCTGGTTCG
>NC_050524.1:12237201-12256508 GCF_002922805.2 Oryzias melastigma | reverse complement strand
AACCATCAAAAATCAATGATGTTGGTCAGTACTGGGTCTAAAGAAGGGATCGGCAAACATCTTGACTCGTGGGCTACATCAGGGTTCTAACATTTTGAAGAAAAGCCAGACCAGGACCAGATGCAATAATTCACCTGAGAAATATATGTAATATATTATCACAGAAACGTTTTTAGTTTACTCTAAAAAGGCTTAATAATAGTATGATAGAGGGCCTTTAAAACTGAACATTTTGGAGTTCTCATTTTAAAACTGTGGCTTTTCTTCTCATTTTAGTGCACATTGAACCAATTGATTCTCTCAGGGATAAAAGGCCAACTTAGAAAAATGCTAACTTTGTCATGATCAAATGATCAGAAAAATTACTCAAAAAACACACATGAACGTCAAAAAAAAAAAAAAACGACAAATCTTCCAACACATGAATGCAGAATGATTTTTGCACTTAGAAAGTTAATTATAGTACACCATCTATGAGGAGACAACAGAATTACAGGAAAAATTAAACATTCATTAGGATTATCAATATAATTTATTTTGGCGGCTTAACGGAGAGAATAGTTTGGCCATTCCTGATCTAAAGCTGTATTATATTTAACTCACAAACATTTCAGAAGAAAAACTACTTATATATATATATATATATATATATATATATATATATATATTGGTTAAACTAAAGTTTTTTGCACCTCTGATGCAATAATTAACAAAATGGTGCCATAAACAATTTTTTTTTAAAAAGTCTGCTTCATAAAAACAACTTTCATGAGAAAAGTTTGGAATGCACAAATAAATAGAGAAAGCAGAGCAGAAATAGAAAACATAAAAGGATCATGGGTTCATTGGTGGCTGTACTTTGGGTGACCTTTACTTCACAGCAGGTCTTAGTTCAAAACCAATTTCCAGCTTGACCTTCATTCCCCTTAACCCTCATTTCCATTTTAATCTGTGTGCGTTTATGTTTTTTTTTTTTTTTTTGAGATGCTGCTTGCAGAGCAGCGGCGCGTTTGTGTTGGAAAATTATTGTCACCAACAGACAGACGCAGAAACTCGTGCCAAAAGAACTGAAACAGTTCACAGCGCGAGTGCATTTTGCTTTAATTACATACAGTTAAAAAAGCTCGCAAGATGAAAACAATTCTGCCTTAGCATTCACAACTGGTAAGCTGTTAAGTTTCTATTTAATTAACCCCTGAGTCATAACTATGCTAAATAGGACCCAGTTGTCGGCAAACTGCACAAATTAATATTATCTTTCTTTTTTGTATTTGTTTTAGTGTAACATGCAAAGTCCAAAGCCTTCTCTGCCCTGTGGTCCCTGAACAAACATCCGGCTGTGTCTGCAGTTGTAATCATTTTTAAAGGTTGCCAAACGTGGCAAATTCAGAGAAGCTTTGTGCTACTGTGAAGGAAATTAATGAGATGTTTGTCACGCCTCATTTCTTTTTTCCGCAAAGTAATTTAATTATTTCATGAGGTGCTTGTAAAATGTCACTTTATGCTGGGATTTTCTTGAATATCACTCTGGCCTGCATGGCGATGGAGATAAGGACACTTTTCTGAGCATCAAAAATGCCCCCAAGTGGTTCTTATCCATAAAGCCGGTGGCTGTTCATTTCAGCATACTGTTGTTGAAATGCCACTCGAAAGTTACGGACATTTTCCTTCACATAGAAATTGTGGAATACAAAAAAAGGGGCTCTGATTTGAAAGGCTGATAAAGTTAAGGGGAAATAGAGAACATAGAAACTGCAGAGCCAGGTTATGGAGTGTAACAGACAGCTGAAACACGTAGCCTTAGACTTGAAACTACACTTTTGGCTGTTTAATCCATGATTTATTTGTGTTTCTTATTCGTGAACGTAGTAGCAGCAATTTTAGTAACACAACCCTACTCAAAATAAAACTTCTTCCACCAAAGAAGTTTACTCTAAGAGGAGTGTCTACACAAGAGCACTAGTCACACAAACATGGAGCGCTAGCTACACACACACGGAGTGCTAGTCACTCCAACAAACGGTAACCACTCCAACAAAACCTAGCAACTTTAACGAACAGTAGTCACTTCAATGAACGCTAACCACTCCAACGAATGCTAGCCACTCCAACAAACGCTAACCACTCCAACAAACGCTAGCCACTCCAACAAACGCTAGACACTCCAACAAACGCTAACCACTTCAACGAACGCTGGCCACTCCAACAAACGCTAGCCACTCCAACAAACGCTAGCAACTTTAATAAAAGCTAGCAACCCAAAACCAATGTTAGCCACTCCAACAAACGCTAACCACTCCAACAAACGCTAACCACTTCAACGAACGCTAGCCACTCCAACAAACGCTAGCCACTCCAACAAACGCTAGCAACTTTAATAAAAGCTAGCAACCCAAAACCAATGTTAGCCACTCCAACAAACGCTAACCACTCCAACAAACGCTAACCACTCCAACAAATGCTAGCCACTCCAACAAACGCTAGCAACTTTAATAAATGCTAGCAACCCAAAACCAATGTTAGCCACTCCAACAAACGCTAACCACTCCAACAAACACTAACCACTCCAACAAACGCTAACCACTCCAACAAATGCTAGCCACTCCAACAAACGCTAGCAACTTTAATAAATGCTAGCAACCCAAAACCAATGTTAGCCACTCCAATGAACGCTAGCCCTTTTAACGAACGGTAGCCACTTCAATGAATGCTAGCCACTCCAAACCAAGACTAGCCAGTCCAAACAAACACTAGCCACTCCAAACCATTTCCCAGCATTCCTTTGTTTACACACTCTCCTGTTAGCTTGTAGCACCACATAAGCCCATCCTAATATGTAAATGATAGCCTGTTTTCTTTTCTTAGTGTACATTGTAGTTTAACTATCATAGATTTTATTCCTTCATTATATGGCACTACAGTCCCTCATTGTGCTTTTTCTTTTTTTTTGTAACGTGTGCAACAACTTCCGTTTTTTAAGTTGAAGCACATACTTTTTCTTTTTTTTTGCTGCACACACACGACGGCACACTTGTATGGAGTCTACAGTTAATTTTTTTGTAGTTAGCACCCCTTTGAAAGAGGAATGAGTTTTCACCGTAGCTGGCCCTTTTGGTCATAAACAAGACGCTTCGAACCTTAAACAAGTGCATACTTTGGACGGTTGTGTCAAAGACACCAATAAAGTATGCACTTGTTTGAAGCTCGAAGCGTCTCATTCATGAGAGCAACAGTTAGCCTTTCACTTATTTCTTAGAATACATTTTTGTTTACTCTCCCTCCTGTTAGCTTGTAGCATTTCACAAGCCAACGCTAACCTTAGTGTACCAGAAAAAAAAGAAAAAAAAAAAAGGGGGGGCAATATCAGAGCTATCAAGTGGTACACTTTTGAGCCAGATGAAGAAAATGAAGACGTTAATGGATCTATTTGTCTGCAAGTAGAGGATTTAGAAGTGGAGTGGAGCAGCAGGACTGGCCCGCTGATGGCAGTCGCTGCGTCACACACTGGAGCTTTTTCAAATCGCAGGTTTTTATCTGCTCCTGATCCAATACAATTTGAATAAAGAAATATTCGGAAATGCAGTTTTACTTGTAAATTATTTTACATATGTTATGAGAAAAAGTGCTAGAAAGAACATGTTAAGAACATAAAAACACAATTTTCATTAGAGTGGGTCTTAAATCAATTTATGTTCCTACAATAAAACCAGATCGATCAATCTGAGGCAAGTTTTCCAAGAGGACCTGGCTGCAGACATCAATGTCCAGAATTAGAAGTTTCTAATGTTTCTACAAACATTTGATTATCTTGGAAGAAATAAAAGGAATCTGGAACTTCACCTACACTTTTCAGTACCAGGTATTTATCTATGAGTCACACTGGTTGAATTTTTTACTAAAGATGTCCTGGGTCGATTGCAGTTCAGTGAATCGGATTGTTCAAAACTAATTAATATCGACTATGAATCAAATTGGTCAAATCAAATCAATTATGAATCGAATTGTTGCAATATGTTGGTTTAGATTAAGGAAAAATATAAATGAAGATTTCTTTAACCAGACTGCTACCTGTTAATGCTGCAGCTTTATCATTTAAATGTGTGCACTAACATTGTGGCAGTAGAAAGTCGTGTCCTTAAAGTGCACAAAGAAAAGCCAGAATTCGCTTTTATACTTAATTCTTCACTCTTTGCTGGCAAGTAACTTCCGCTCTATCGGCATACCAATTTGCACAGATGTCGTCCTTGAGAAGCATTTGTTTAATAATGAATACAGTGTGACTTTATCTCTTAAGGTTGGAGCAAAGCTTCAGAGCAGTGGAGTGCAGCAGCGGGGTTTAAAAATGCACCTTCTTCTGTCTCTCCACACCTCCAATGTGGTGGCTTTAAATGAAACTAGACGGTTAGAGAGTTAAATTTCTCCCCATGCAATTGAGCTCTCTCGTGGTCCTCCTGCAGCAAGATACAGGAAATCTGTGAAATCTGATCACGTCGTTATTCTAGCTCTGCAAGCTGCATTCCTGCATAATTATTATCAGCAGAAAGCAGTTGGGAGGCTACTTAAAGAGAACACATAGCATCTGCAGGAGGCATGAAAAGCAATTTTTCAGATTTTATTTGGAAATTAAAAGGTATTAATGTAAAATGTTGCAGTCAATAAATTAAATAAAAATTAAAAAATGCTTAGAATTTGTCTTTAAAATTAGGTAAGAGCTACTTTTATTTGAGTTTAGCCTACAGAACAATGTCAAAAGATGTTATGTACAAAGTGCAGCACAAGGGGACAAAAATGCATTAACCAGACTCATTTGCTTGGGGCCATTTTTTCATCTCAGCAAAGTTTAATCTGAAAACAATTCAATATTCATTATTAAACAAAACTCAAATATGTCTTCCACCCTGCATAGAAGATTCAGTCAGAGAGAGCTCCAAAATAACATTTCGCCTCTTGATCCAGACACAAAACGCTATAGACCTGTGTGATGAATTGATATAAATGATCCAGCATCCCCTTTGATGTTCGGTCCTTGTGAAATGGTCCAGATGGAGATTTTCCCCCTCTGTTAGCAGACAAAGTGTTCCAAATTAGGCTTCCTTTTAAGCTCCTTCAATTCAGCCATTAAAAGAAGCCCACGGAGTCTGCTGAAACAAGGCGTGAAGGAAGGAAATGTAGTCTAAATTGGGAAAAAAAATACGTGGCTTTAAGGGTAAATAGTAGGTGAAATCTGGACCAAAATATTACAAAGTGAAGCTGATTGGTATATTAGGTAACATGAAACAGTGGACTATTCATATCCTAGAAACAGAGATGTTTATTCTTAGCATTCTCTTAAGAAGAAACAGTGTGGACAAACAAGCTTTGAAATTTAAAACCAGGAATTGAAAGTGTGGAATACTATGTCACTGCAGGTATTTCATTAGAGTGGAAACACTAAGGCTTTGCTGAAACACCTTCCAGGTATGCGTCAGCTCCAGTAACCATTGGAAACAGACCTCTTTGTGGAGGACAAAGGCAAGCCTGAAGGATGGGACCTGCCAACGATTCCCTCTTGTGTGCAGCCACAAGACACACGGGCCGTGTTGATTTACCGACAAAGACAAGGTCTCCTTCTGGGTGAGTCAATGCAGGTATGGAACACTCCACTCCAACAGGATATTTCACTCTTTACTGGTGCACATCTCTCAAAGGTAATGACTCGGAAAATCTGAAAATCTTTAAAAGGCAACGGCGGCTACAAGGCCATTATACATGTATGTTTCTAACTGTCACTGTGTGGAGAAGCTGGCGTAGAGGGGGGAGGTCACCGGCGTTTTACCTTCTTTTAAGCAGAACATTAAAAAAGAAAGAGAAACACTGTCATTAAGATGTCAGAGTGACGGCTGCATGAATAACCTACACATGGCAAGCCGAGAGTGTCTGCCCCAAACTGCTACCGCTGAAATCACGTCCAATATTTTACAGGATGTGACATGGGAGACGACGACAGCTCAGTCCATCATGCTGATTTCCACTTGTACTTTTTCTGTCTATTGAATTCTAGGTTCCCCCCAAAAATGTATTAACAGGCCCCAAAAAACATCTGTGTGTAAACATGTGGTCAATAGTATCAGATTTCCTTCACTAAGCCGGCTTAAACTTCAGCTCATAGCACTTTTAAGCTTCTTAACAAGTAAGCTCCGACTACGATAATTATTCACAGACCACCTCCAAATCTTGCGAATACAACCAAGGATTAGCACCTAATATCGTGAGATTTTCACTGTTCAGAACAGTAACTGTTTAATTATCTTATGCAAACTGCTGGATAATATGTCACTAAATTATTCACCAAAGAATTTATATTAATTTTTTCTATTAGGCTATAGTTGTTCACCTCTAGCTTGATGTAAAACCTTTTCATCTTCTCTGCTATAATACATTGAGATTTTAGTCAAAGTACTTTTATTTTTTTTTTAAATAAGAAACTCTTGCTATTTACGTCAACGCTCTGTGCTTTTGTCATTTCAGCTTAAAGTCACTTCACGTCACTATAGAATGCTTTTATTTTGGAATACGGAGACTATATTTGTGCCTTTGGTAGATAAAAATGTTCACATTTGACGCATTTCCTCAAGTCGGTAGCGTTTATTTGTTGAAATGCATGCACAGCTAAGCTGAGTGAAAGGGGTATTAAAATAGGAAGCCATCAGCGAATAAATCTCATTATATTTATATTCTAAATCCTGCCTGATCTTTACTTTTCATGGTACATCTACATTGATTTTCTCAAGTAAGTAATATGCTTGCTGAAGCATTTCATCACCTGCCACACGGCTTTTATAACTTTATCTGACTTATTAGCATATTACCTCAAAATCCATTTACAAGCCACAATTGGAGCCCCTGTGAGGATCACTGTTGCATGAGGTAAACATAATTGTCACAGTAAGATTCTATAGCAGTGGGATCCAACATGTTGAACAGCCAGTTCCTAACAATGACAAGACAAAGTAATTATAAGAAAAATCGGGCAGACTAATATAAGGCCTTTAGTGTGCACTGTGTTTAAATAGTGGGATGATATTGATGACAGAGAACTCTGAGGTTTGTGCACAGTAATTAAAGGAGAAAAATGACTGCTTGGGTGCAATAACAGCACACATCATATGGAAGGGTTCCATTTACTATTTTTATTTGCAAAGTCATGAGTTAAAATCATTGACTATGTATAAGAACTGGACCAGGTAGATGGTTTACTTCCAGTTCCATCGAAATTAAGTCAGTTGAATGGCCATGTTTCATGATATGAATGCTGCCAAACTGGAACCACAAATTGTAAGTGAGGCTACGGTCCATTCTCACTCCCAACTCATCATATGTGGACGTATGGTGGACGTATGGTTTGACATTTTGGGTTTCCCCAACTCATCGATTTTTAAAGGGTTGCCTGATCCCATTAAATCAGGGGTCCCCGACCTTCAGGCCGTGAACCTACTGGTCCAAAGGCCGCTTGGTACTAGGCCACAGAAATGGAAAAAATTCATATGCTAATGAGGGGTTCCCAACCTGGTACCCTAACCCAATACCGGTACCTTAACCCTAACTTGGTACTGGTTCAGCATTCATCACTGCATCTGGTAGGGCGTCCAGTATTGTGTCCTGAGGGTTGGGGACCCGTGATTTAAGGAGAACAGCCAGTAAAACAGCACAAGCAAGTTGGAGACACCTAAAAAGTGACACACAGGAGGCTGGAACCATTTGTTCATATATGACAATTTGGGAGTGAGAATGTGTAAAATACCACAGCGCGGTGACCTAAGCGCAATTTTTTTTTTTTTTGTAAATTCAGCAAGTGGTTGCATTTTTACACACTAAGCAAGGTTATAAAAAAAAAGTTGAAATTTTTCGATGTCCAGAGTGGCCATCAATCAGTGGCCACCCGGGCACATTTTGAGGTAACAAGGATGGATGACAGCATTACAAAATTGGGCGTCTGTCTCCAGACGCAGGGCGTCCATATAAAGTGGCACCGGCTGCCAGCTGTCCGGTAGTCCGATGGTATATAAAAAGCGTGCTATTCTACGTGCCTGATGACCACCTGATTGCCACCATCTACATTTATGACCACGCCAACAATTGAAAAATAAATTGGGCATGAAATCTTGAAGGTTTTGCCAATGCCTCCCCATCGCACCGGTGGCTGCTGTATTAGTGACCGTAGCATAGCAGTGATTGGTTTGACTCAAACTAAGTCAACATACAACCGCTTTCGCCAACCAGGAGAGAGTAGGGAAGAAAATCGATTCGGCAATATATCGCAATATTTCATTGGTGATACCTGTATCGTTATACACCACACCAGAGCAACACCAGCTTGTGTTAAATGTTCTGGGATACATCACGATACAAATCGTATTGCGAGACACATATTGGAATATATATTGTATTGCCTGACTCTTGCCATTACACACTTTTAGTTCTCATATAATATAATGCTCAAAACTTTGATTTAACTCCATATTTACATTTTTACTTTTGATGAAAACTGCACAGGGTGGATCAGCTCTGCACACATCCCCAAACCTTCACAAGTTTTGTTTTGACTCAGATTCCCCTAATTGTGCATGCACACTCAAGATGCTTACATTTGCATGAATAGCATCAAATTCATCCAAAATGTATTCAGCAGCAGGACATCTACTCTGCATATACAGCTGCAGTCATTAGTAACCTCTTTATGTTGCAAACGTTTCTGCAGCAGATGGTATTTGGCCTCACTGAGCCCAGATCTCAGTCTGGGATGACATCAAGAAGCTGAAGTAACCAAGACAGCCTAAATCCAGAACCGTGACAAGCTGTCCAAGTTGCTTGGAAAAACCTGTCAGATACCTCAGAAAAATGAGCAGGATAGGCAATGGGGGATGGGCGCTCCGTATTTCCATGCAAAAACACCCTCACAGCGAGTGCATCTAAACATTTACAAGAGCAGATCTGTGATCTTTTGAAACTGAGAAAGCTAGAAAATAAATGTAGGAAATAAGGCTACATTTAAAACCACGTTTTCTGCTTTTCAGTGTATTGCCCAGCTTTCATTTAACATTCACCTGAACCTCTTTGGAGACTCGGGAATCCAACGGCAGCCTCAAAGGAAGCTTGTTTGAAATGCCACGCTGGATGGCTCCAACAACCTTTTAACTTTTCTTAAATATCAAATTACATTCATCAAAAGCAGAGAGTATGAAACCATAGAAAGAGAAGCAAAAACTAAATGAAAAATGGCTTCGATTTTGAGGTATACAGCCAACTTGAGGAAGATAGAAATGCTTTAAACTTCAATGTCTTTTATAGAATTCCGTCCACAGTAGTCGGGTCTCTCTGTCACAAAAAGGAATTGTACATCCAGTCCCTTCTTTGGTGCTGTATTAAAGTGAGCTTGCATCACGGTGTGCTGTAGGCTCACAAGCATATGCCAAGCCAGCGAGGAGACAGGAGCCATCCTGAGAGAAACACTACCCCTCAAGTCAAACGCCAGCCTGCATCTGCTTTTGATAAGACTTCTGCTATATCCCTGTGAGTCTGCACATTGACTCGCACAGGGTCGCTAACCATCATGTCACTCGCTCCGATATCTGCTGCCCTCTTTTCCCCCACGTATTAAAAGCAGATTCCTGAGGATGAGCAGCACTGAAACAGAAGCTACTTCTTATTTTTCTTCTTAAGATAATTTTTTGAAAGTGTATTGGAGGGAACTACTTGAGGGTGCGTCCCCGTTGGATGCAGCGTATCCTGATTACACACCATCCAGCTGAGCCACCAGGATGTCACACACACAGGTCTGTGGGATCGCTGCAACCATGGCAACACGGCAAATAAAAGCCATGTGTATTATGAACAAAGCAACACATGGAAGGACAGCAAGACGCTTGAACCACCTACTAGTGAAAAGTTAATGCTTTTGGCTTGAAAGAGGCTAAAGAGTCTCAAGAAACACTTAAAGGTGTATCATTCTTATTCAAGTAATGCATTAATTTTTTTTTATATTATTTATGTTTTGGTTTACTAGTAAGTCTTTTTTGCTCTCAAAAAAGGCTGATATTAGATTTTAAAGTAAATATAATTCACAGGTTTGGGATTGTGTTGGAAGGTGAGATGATCACTGGGAAAACCACAAAGATGCACACTGGGTTCCACTGTCTAACGTGATAAAATCTCTTCCCTTAAGCGACTCGAGTGACAACCAGCTGCCAGACGTCTCGCTCGCTCAGCTGTCTGATCTCAAAATTACTGACTTGTCAGAATTGAGAGAATTTCTTTTTGCCTCTAATATTCATGAGGATTTCATGATAATTTCTCCTCTAAATGTGACACTGAAAGGAAAAGAATGGATAGCCAAGATGAATGCACCTATCATACCTTTGCTACCTCCCTGTAAGCTCTTTAGCGGAGGGAAAATCCTTAACCAACTGAGGATTCAGTAAAACTGAGAGCCGTTACCTTTAATAAACGTGAAATCAATCTGCTTCGATTCAAAATGAGGTATTCTAAGTTCAAATGAGAAGAGCTTTCCTGTGTTAATTCAGGTTTTTTGCTCCTCCCTTCTTTTCCATTCCAGACTGAATCTTTATGCTAAAATTATTATATTCTTGAACTAGGGAATGAACTATTTATAACATTTACAGATTTTTTTTTAATATACTGCTGATACTGATACACACATGTGTACTGGACTTATATATATAAAAATGAGAAAAGTCTGAAATCTTGAGCATAAGTACTTTTCAACTGTGAGAGACAGAATGTGAAAAAAAAAATCAAGAAATCACATTGTGTGCAGAAAATAAGTATTCAGTCAATAATAAAAGTTTACTTTCCCATTCAGATCTTCTCAAGAGCTGTGATGTTTTGGAATTTTTATGCTAAGCAACATGGACATTCAACTCTCAGCAGGTCCAGAGACTGACTATTACGCCTCGTTTCCACTGACAAGTCCAGTACGGTACATTAAGGAGTGGTACGGTACGGTCCAGTTCATTCTGCCGCGCGTATCCACTCAGTTAAGCCTCACTTCCACTGAGCGGTTTGTTTTCACGGCGCATGCGTGGTGTAGATTGCTAGCGTGCAGCTAGTTAACCCTGTATCACATCGTCACCAAGGATGACAGGAACGTTTGCAGTTCCACCGCAGACCAGGCCTTGCTGTTGTTTTCAGGCATTTTCAGTATAGACTCCTGACCAAAAGAGTTCACAGGAAACCTTAAAAACCCGAAACCCGCTTACAAACATTTGAAACGTTAGCTTAAATGAGCGCTATATTGACACTTTCTAATGTTAACATCGCTTTCTACAATCAACGGGTGGTTACAGCAGCACCGCCCAAACTGTTCCGTTCCATTTTGAATGGACCTACAACCAATTGAGGCCCTCTAGAGGTATGTCTCTGTACTGTGTAATGCTTCTATTTTACAATGGAAACGCTCAAAATATCGGACCGGACCGCTCAGTGGAAACAAGGCTTTAGTAACCTTGGTTTTTGTGGACCCAGCTCTCTTCAGGTCACTGACCAGTTCCCCTTTGTCATTTTGGGCTGTTTCCACAACCATCTAAAGATAATTTTTACCTTCATCAGGTGAGATCTCACGTGGACATCCAGGCGGAGAGAATTTAGCAATGTTCTTTAATTTCTTCCATTTTTGATCACTCCATCAGCTGATTTCTTCTCACTAAGCTTATTGTAGATTGGTTAAACCAAGTCTTGTTCAGGTGTACGATCTTGGCCTTGGTGTCCTTTGACAGCTCTTTGGTCTTGGTGATGGTGGAGAGGTTGCAGTCTGGCTGTTTAAAGATGTCTGTTATATGGATAACCAGGTGTAGGCAACAATAATAACTAACAAGTGCAGGATGGAAGAGCTTCGTAAAGACATGTCCAGACAGATTCAGAATTGGTACATCCAAGACTTTTTACTTGTTATATTTTCTTTGTGACACTTTAAGACTTTTTTATTTAAAGGGTATAGTTTATTCTTCTTATCCGTGTGTGTGTGTGTATGTGGCGGGTTTACGTGTTTACATGATCTCATGTGTGCTTGGAAAAGAGCCTTCTAAATATGATTATTGCCACAGCTATTCAAAGGATAGCGCGTTAGGTTGTTTGTGCTGGTCAAATACACCCTAGTCAATATACAGTTCAAGTGCTTAACTGATGAATCTCTGATCACAGCCACTCAATCGACTTCTCCTCCCCAACCGTAGATCAAAGCGCTATCCATCTGCTATTACCGCACTCATGTCATCCACTCTTCCAGTTAAAGGATTTCTGAGACGTTATCTTCTTTTCATCCTGAACCTGAGCTTCATTTCCTCTGAGATGCTGTGTATACCAAACACAAAACAGCACCTGTCACCAAAACAAAGAAAAACAATAGGGACTTGTTATTTCTCTGTTCTGACTACATGCTTCCAATTGACTTTCTGATTATTGTGGGTATTTATATAGGAAACCAAAGCAACAGAGGCCAAGAACGGCTGGAGTCCAACTTTTTTTATTTATTTTCCTCTCTACTGAAAAGCCGATTGACGTTCTCTATGGTTTGGAAATTTAATTAGAGACGCCGAGCAATTTCTCCCAGATTAACTTCACCTCCTCTGAGCAAACTATGGTAAACATTTATTCACATGAGTGAAATATTTTTGAAAATCAGAAAGGCATGTCATGAGTGTTTACCTGATGGTAAAATTAACAAGGAAGATGTGACACCAAGTGACAAAATATCGATGCAGCTTGAATCTTGACTTTATTTTAAGCTTTTATAAAGACTAAAAAATATGTTGAAGAAATACATTGCTATTGCTAAAAAAAATAAAAATGAAAAAATAGGTAAAGGTTTAGGTAAAAAGTAAAAGCACATAAATAGCAAGTCTAACAATGCATGTATAAACATACAATTTTATTTGAAAATTTAAAATAATAAATAAATAAAAAAAATGTTTTAGCTATAACTTCTGTTACCTGAAGGAGGAAAACGAGATACAACTCATGTACTATGGGATATCACGCAACAGCATGATATCCTATAGTACATGTGTTGTACCTCGTACTCATGCACTATGGGGTATCTAGGGGTGTAGAAAGAAATCAATTTGGCGATATATCCCAATACTTTATTTGTCGATACTTTCATTGATTTAAAATGCTGACATGGTGATATTTAATGAATTATTTATTACACCATGAATTGCTTTGGTAAAAGCAACTTCTATATGTATCTAATGAGCTTAGCATTGGATACAATTCATTTTACAATTACAATTAAGTACTATTCTGGTAGAGTTTTTTTCTAAGTCAAAATTTGTTTCTGGTACAGTTTTGGGATATATTGTGATACATATCATATTGCGAGTTGGGTATTATGATATGCATCTAATCGTAAGGCTTTTGCCAATACACACCCTTAGTGATATCCCATACATGTGTTGTTTCGAGTGAATCGACTAAAAGAGAAGCAAGTTTTCTTTTTTAAACCTTAAATTTCTGCCTTTCAAACAATCCCACATGCTGCCACTGTACAACGCTAAAATCTGAAAAAAAAAACACACAAAACACTCGAGCCAGCAGGCAGTGAGCTGTTAAGGTTGTGAACAACAAGTCGGCACCTAACTCCAGTTCAACATGTTCAAATGAGTCCATCATACTAAAGGCAAATATTGAGCTTTCTGTTCAGTCAGCAGCCTGCCTGCCTGCTCTCCTTGCTTGGGGTTTTTCCCCCCAACCAGATTCCACTCATCATTCCACTCATTAAACCAAATTAACCAGCTGTGGCTCAGTGATATGCAGCTCCGGCTGGCAGTAAAACAACTTCAGAAGCAGGTGAGAGAATGTAGCATAGGCTTTTGAAAGATCAGTGGTTAAAAAAAAAAAAAAAGTCGTGTGGGAGCTGAGATGTACAGTCCCTGACATAAAAAAGACAGCTCTGAGGGTAAAAGCAGAGGTGTATGTGCCAACTCCAAAGCAAAACTTCAGCTTGTGTTATTGGTTTACTATCTGGGACTTCTGCCCAATAAATATTCAAAATGAGAGCAGGTCTTTTCTTTGTTTGCCTGTTGTATAAATTCATTTTGATTCACTATTGCTAGAATCCACTTTAGAATCCACCGTATCTTTTGATGTCACGGGGTTGCTGGGGCCAACCCAGCTACTGTTGGGTGAAGGCGAGGTACATCCTGAACAGGTCGCCAGTCTATTGCAGGGCCACCCGAGCTAATATGTTTAGCCTTATTTAATAAATAAAATGTAACCTTTTTGCTAATTGTATTTAAGGCATTAAAGACCCACTCCAATTAAAAATATATTTTCGGTATTTTTAACATACTCTTGTGGTATTTTTACTCATAATAGAGAACATATATATAAAAAAATTAAGATGAAAGTTATGATTCTGAGTATTTTTTATTCAAATTATTGTGAATCAGGAGCAAAAAAATAAAATCCAGATGGAAAAAACTTGTCGATGTGACGTAGAAGCAAATAGATCTGGATATATCGTGATACATATCATATCGCGAGCCGGGTATCGTTTTCCTCATCTGAGCTGGGATCTGGCTCAAAACTGTACGGCTGGATAGTTCTAATATTGTTGCACTCACAATGTTAGGTTGGGGTGTGAGGGAATGTAAGCAGATGGATAACGGGAAGTGGGGGTGGGCTTGCTATTCACAAACACTCCAAGCCACAACTCACTATGTCCTAGCAAACAACCTTTTTTTTTTTCTTTTTTTTTTTGTATTTGCTAAAAACTGTATACTCAACAATTTAAAGACAACCTGGAACATTCTTACAAAAGATTAAAAAAATATTTTGTCATGGAATTTTAAGACTGCATAAAACTGTAAATGTCCTGTGGGTATAAAAATATTAAAACAATTTTAATATCAGTGACAGAAATTTGAGAAAAAAGTATTTTCCAATTTTGCTAATAACCAATTATTTTCAGCGTTCCCTTAAGAGAAGCGCATGCAAAAGACACTAACAGTCTTGACCTTGAGGCTGAATCTTTAACCCTCCATCGACCCAAAACAGGAGGAGGCTGACAAGCGTTATAAATGTCCTACATCACTAATCTCACTCAAAACAAATGGAGACCTTCCAGTTAACAGACAGGCAGAACAGAGGGACTGCATCGCGGCTTCATCTATCAAGCCTGAGTACAGACAGAGGTAGTTTGTCAGTCTAATCTGATGAACTTGTATTCCCGAAGCATGTCAAAGGGCATCATCAATAACTGTATGCGTGGATTGCTTTAAAAGGCTTTTCAAAGGTAATCACTCCTTAAAAAGATTAGCTTCTCTTTCTTTATGTGGTTACTTGATTGGTAAACAGCATACCGGAAAAAAAATAAATAAATTCTCCCCGCGATGGCTCATACCGGTGAACATGAAGTGTCGCTGACCTTCTTCTGACAAATGTTTTGATGCCAATCCAGAACCCAGCCTGACAGGCAGGTACAGGCGGGTTACAGCTGGCAAATTTCAGCAGGTCGACGTCTTGTTTGACCAGTTCATCACAAATGTCATCTACCTGTTCCGAGTGTGAGGAATCCCCACATCACACAAATAGGAACCTTCACTGCATCTCACCATTTTTATTTATAAAGATATGTTGAAGTCCGGTCTTTGTGTGGAAACTTAAAAATATTCCACCGAGACACAACAACGCATTAAGTGGAAAATGAAAACTGTTAAAAAGAGGAGCCCCAGTGTACATTTAGAGCAAGTAAATTTCTCAGCACTTGTGAGACATTCAGATCGCTTCTCAGTACTTATAATTAAAGGAATAAAATCAAATTGGATGAAGACATTTGGCAGAATTCAGCTGACTGGAAGAATCCCACAGAGAGAAAGCTAGTTTGTTTTTCTGGACTAACAGAATTTAGCTCCTTCTGGTGATCAGATTTATAATCACGCTGAGCAAAACAGATTGTCAGACTTCGCTTGCTGCATTTTAACACCCAACCTTCCATGTGCAACATGCTGATAAACATAGTTGCATTGTCAAAATGGCAAAAATCTGAGTTGCATAAAAAAAAAAAAAAAAAAAAAAAAAAAAACTGTGAAAGCGTTGTTTTATTGAAAAATAAATAGTATGACCCCCTAAAATGATACTTTCATTATTTATTATATCATTTGTTTTGCTGCTGGATAGCTTAAAGACACCATTTGAATATTTAAAATAAACAACGAACACCAGTAAAAGCAATTTAATATGGAAGTTAGTAGTTTAGTAAAGACACAAAGACGATTTGTAATGCTGTTTATTTTCTTCATCATTAGGAAAATATTGTATTTCTTAAATCTTGTTGTTTTCCAAGAATTATCAATAAATCATTGTTTTAAAAATTCCATTTCAATATCTGTATATGACAGGCAAGCCTTCCAAAAGATATAAGCACAAGTAAAGCCTGGTGACTGTAGCATTTAGTCTCTGAGAGGCTATATTTGTCTGAGGGCTGCATGATAACTTGGCAGTAGCTGCATACAGCAGAGCATACACTTCATCCACTTCACATGAGGCACTATTCCAAGAATACCAAAGATATATTTATTGGGATATTGCCAGAGCCTCACTGAAAGGAGAAAAAAATGCCTTCTTCAAAAAGGTTTTGACAGAAATCCTCTTTGAAATAGTGCTTTAGCTCTTACTCTATAAAGCAGTTCAAGTTTTAAACAATATTACAGTGTGTGGCTGACAGTGTGGCAATACAGTTGAAACAACATCATATGAGAGTGTTCAATGCAATTTTGCAATCTTGATATGTAAAATGCTTCTCTATATGGTATCTGTGATTGCTGGCAAAAGCAGGATTTACCTGAATTATGTAAATCAGGGTTCTCAAACTCGATTTGGGGCCACTGAAAGCAGAGTCTGTTTGAGAATGGGTTGTATGGGGTTCCATTTGTGCCAAAAATACGTTTTTGTGTCCACTGTCTATATCTTTGGTCCATTGTCTGTGTCTACTGGACAAGTTTATTGAACATTTGTTTATGTCTATGTACTACTAAGCAATATCTTCTGCATGTCCTGTAAAATGACAGGAGCTAACGACACTAGCAACTGTTGCTAAGGACTTTTCTGACGACCAGATCCAACGACAATAGCAAATGTAAAGTTTTAAGCATAAAGAAAGCTGAAACATCACAAAGCAAATACAAAGCTATTATCAAAGACGCATGGACATGCAGAAGATTTTGCTTAGTAGACATTGAAGTAGATATTGGCGGGGGCCACAAACGGCCCGCGGGCCGCCAGTTTCAGACCCCTGGTACCACTACAAAATGAGGTGTATAGCAGCAGCAAATCTAAATGTAGTGTTAGTGAATTTATAAGTATTAATAGAACTTGTATTACAGAAAAATTTAATTTTGAAGCTTTCATAACAAACATTTTGAAAAATAAAAATTAAAAACTAATTGAATGTGTTAGGCCTGGGGAAATTTCCATGAATGCAATGACTAAAACTAAGTTAAAAAAGGCTAAACTGTGTTGACAAAATCTCTCTTGTAAAACAAAGTGTATGGGAGCTACTACTAGGGGAGAAATTTTAATGTTTAATGGTTTAGTGGGACTGTAATGTTTGATCGATCTGCCATTCTGTGTCATTTCATCTCAGAAATGGGATTTAGCTGCATTTGTTAAACATAAACTGTATCCCTTATCATACATTATATATAATCTATACAAATTGTGTAGCAAACAGTTTGGATAGATTATGAATATTTAATTTTGTTGTAGCTGTATCTAATTTCTTTTTTTTTTTCATATACAGGGAGCTGTTCCATTGATTCAGCCTTGGTCAGACTTATTGGAAGATTCCTGCCTGCTTCAAATTTACCAAGGTTGTTAGGGATAGAGATACCGGAGCTGCAGATACCACAGCTGCTGACGGAGTGGTGCAGATGAGTGGATGCTGTTAGTGGGGGGGCATAGAAACGGCAGACAAAGAATGATGACTCCCAAAGAAAGCGCCACATTGCAAATCCCGCCATGCATATCGAAGCGAACCACTGCATCCCAAAACGCTGGATATTTGATGGTGTGTTTTGTTTTATGTGATCTAATAAAAAAAAAAAAGAAAGAAACAGTGAGTGTGTGGAAACATGAGAGCAATGGAATATGATTGCCTGCAAATTTGTCGCAAGAGGGGTACAAACTTACTGAAATAAAACCTCTAGAAACAGCACAGAAATGACGACCGTGGCATCAATTCAAGTGAAAACTTTTTCAAACAAGGTTGGAAAATTTTATTAATGCTGAACAACACTACAAGCTCCGTTACAGCATGAAATCCTCCCTGGTTAAAAATGTTTTTGCCCTTGTGTGTGTAATAATATGCTGATTAAGATTCTCAAATTCTTTGTTGGAGAAAATTACAGCCAAACAAAGATAGTAGGCTCTTGATTATCAGGTTATGACAACTCCTCTATTTAAGCAATCATGACAGTTAATCATACTTATCATTAACATTTGGGATAAATATCAAACACCAAATAAAAAACTTGATGAGAACACAAATAATCCACCTTCAGAGAACACAGGGGACACATTCTAGATCCATTAGTCTCGGAAAAAACTAATCAATATCTATTTGCACCATATTTCTGCCAGGCTGAGCCTTAAATCTATTTGCAGGAGAAAGCCGTCAGTATTTCACAGTTATAAAGCTGTCAGGAGCTACACAAACTTAAACAGTGAGAATCTAAAGTTTTATCCAAATGTAGCAAATATATTGAGCTCTTTTTAAATGAGTCCAGTTAATTAAAACTGTTAGTTTCCGAGCGGTTTATGTGTACAGTGAATAAAAACGGCACAGATTCAGGTCAGATGTCGGGGTATGTATCCACAAAGGTAGATCTTTCCACATAAACGTCAATATTTCTATGCTTAAACATTATAATTTAAGTTGCCCCATTTTTCGCACGGTAAAGGACAATTAAAAGCCTGATTTTTTTTTTTTTTTTCCAAAAAACGACAGTGCATCTTTAAATCCAAAGTGCCTTATAGATTAATTCTGGTTGTGTTTATTGCTGTTGAAGGGATTTTGAGAGTGTTGCTTTAAATATGCTAACGTGGCTAATAGGTAGTGGTAGTGTCCTTTTTTTTTTTTACATTACTAACAAGGTTGGAAGTTAAAGTAGTCAGTCTGATTTTTTAAAGAATTACAAACAAGGTTAGGAGTTAACTATGACTGGTCCTTTTTCTTCAAACACGAACCACATGGATGACACTCAGATGCAGCTAAATGGAATTCCAGCAGTGACCCAGGAGTTACAAGCACCTGA
>NC_050524.1:12237045-12237167 GCF_002922805.2 Oryzias melastigma | reverse complement strand
CTAGCGAGGTTGGGAGCTAGCATAGTCACAGTAACGTTTGTTGGAGCTCCATCTGACTGTTTATGGAATTAAAAACAAAGTTGGGAGTTGCACATAAATTGAATACGCTAATGCTTCTAACG
>NC_050524.1:12192761-12236927 GCF_002922805.2 Oryzias melastigma | reverse complement strand
TTCAGCTATAATCTGGTGTAAAGCATCTTCAATGTTTTTGCACATTGTCCCTGTCAAATAAATAAACTACTACTACTACTATTAACTAACTAATTAACTAGCTAATTAACTATGCTAACGCTTCTAACGTTGATAACACTTAGCTGTGTGGGGCTGTGTTTTCTTTTGTACGTGTTACTAGCGAGGTTGGGAGCTAGCATAGTCACAGTAACGTTTGTTGGAGCTCCATCTGACTGTTTATGGAATTAAAAACAGAGTTGGGAGTTGCACATAAATTGAATACGGTAATGCTTCTAACGTGGCTAACGCATAGCTGTGTTGGACTTTGTTTCCTTTTTCAGGTGTTACAAGTGAGTTTAAGATTAAGAAAACCTTTATTAGTCCCAAAATGGGGAAATTGCAATTGCGAAATTGTTTGGTAGTTAGGGTGGTCACAGTAACGTTTCGTTTTAGCCATTTCAGTCAAATTTTTCATGAATTACAAACAGGTTAGGGAGTTACAAATATATTGAATATGTTAACGTTTCTAACTTGGCTAACGCCTAGCTGTGTGGGTCTGTGTTTTCTTTTTACATGCTACTAGCAAGTTTGGGAGTTAGTATAGTCACAGTAACATTTGTTTTAGCTGTATCAGTCTATTTTTTTATGAATTACAAACAAAGTTGGGAGTTACAGATATATTAAATATGCTAACACTTCTAACTTGGCTAACGCGCAGCTTTGTTGGGCTGTGCTTCCGTTTTAAGTGTTACTAGCGAGGTTGGGAGTCAGCATAGTCACAGTACTGTTTGTTTTAGCTGTATCAATCTATTTTTTTATGAAATACAAACAAGGTTGAGAGTTACAAATATATTAAATACGCTAACACTTCTAACATGGCTAATAGGTAGCTGTGTTGGACTTTGTCTCTTTTTTTACATCTTACTAGCGAGGTTGGGAGTTGGTGTGGTCTAACGATTGTTTTAGGGGTAGCTTATCAGTCTGTTTTTATACGTGTTGCAAACAAGGTTGTGAGTTACAGGCTGACTTTAGTAAAAACTCTAACGTAGCTAACATTTCTAACATGGCTAACGAGTAACATGCTAGTTAACACAGTTAATAAAGTCTGACTGACTGACAACCTTGGCTCTGACTCTTCTGTCACACTTCAGTGCACCACATATGACATGAGCTCAAAAATAGCTAATTTATTGACGGTGTGAGCCCTATAGTGCAGAAAATATAGTAACATACAAAAATAAGTATTTGCTAGTACATTTTTCACAGTGAAAGTAAGAAATCAAAATGAAAGTCTTTGCTAGCTGCAGTAACATAATATTAATGGCGCCTCTTGCTTCTTTACTGCTAGCTTGATTATGCATATATAGGCCTATTTGATAGTCTAACACCCTTCAAAACAAATTAAAATTAATTCAAACAGGAATGTTGAAGTGTTAACTTTTATTTTCATTAGAAATAACAGGGTAATTTTTTTTTAATCATCTTCCAGTCTTTAACCTACTGTATAAAAACCCATTTAACTCTCGAAGCTTCAGGCCCTGTTTCTTTTTTTGGATTAATGGGGGGTGGACTCCCGCGTTTTCAAAAGGCATGGTGCTTTTAAAAAGAGGCCTGCTGTGCAACTTTCTGACCAACTAATCAATAAGAGAGAACTAAATGATCTCCAGTTACTGTGGCACATTCTGCTGGTCTAATTCACAAAGGCATTATCTTTCTGCTAATGCCTCAGGCAAGATTGAAAGGCGCATTAAACGCGCTACTTTTTGTCCATTGTTTCCCAGTTCAGAAGAGAATGTCTTAATAGGGCTGGTGAGACCTGCGGTAGCAAGCACTGTACAATAATATATCGTTCTTATGCATTATTTAACGGGACTGTGGGGAAGATTGTGTTTGTGCACATTTCAAATTCGGCTTGAGAGCATGCAGCACTCTTAATTGGCTTGCTCGGAGGAGCTTAAGGGAAATGCTGTTCTAGTAAGAGATATTGATCAATATGACCAAATGCAGCTGCTGAAAGCACGAGCTAAATCAATGTCACCTTTGCATAAACAGTACATCAGAAGTTCCAGTTCAAGACGTTTTGAAGTTTTCCATCATGTTTCTTGCTCTCCTTTCGTCGTATCCTTTTGACATAAAGGCAGACACGGCAGAGTGAGGCCTGTGTGTCACTGCTTCTCAGCAGATGTCACCAATAATTCCTTTGCCCAGGTCAACGCTGGAAGCTGGGATTTGGCTGGCTAACGGCATCCAATCTATGTCATGGGTCAAATAAAAAAAAAGAGCCACGAACCATATTACAACTAAGTCTTCAGATAAATCTTTTCGCAAAGCTTCTAGTTGCTTTTGACAAGCAGAAAATGGAATTTTGAATAACAGCTGCTGCTCACCATAGCAGTAATCATTGTTACATAACTCTGTAATCATTTATATACCAGCGACTGCAGTTCTGGAGTGACCTTTACCGTTGCCGTATAGGAACAGCTGGGTATTTCTATCCCTATCTCCACATTTTGGGCACTTTGAGGTTTGACTGGCACTCCTTCAGAAGTATCGTGTTGCTGTGCCCTCATTTCCTGCCCTACATTACCAACATCATCAGCTGTTTACCCCTGTGGCTCTCACCTTGTACTATATGAGTCACTACATTTCAATGAGCATCTATTGACATTGATGTCATAGATTAAGTTGCAAACCCAGACACCTGGCTGTTAGCACAGCTGGCTTGAAGCCAGATGACAAACGGATATTTGCTGGATTTGCAGCAAACCGGCAGAGGTCAAAGGTGTTCGTGCCACTAGTGTCTCTTCAGGTATATTTGCCAACCAATGCAATTTGCCAAGTAAAGTCTGCTCCAGCCAAATGTTTATTTTTGCCTCCATCCTTTTTTTTTTCTCTACCAGAGTTTAAAAAGTGGTTTTAGTTTTATTTGCATGCTTAAAATGTTTTTGACCAACGGCACAGCATTTATTCAGGGTCTAAGTACAGCAGTCATTATGTCAAATCAATATTTTTAACCTTTTTTTTCCTCTTATCTGCACCATTGTCGAAAATAAACTGCAACTTATCATTAGAAGGCAGACTCCAGCAGCACATTCATGCTCTGCCAGTTTTACTTATTCTGATGTACAGCTCAGCTGTGAAAGGCTGAAAGCCTTCAAGATGAAAGGATATGTACAGCAATCATTATTCCTAAAGGTTACCACGTCAGAATACAAATGTCAAAAAGACAGTGGAAAAACATGACTGAGCACACAAGTGTATTTTCTACATCTTTTGTTGTACAGCTTCTTCAAATGCTGCATTTAAAGTCAAAAGTTGTAGGAAAGTTTTCTGTTGCTTTGCTTTCCGTTGTAATTTTTTTAGGATTTTATTTATTGATTTTATTCATTTTCTTCGAGACCACATTGAGCACAGGTTCTTGGATGCACAATTAGCATACAGTGTTCACACTGGACTGTCGCTCCCCCAACTCACGAATCTTGCTCCAGGCTTTTTCTTTCAGAGCTCAATTCTGACATATGAAAGACTTTGTGTCATATAGTTCAACCGCTTTCCATTCGCTTTTGATGTGGACACATTTCGTACAAAGAACCTGAATATGAACTTAAAAACTTGCGTAAACATGAAAGTTTTGAATGAGGGAGCCCAAAATGTGCATTTACATGCATTTTTTAGACTTTTCATTGCAAGTCGTCGCTTGAACACAAGTTGCAGAGGCCGGTGTGTACATTTAGTATGATAAGTGATATTTTAAAAACACTTGTTAGGCAAAAGGTGAGACTAAAAGCTCAAAGACTTGATCAAAAAAAATCTGTGCAACTGCTTCAAGTAATTAAAGTCGAAAGCGGCATTATATGGTACTATCCACCCAGGCACATGCCCTCGTCAACGCCGCCCTCTAACATTGCCAAATCTTAGATTTTGGCACAAAATGGCCGTCAAGCCAAAGGTCGTCTGGCCATCCCATGATAATTTCAAAACTTCTTTTGGATATCCCTGACACATGTATGTTGATTTTGTTCTTGTATTTTTTTCCTCATTTAATTTTTTTGCTGAGTCAGCAGATTTATTTTTGCAGACATTTTTCTTTTTTTTTTTTTGTTTACCACGCACACAAGTTCAGCATTGTCATATCGTATGTTATATTGTTTCGTCCAACTTAAACCTAGAGAACTCATGAATGCCCTTTTTATGATATTCCAATAAAAAAATCTTCGCTCTAGCTAAGATCCCAACAGTTGCTCAAAATCTTCAAACTCTACAACTCCTAATTGTAACTCTTTTTCCACAGAAGGTTCACAATGAAGTAACAAGACAATCGAATTTTCGTTTGTAGCTGGTACTAAAGGTGTGTTTTTTTCTTTTATTATTCAAGATGGCTGCCTCTTTCCAAGGTCAAAGGTCAATGAAACTTAATAAAATAATAAAAAGGCCATAAGTTTTGTGGTTGTGGCCATCTCATAATGATTTCAAAAGTTCTCTTGGATGTCCCGATATATGTTTTTGTTGGTTTTTTGGGGGGATTTTGATTTTTTTTTATTTTTAAATTTGGCTCCATAAGTGATTTTTGGCCCGTTTGGTTTTTCCGTTATGTCATCGTCTTAGGGAAGGTCATTCACAATGCCCAAAATTCATTTTCGCAAAGGCGCAGACATTTTTTCAACTGCAAAAACAATCTGGTCTTTGCAGTTAGTGACTGCTGTGGGCCATAATTAGGCATAGTTACCTTCTTTTATATGACAGGAGATATTCTAATAAACACCAGATTTGCTTTTATTCCCTATAACAGAGATCCCTCAACCAGAATAAAGTCTGTAAAAACAGATTAATTCTTTTAAGACTTTTTTGCAGCTTTTTGGCAGTTGAATTGTAAGACATGCAACACCAAGAAATGTCTTACCTTTGAAGTTCACTTTTTATTTTCAAGGTTTCTCATCAGATTTATTTCGTGATCTTTTATAACTCAAAATTATGGCTATGTTCCTAATGCTCATCCTCCATGAGTACCAGAACTTTGGCAGAGTTTTGAAAATGCGGAGGAAAAGACGAAATATCGGATCATTTATGTGCAAAGAGACACTAAAATATTCTCTCAGAAATCAAAAAAGGTGTGCTTTTTCTCTTACATGGTCCTGTATTATATGTGCAGAGAGATGTGTGGAAAGCAATGTAATTCACTGATCAATTTTCACTGCTTGAGCTGCTCACTGTCGCAAGGAAGAGCAATCTATCGCAGCATGCAGTGGGAGAGAGTGGAGGTGCTCTCTGCACAGGACAGAAGTCTACTCTAATAAAGTCACACTCACCTTCAAATGGGCAAAATTATTCCTGATCTAAGTAATGTATGCAACTTTTGACTGAGCATGGGCTGATCTGGACGTCTCTGACAGCTTGTTCTGTACAGTGAACCGAGTTTATAACGAAAATCGTTTATTTCCTCCAGAAAACACGGCTGAGTGTGTTATAGTCTACTGATGAGAAAGATGAAGGAATCCGTACACGCCGTGTGAAATCTCTCACATCAATAATAAATACGGCCATTCATGGCTTTAACATTATCCCTCTAGTTCCCATTTAGTGCTGCATTTTACTGCTCTTCCATCTCCCTCTTTTTGAAATTCATGATGCAGCAAAGTCTAAGGGCCAAAATGTATTACATCGCTCTAGGGGTATGTGGTATTTACCTGTTTTCTCATGTGCTCTGTACCGCAAGCACACCACTGGTTTTTCTTAAACAATCTTATTTCAAGTCAACAAAAAAAAAAACAAATTCAAAGACTATCTGTTGCTTAATTACTTACGTGCTTTGGTGACTATTCCTTTGATCTTTTTGACTTGTGTAATTACACAATTTCTTAAACTCTTTATCATCATGGGCTCTAAATAAACTTTTCTCATTTGGAAAAAATAAAACGTAATTCTGCAACCTGTGAACTACTTTGCAAGAGCTAGCTTTTACCTAATTCAATAAACATTTTCTGCAAAAAGAATTTAAATCACAGGTCTGCAACCTTTAACAGTAATAGAGACACATGGTCCGGTTTCTTACTGGACTAGTAGAAGCTGCAAAGTTGAGAAAACAGTGATACTGCTTTGCATTCATTACATTTTTATTTTTTATGATAAATATAAATTGTGTTTTTGGAAGAATAAGAAACCTAAACCCCTACTTCTGACTACCTTGCATGATTTCTTTTCAAAATAAAAGGCTTCCTGTGCCAAACAGGATCATCCCAGTGCAGCTAATGAGCTCCTATGATAGGGTTTAAACAACACAAGTGTTACGTCCCCAACGGGCAAACATGAACCGAGTCTAAGGGAGTCGATCGTCTGAGTCAGTAGCTACCTGCTAAAGGCTGACTAACCGAAATCTACCTAATGAGGACAAATAAACAAAGCCCAAAAATCAAGACTACCAAGATCCAACCCCAAACTACAGTAATTTAGACTGCTGACGACAAAGAGGGAAAAAGAACAAAACAAACCAACAAGATCTAAACCTCAAACCCAGTGGCGGGCCGTGCATTTCACACCTAGGCCTTCAGTAGTGCTCCATCTTAATCAATCCAACCCTCAATAACTATTTTATGGCAATAAAACTTCTACTGCAGGTACAACTGCCACACACACACCAAAAGCATAAAAATAACCTGATAAAATTTCAATATTATGTAGGGAGATAGCAAAATTTTACTCACCAAAAATCCAGATTATTTAAACACAAAATCCATCCTTTCTATCCTCAAGAAGATTTCAATCACTCTGTCGTGCAGAATCCGTGCGTTTCGCAGATAGAAAGTGTTCCGTGGCTGTGATAAGCTGGAAAAAGCTGCATGCGGGAAATGTTCTGGTATCCCTGAAGCCTCTCGTGGTCCAGGAGGGAGACAAACATCAGTTTTTGTGATCGATCAAGGTCTGTGTCTGGAAAATAATATTTGCGCGAGGATTTTGCACTGCACGCGCCCGTGGTGCGTTCAGGAGCCTCGTAGATTTCAGCTTCACTCCCGCTCAACGGAGTCACGGAACTCCTTTACCCGTGCCAGACAAAACTGTGCCACAACTTTACCCAGACATTCATTTTCCACCAAAAATCAGACGATGAGACGCTTTCCACTGGTAACATCTTCAAACCTGACACGCCGCTCCTCGGCACCTGTGTCCGTCACATAACGCAGAACCAGAGCGAGCTGCGAGCTATCCAATTAAAGCGCGTGAAAATTATGACGCTTCCGTGGGCCTTCCAGCTGGCCTAGCACGTGGTCTACTCCAAATCTGATTGGTTGAAGCAACAGTTTGGTTGACAATTATTTTATGCTACAGGGCCCTCAGAACTGATTGTGAAGGCCTCCGGGCAGATTTCTTTGACCCTAGCAACAAATGGTGCTGCAATGTGATTGGTTAATGCTTAAATAGGAAAATACACGTCTGGAAGCAGCGCAACCAGGGAGACAGCAATGAAAGGACGAAGACAGAGCATTTGGAATTATAGAATACGTATTCACGGAAATAAATAATAATTAATATCAGTCTGTGATTCAGATATTTTTAGGCCAGCAGAGAAGGTCTTGCAGGCCCTGACGGCCCACCACTGCTCAAACCCAACTGCCTCCTGCTCTGCCGTCAGTAAATACCTGGCAGGTGTGCCAATTAAGGAGCATTGGCCACACCTGCCCGGTGAGGAAGGACAGGGGATGGAGAGGGTTCAGCTGCAGCAGGATGTGACACAAGAAAAAAAAATTTGCATTTTCTCTTGTTATACCTCTACTTTGGTGAGTCGTCATTCTTTTTCCTACTTATTACTGCTGTAAGCCTGAACATGAACATGAAATCATTGGTTTGTGATCCAGTATTTGAGCAACTCCCCTTTGGATAATTACTTACCATAAGAAAATATAATGAAATAAACTGAACAATCAGACAAGATTTGAAATCTATCCATTCTGGAGGAAGCTTAGAGTTAACAAGACCTTTTAATGAAGGCAAGGATGTAGCTCCAGAGCCTCAGACCCCTCCCTGATGGAAATATGAATGAAATAAAGTATTATTTTGATGTTATGTGCTCAGTTATATTAAGTCTATAAAAGGGTGTGATGTAACATGATTTTTTTTTTATTTCTAAGGGTTAACTTAAGCTTATTCTTTCTGTATATTATCAATCTTTTGACACATATTGTGTTTTTCTTCCACATACTTGTGAGTGCCATTTTTCAAGTGTTCCAATATCCCGGGAAACCCTACATG
This sequence comes from Oryzias melastigma, assembly GCF_002922805.2. Classification (NCBI taxonomy): domain Eukaryota; kingdom Metazoa; phylum Chordata; class Actinopteri; order Beloniformes; family Adrianichthyidae; genus Oryzias; species Oryzias melastigma. The sequence goes on along the minus strand of NC_050524.1, from coordinate 12,228,686 downwards.
TTGGGAATCTGGGATCCCTGGTCTGTTTTAGGGCCTAATTTCCACCAAGCTGTCAGATATTTGGAGCTGAACTTGTTTGGTATTTGGCCCCTTCACCGGTGTTCAACACATCCTATTAGGCTGTGCTAACAAGCGGCATTTTTTCCAAACATAGTGTCAATGGGCTTATCTCTGCAGAGGACATTGTTCCAGGAGCTCTAAATTTGATTCTATTGCTACTTTACAATCATAAGTCATGCTGCAATATTGCCTGTAGAGGAAAGAGGATTTTTTCTGGCCACTATTCAAAGAAAAGTGTTTTTTGTTGCACAGCAGAGTGCAAGCTCACATTCTGAATAAATCACATGTACACAAGCTTGTGATTTAATTTTATTTAGAATATAATCATATTAGAGATTAATCAGCTGTGGGGTAAAATATGTTTGGATTGTTATTTTTCTCACTTTGTCTTGATTAAAATTTTAAATTTGTCAATAACTGCAATATTTTTTATTGAATTTATTTTGTCTTCTTTTATATGTAATGTCATACTTTGTAATGTCTAATCTGTCAATAAAAAATAAAATAAAATAAAACTTGGGGGGTGCAAATGGCCCGTGGGCCGCCAGTTTGAGACCCCTGCTTAAAAACAAAAATTGGTTAAACCAAATTATGATCATTTTTTAATACCTTTATGTCATTTTGATATCCCAAGAGTTTATCAACTGGTGGCTACCATGATAAATGTGTGGAGTGGCAATACTGTAGCACCAATAATAGTAAAAATACTAAAAATAACAATGACTATTTTGGTTTAAGCAACAAGAAAAGAGACTAGAGAAAATATTGGCTTATAAGTGCTGAGCATACAGATCAATTGTGTGTATCCCTTTTTATTTTCCCATGCCTGGAGTGGCTCATAACCTTCTTCTAGTCTTGATTTCCTAATGCGAACACCTGACACCAGCAGCTGCTGCACCACAACACAAAAAGAATGACAGAACAGTGACAGGATCCACCTCAGGGCCAGCACACAGCAACTATGAAGAATCTGTGCGCGCTTTCCCAACCGTTCCGTATTGATTACCGGAAGAAATATAGCTCGTGAGTCTCTGTTTGGTGTCTATGTCTCGGTTGCTGAAGATGTTGGCAATAATGCATGGTAATGATAACGACCATCCTGTCTGATTTCATTAGGCAACACATGAAAGCAAGTCCTCTGACTGTAACATCCTGCAACACGGTGACAAGTCAAAGATGTGATTATCACCTCTAACTGCGTCCCCCCACAGCTGGTTGGAAAAAAAATAAATAAAAAGACATAAATACATAAAGGTCCCTCAGCACACACTGCTAATTCAAATTACAAATCCAATAAGGCTCAAGGGTATCAACCCTCCAACGAGAAAAACTCATTAACCTCTGTTTTGAAGAGTCTCCTCAGACACCCTCCTTAGAACCTGCAACATTTCCATGTTGATGTATTCACTCTTTTTGCCCGAAAACCAAAAGAAAGCACGTTTTTATTGCCCTTAAAGCCTAATGAGAGAAATATTTATGCTCCATCATGTGTTTCAACCGTCATTTTTTCTTTTCAAGCAGACGTCAGTCTCCGAGGAGGTGGGCCGCGATTCTGTAAGCACATCTGGAACGGTACAGTAGATGCAGCTGGTCGTCAAGTGGCTTTCGACGGCACTGCACGCTGCAGCAAAACTCGCCGCCTTCCCTGATGCAAGCACACAGCTGGGCCAATACCTCCACCGTCCCCAGGGGGAGGTGTTGGAGGGTATTGTGCGGATAAAGCAGAGTTAAATGAGGGATGTTAACTTGACTTCAGAGCGAGATATCGACGTGTAGCCCCACCTTCATCTAAGAGATTTACAAACCCGGCAGCTCCGAGCAGTCATCCTGGACCCTTCAGAGCTTCTCTGAGCTGTTGTTGTTTTTTTGTCTGCATAATAATGAACAGCAAACAGCGACCTCTTCAATCCCCACGCTTCCAAACCAGGACGAACGGCTTGTAAGCAATTTCCAAAGACAAGTGGGTTAAACTTCAAAAAGTGACTGAAACACGACTCCAAAACAGCAAACACAATCAGTAGAAGAATAGAGTCAAATGAAATAAAACAGATGGAGGTGTAGGATCTGACAAACTTTTCCTGACGTCTTTTGTTTGGATGAAGAGACATTCCCCCAGCTGCCGACACACCCCAGCCGTGTCTGTGCGTGGGAACTTAATGCATGTGTCACAGTTTGACCATCTTCATCAGAGGATGAGGAGCCTCTGTAGCAGAGAGCTGGGGGTTCTTTTTGGTGGGTGGGGGGCTAAAAGGCTGAGACAGTTAAATAGCACCAATACAAATAGAGACTGCTCCACCCTGTGAGCACAGAAAACATCTGCAAGAGGAGAAGATAGATAGATAGATAGATAGATAGATAGATAGATAGATAGATAGATAGATAGATAGATAGATAGATAGATAGATAGATAGATACTAAAGTCTTCATATTTCTTATATGTACTTACCAAAAGTGTTGCAATTATTGATGCCAAACGGCTCATGATTCAACTGGATGCACACTTGTCTCACTGGATAAATAAAGAGGCAATCTGATTATCAAATGTCGACTTCTTTTATTCCAAATCGCCTCATCAAGCTGGTCAGTGCTGTGATGCAGAAATCCATGGGACGTGATAAGCGGCTCTAATGTCCCTAAGCAGGAGCCACCTTCAGGTTACCTGCGTCGGGATGGAACCCCACCTCAAATCCCCCAACAATCCGATTGGGACTCAAAGTCAGAAAACAGTGAAAATCCAACAGCAGCTCTGGGGAGGGGGGCAGACATCAAATGATCCAGCCCTGTGTGCGTGAGCGCGCAGCTTTCCGGTCTCCTTACGCAGGAACAGGGCGAGTTCAGCTTCTGTATCACGAGGCGGTGATGGAGAGATGCAGTCCGGGCTCTTTGGAGGGAGGCTGGGTGTCCTAGGCGCACAGATGCCCCCCCGTCAGCACCGGGATCCTCAGCCCGGCGTCCTTTCCACGGTTTGTTGCCATAACTTCCCCGATCAGAGGCGCATTGAAGGAATCCCACCCATGCGGGATGGCGCGTCTCATCCCCGCACCAAATCTCCTCCAGAATGATGCGTACCCATGCGAGCGAAAAATAGTTTCATGCACGACTCGCTCCTCCACAGCAAGCGACGCAGACGGGGTTCTCCCGCCGGGGCGGGATGGAGGATCAGTCGGTGTCCCGGAGAAGAAAAAACAAACCAAACGCGCCCCGCGGAGGCTTTTGCGCGTCCTCCTCCTCCTTGCCTAAAAGGCGCGCGGCGCTGCTGTCACGCCATGATGTCTGGAGCGGACTGGACACATTCTCGCCGTCTTCACAGGAAACGACTGACACCTTTCATGGACAGCGCGGCACTGCAGCAACGTGATGTCATTTGAATTCAAAGCAAAATCCAATAAAATACAAAAGCACCGCTCCAAAAAAGGACGGATTTCTCTGCGTCAAGGAGCGAGAGGAGTGAAGGGGGGAGCTGCTGTGAGGTGTTTGTGATACTCCGGGATGGGCTGGTGTTGCTCATGTGGTCCAGTACAGGATGATACTGCAACAGAGGAGGAGGGGGGAGGAGAGGATGGAGATGGAGGGAGGGAAAGTGTGGTCACTGCTGCGCTTCAAAATCCACATTCATCCCCAGACTGACTAAAGGTGTGCTCAGTGCTTTGTGCGCAAACTTTAACGATTTTTTCCCCTTATCCCTCTTGAATAGCCATCATGGAGCACAAACACCTTCACCAGCCGGTATGTCTGACAACCGGCTTTCCTGTTTTACTTTCTGATGGGACAAGCACCTCTCTTTATCACACACTATGGGGCATTCTTAGAAAAAACAAGGAAAAAGTAATCCTCTTAGAGATTAAAAAAAAAATGTGTTTTTAACATGTTCTTGTGTCATTTTCCTCACAATGGAGGGCATTTATGAAGAAAATTAAGATTAAAATTGAATTTCTGAGTATGTTTTTATTCAAATCGTGACATAGGACTCCGGCTTCGTTCTATTTTGATGGATCCGCTTGTAGTCAACTAGATGGACGACAGTTTTTTCTCATCCGAACTGCCATCTGACTGTTTTTATTGCACCGGTAATGTTAGTTTGTGAGGGGCCGTAAGCTAGCAGGAGAAACTGTAAACAAAGAGATGGTGGGAAATGGGGGCAGACTCACACTGCATCCTGTCCGACTCTGGAGAGGACGAGAGCCTTTACTTAACTTGAAAAGTGCAACAGGCAGTCCGGTCTGTGGCGCTCCTTATCCGTTTCGTTGGCTTAAAATTTTGCCAGAAGCCAGAGAAATAACGCTTATCGCACTTTCATTAACGAGCGATCAATTGTAAAGTGGTACATTTTTTCAAAATAAAACCTGTTTTCCGCTGTACTCGCTGTTTTCACAACTACCCCGGTCTCCCCTACGTGTTACTCAATACGTGTAACACAGTATTAATACAAGTTCCATGCTTATCCATTAGACCAGGGGTCTCAAACATACGGCCCGCGGGCCGCATCCGGCCCAGTCATGAAGAGAAAAACATTTAAGGATGTTGAAAAAAAAAGGCAAGTTTCTAGCTCATTCCTGTGGCGAGTTATGGTCATTTAAAGAAATGGTTCCGATGCGCAATTCCGCCACTAGGGGGAGCAGAGAAAAAGAAATACCGACATACCAAGAAATAAAATGTAGTTAGGTTCTCTGCCAGCCTCACTGCTGTTAAGTTGCTATAAAAAAGATCAGGTGTGACTCCACAATTACCAGAATGCCGTTGTTAAAAAGATAATAATAATAGCTTTAATAATAACAATAATTGATTAGGCTGTTTGAGGTATTTCCAACTGAGAAAAACACAGAACAAAAACAAAGCCACAGAAAACAAGCTGACTTTAGATTATTTTGCTATTATGTTACTGGTCCGGCCCACTTGAGATCAGACGGGTTGAATGTGACCCCTGAACCAATCCCTGCATTGTATGAAGAAGAGCCATGAAGAAAATGAAGCTTTGTGAATCTGATTCAAAATCACGGTGGAATGAGGCTTTGTTTACTAGGACTTCCTATCTAAATGGAGGGTTATTGCGTGAACCTATGTGAGTTCAGAGTCTTGTAAGGTCGCCAGCAGAGCTTGTGGCTGCAGCAGAACCGCAGCCATCCATAGTCATCTGCTGCAGTTAGACGGCTCCGGCGTCCGCACTGAGGTCGGACTGGATGCAGTGTGAACCCCAGGGTTACACTGCCTACAACTCTGAGGTGAGATTCTAATGATCTCCTGCAGCTCTGCAGAAATTATATCCTAGTAAATGACAAAAATGGTCTAATCATAATTAAAAGACCACTGGGGATGCTTTTACAATGGATCTAAAGAGGATTGGAGTGGAACTTTAAATAGAATATTGCTTTATGTGCATTTTTATTCATTTTGTCTTTATGGAGGCAACAAAAAATTTGGACAAATCGATTGATTGTGGAAAATGTAAGAAACTCACTAAAAAAACCTCATTGTGAAAATGCAGAAAAATGAAATATAAGTAATTTTCTTTATTATTAGTGAGTTTTTAGGTCAAATTCATGTAAACGGCTGTAAAATCTGACACCCCAATTGAAACAAACAATTCACTGAAATACATTAGCAGCAGGCTACCTTCATGGTCTTCTAATAAACTTGTCTAAAACAAAGAACAGCATATATTTTTCCTCCCAACCCCGGTTTTTGCAGCAGACTTCTCCTCAGTGCTGTAGTTTCCAAATGATGGTTGTTTTACTCCTGAAACATGACAGGGCTGCAGTTATCTGATGCTCCACTGTTTGTACCAGAGCAGCAGCCTGCTAGAATTAAAGGGCACCGCTGAATGATTGGCCCAACCTCTGTTTTGTTCAAGATACAAACACGCCGGTTGGGACGTGCACTTTCTTTAATCCGACACGTCTTCTTTTTGATCAGCACAGACCTGCCCTGGCGGAACTCGAACCATCACGGCCCGAGTGTCTGTGAGTGGGTTAAAAACGACGCACGGTTAGACTCAAATGCCCCCTCCAGCAAGTTTTTTTTGAACAGATTCCTGAAAATATTGTGGCGCGGAGCGCACCGTGGAATCGGAGTTTCATTATGAGATTACTGGGAGCTGGATCTGAATGAGCATGTGTGTTCATGAGGTGGGTGCAGCGCGCCCGACACATGCGGAGAATACTGATGGAAATTGAGAAAGAGCCATGAAGGAAGCCAATCTGCTATTTATATCAGGCTGCCTTCCACGGGGCTAAGCTCCCTCTCACAGTAATGCACTCTAAAAGTGATTGATTAGTCTGTTATTGAGATATTGTCCATCTTAACAGTCCTCACTCCCTGAAGTGATGAAATTACTGCACAGTGGTCTTTGAAAGCATAATAGCAAATTAGGTCAATGTGATCCATCCACTTTAATCAGCGAATTTGCTATCCCTAAAATGCAAAGCATGGTAAGGGGATGGGGTGGGGGGGTCTAGTACACAGCACAACCTGCTAATGTGCTGGAAGGTTGTGCTCTGTGACCTGGAACACATTAAATGCTGAGGCGGCTCAATTTAGCGTCAGGTGAACAAAGTCTTTGTCCATGTTGTCCATGTTCACCTCTAAATGCATTTTTTTCTCCCCCTCCAACACAACCGGTGTTGCTATTTACACAAACGGTTCAGGTCAATTTTCACGAGAGTTGCAAATTTCCTTTTCCCAGCACTGAACTCAAAGGACCCTTAATGTGATGCTCCATCACTCCGGCCTGTGGATGAATGGTCCAGTGTGTACGTCTGGAATTAGGATTAAATGTAGTGCAGTGGGAGGGAAATAAAAAGAAGGCCGCAGGAAGAGCAACATCATGACAGAGCGTCCAGCGCAGAGCTCTATACTGGATTAAGGCGTATTTGTCTCGGTAACTTAATCACCCTATGCACTGCTGCTGCTTTCACTCACGCTGTGAAAACTTCCTGTTCGTCTGCCACAGACGTGATGTCCTCGGTAAAGCTACTAAACACTCAGGATGTGAAACACCTTTAAAGAGCCTATACTAGGGCTGCAGGATGTTAGAAAAACTTGAGCGATATCAGTGATCCATATGACCATGTAGCAAAACAATTAATACATCATTTCTCATTAAATGAATTCAACAAAACTTAAATTATCCTCCAAATGATCCACGTCTAGATATCAGGCGACTAACATTAAAGAGGTTCATTCGATTGTCGATACATCCAGCTGCCATAAGATTGGTTTTACATGTGTTAACACCATTTATTGGCTATTTTGACATTCTACAGTATTTTATGCTTTTCTTAAACGCCTCGTGCAGTTTCAAAATTTTTTTTTTTAATTTAGAACGTCAATGGAACTTGGAAAACGAATCTGATAAAAATATTCACTTAAAATGATCCAGCGCGATTTTATTGATCATTTTATGGTCGTGCACAGCTCTAAATTTGGGCGATGGGTGGTGATGGGCGGGGGCTGCGCGTGACGTCACTTCGGGATCCCAGAGTGTAAACAACAATGGCAGACGGTTTGAGAAGCGACATAGACCACGATTTAGCAGAGATTTCTTTGGATGAAGGTGATGAGCCTTCATCAAACACGGGAATTTTAACGACACAGGGTTCGGAGGGTGTACAGCCCTACCAGTTTGAACCGGAGGTTTCCTCATCCGAGGATACAGGGGCTTCGGATGACGATGGTGAAAGCTCATACAGCGATGGCGCCGAGAAGACGATCAAATTGACTATTAAGAGGAAGTAAACCTGCGGAAGGATCATTACCGGAAAAGGAAAGGCGCCGCCGCTGCCGCGGAGTGTCCTTTGTCGTCCTCCTCCAGGGTCGAGGCGGACGGAGCCCCCCCGCCCGGACGGGGGTCTGCTGCTGCTGCAGCGACGGGTGGGCTCGCTCCCCGCCGCCCTCTTGGCCTCCCTCGCCCGCGTGCAACCAACCCCCGCCGGCCTCACGGCCCCGGGAGGGAGTAAAAACCCTTCCTGCAGGCTCGGCTGTCGGCGCCGGATGACCGTCCGGCGAACCCATGGCGCCCCCCATGCCTGGCCCGGGGCCTCGGAACCGCAAACCCCCCTCAGCGCGGCGCGGCGGCCTCACCCTGGCCGTCCGGCGCGCGCCCGCCAGGTGCCCGTACACCCCCCGCGTTCCTCCTCCGGAGGGCCGGGGAGGGCTCAAAGCCTCCCCCTGACCGAGGAGCGCCCCTCTCCTTTATTGAAACGGGAAATTCATGAAGGGAGACCCCCTTCTTCGGCACATTACTGCACCCAAATACCACACTCCTATTCACCATTATCCCGTTCGAATCCCCAAATCCACGGCAGTCCAAATTCTATTATGTTAAGTAATTCCATGCCCAGAAAGTCATCACAACACTAGCGGATCTAGCTGGATGTTCCTGTACTGACGTCACACAATCTATGACCTTCTTATCGGTGGCTGCAGAAAATCTGAGCGACCGTGCTATCTTTGAATGCTTGAAGAGAGAGCACGGGGCCGCGGGTGACAAAATAATTATACGGGGTTCATTTGTGACATAAATACTAATGTTTTATTGCAGTTTAAGAAAAATCACGATTTTCACTGCACGAGGCCTTTAAAGAAATGGCCGCAGTGCACAATCCCGCCACTAGGGGAGCAAAGGAAAAGCGAAACCTGGACAGGATGACGAGAGATCAGGAAATGAACGGCATATCTTTGGAGGCGTGAGCCACGTCTGGGTAAGATGCAATTTGGTTGGTAAGTTGCTATAAAAATTGTCAGGTATTACACCACAATTACCAAAACATCGTTGTTAAAAAGTAGAAAGATTGACGTGGAGTGCGAAGGAAACAAAACAAAAACAAAACAATAGATAACAAGTTGACCAAAGGTTGTTTTGCTTTTATGTTACTGGTCCGGCCCACTTGAGATCAGACGGGTTGATTGTGGCCGCTGAACCAAAATGAGTTTTACACCCCTGCTTTAGAGTGTGTGGAGATTTTTTTTTTTTTTTTAACATAAAAAACAAGCAGCAGCAGGAAGCAGCAGGCTGTTTGCAGTAAAGGCCAGCCTCTACATTGTGGACACACTGCAAATGCATCATTTGCATGAAGACCTTTCTACTCCTTTGATTTATTCAAGCAAGCTTCTTATCGATTCTTTACTATAGTGGGGAAACAAAATAAAATGAGGCTGACCTTAAACTGAAAAAAAAACTTTAAGTTAATATAGAATTCACCTAACTTCCCATTTCTCCTGCAGTCATTACACAAGGGTCACTCTCATGGTAACAAGGTCGCAATTAACCCAGATGTTTAGTAATTTGCCCCTCTGGTTAACTACGTGCCCATCAGTCCGTGCAGTCTCAATAAACCAGTTCCAGCTGACGGTTTTACAGACTCCTCCGTTTGTCCACATATAAAAGCTTTAAACATAGAACTCAGTCGTCTGGGGAAGTGCGAGTTTCAGCTCCCTCCCAAGCATGCTGTCGCTTCCCTGCTGGAAGTTTTAAAGGGATCCTGCTGCTCTTTAGGAATAAAGATGAATGTGTTTCAGCTGCAAAGGCTTTTCTTCCGTCACGGAACGTATGAGTAACTGAATGTGTGAAGCTGCTGTTAAGAAGCCCAAAATAAGAAATAAAAAAAATCTGTATCACTAATTGGAATTAGGGATCTGACTGCTACTATATTAAAACCGATAAAAGGACACTTTTGAAAATCAATCTGTTTATTCAGTCTAGAAAATGAGTTAAAAAAAAAAAGATTCAAAGGTCATCTTCTTTCGTTTGTAATAAAATTGAAATCCCTTCCTCGTGGACCCAGAGACGCCGTCTCAATGCCAATAAGAAAACATCAGACGCAGGATGTCTGGCCTTTTTAAAGAAGCTTTCCGCATTATTTTTTGACACCTTTTATCTTAATAGTGTGTCTGCACTCGGTAATTCGGTATCTGAGAGAGCACTCTATTTCACTTCAAACAAGAGCAGAAAATCAGCATTTGTTCACATTTGTTGTTTTTGTTCTTAATAAATCTGCACGTTTTCTCATCATTTTCATGGATGTGGTCAATCAAGACTTTGCAGGCGGATCTCTTCTTACTGACTGGGCACACGTCAGTCTGACACAAGAGGAGTGTGATCACTCGGAACTAAGCGCTGTCTGTCACTTTTTAGCAGAAGCTGGAAGGTTCTCAAACACAGATTGTCTAGATTTTTGTCATTAAACTGATTCAAAGTGTGACATAGATGTTCCTTTGACTGTTTCTCAAAGGTAATTGTCACATCTTGTTGAGACCCCACATTCGGAAATCACGATCAGCAGAAAAACACAATAACTCAAATACTATTTTATTCATCTAAAAGAAAAACAAACGGTAATATGGGGGGAAAAAAACAAAATTACATGAATAGCTTTGTTTATACAAACAAGCCAATAAATGGTCATAATGGACTGATAAAAATCTGAAATTAGATAAGAGGAAATTGCAAACGTCTGTTTTTTAGTGATTCAATTTTTTTCCACGTCATTATATATATTTGGAAAAATAAAGGGAAAAAATGTAATCATATTTGTTTGTTGCTTTAGACATAACTATGTGTTTGGAGATAAAATAAGAATACATGACGAAATGGAAAATCTGCACATGAAAATGAGGCTGAAAACTCTTGGAATACTTTCTAATTTCATCCAATCTGAAATAATTACATGTAAATGATAGTCAGGGAAAAATTATGACGGAAAACATCTCAATCATCCAACTGTGAAAGCTATGCTCATGCTAAGATTTTTTTTCCTCTTACTTTCAACACATCATGTAGTCCAATTTATGTCAACTTTCAGCACAGTTGTGCTTTTTACTTTTCACAAGCCAAAAAGTGAAATCCTTTCTCTGATTTGTTGGCTTTTCCCTACCTAACGGCGGGTTCACACCACATGTGGAAGGAAGGCCGCTTCCATCCGGCACCCTCGTAAACCTATAGTGTAGTGCAAACAGAATTATTAGGGATCGTCTGTAAATGTTGACCGTGCTCTGAAGCTACGGTAACAAAAAACGTTTTCAAATGATCACTTCCAATGAAAAATCTATGTAAGCGCAAGTAAACAAACATTTTAGCTTTCTTGGTCACGCACAGCTACACAACTTTTTATGATGCTCGATGCTAACCAAATTGGTGCCCCAGGCAAGTTTTTTTTTTTTTTTTTGCATCATAGTAAATTCCATTGCTAGCCTGCATAAATTAAACGTAATAATTTTGTCTCTGACATTTTTTTATTAACATAATGCAGTTGTACATCAAAAATATTTAGAAAGATTTAAAGAAACAAATAGAAAAATTAACAATTTTAAACACAAATAGCTTAAATTGGAGGTTGTCAAACTCATTTCTCCAGAGAGTCAAAATTCAAAACTTTAGGTTGTGGACTGAACAAGATAAATATTTAATGAACACAGTGAAACTACATTTTTAAAACTTTAAAAACATTACTTTTTAACATAAATACATGCAGGAATATTATTCCAGAACAAATCAACTTAAACCTTAAATATCATTCAATATTTTACTCTCCATAAAATATATTTTTTTTAAATTATAAATGTCAGAAATGAACTAAACATTAAAAGAAAAAAACACTTAAATTTACTTACTTTTATATGAAAATGTTACACTTGTAAATATCCCAAAAGATTTTGATCTCCATAAATTAAATCCAGTTAAAATGATACAAATAGGAACATGCTGCCAAACAAAACAAAGTCTGAAAATAAAAATAAAATAAATCAAGTCATCTTGTTTTCTTTGTTGTCTTGCGGTTTTCCTCTGTTTTCCCCTAAGTTATTTATCTGGTAATGTTTATTTCTTTCTGCACCATGAGTGAGAGGGAGGGAGAGGATGATGACACTCTTATGATGTAAAACTGTTTCTAAAAGAAAACTATAGATCAATATAACTGATCTCTAATTGTTACTCGCACATGATAACATCGGGCCCTTAATGGAATAAAAAGATCTGGGGGCCTGGAAATAATTACCTGGGCCTTGACTTTAACACATGTAACTTAAAGTATATAATAAAACATGAAAATATGTGACAGTAACTTTTAAAAATAAGATATTAAAGAAAGTAGAATAGGATTATTATTATTGTCTTTTATTTGTTGAATTTTTATTATTAAATCAATGATGTTACAAAGTGGTGTTTTGCTGCTGCCTTAATTTGAATTACATAATAACTGCACTTCCATCTCCACAATCTGACAAAACTGGCTACAGTTTTCAACATGACCATTTAACAACCGTGTTGAGACCACATGGTGGTAGATTTCAAGTAAGTTTTAATCGATTCTTCCTTTAACAGGAAGAATGGCAGATATTTTCAATGCAGTTGTCAGTTCCTTATCTGTTAGAGGAGATGGCCAGTGATCTGGGTCTGTTGGAGGAGCAGGAGAAGAGCTTGATGCTGCTCATGCTTAAGCGACTGGAGGATTTTCAGGATGGAGTGAGAAACCTCAGCAGCACATCTGAGGACAGAAGAGGAGTGACGCTTATAGACACATGATTTCAATAATAACATCATGTGAAATAATATAAATAACAAACCTATACGTACATGTGTGATTTATACTATACTGTATAATATTCAACGTACTTTTTCTGATATGTAAAATATTGAAGTCATTCATATACTTGTAATAATTGCAGCTGTATTGTCATTACAGTGAAATGCTAAGAATGCAGAGACTCAGTAAAGTGCAGTCAAATACAACATTGGGGAACGTTATGCACAATAGCATGATGACTTTAACACTGAAGAAATGATATATGATAAACGCACTGCAGACAGTATCAACTGTAACACTACAAACAGCTGAGTTTACAACTGAGGACAAACTTGGAAAACATGAGAAAATCACATCAAAGCTAACAGCTAGCGCACTAGCTATTTACTGACGTTTTGCTATCAGCTAGCAATGCTATCAATCGTTCTGCAACAACAAAATAATATCATTGACTGATTGACCTTATCTTTACTTTACGTACTTCTGTCTTTGTCGTGTCTTTCCTCCTCTTCTTTTCTTGCTTCCTCCTCCAGGAAGTTTTAGATGTTTGTTCTTTTTAAGTGAATGAATCTCAACTAAAGAAAACAAAGGATAATATGGGGGAAAACTTAGCATGAAGAAGAGGCTGAGACGTTTGGATCCATATGCAAATGCTTTAATGAGCAAAGGCAAGACATGAACGTAGTCAGAATCCAGGCAAGGGTCACAACACGATAGCAAGGCTGAAGGTACGTAAGGAGGCAAAGGTCACGGCAAAGGAGAAAACTGCTCATTGAGAGGAAGCTGGAGTGAGTTTATATGCGGTGTAACCACGATTATGATGAAGAACAGCTGAGCAGGAAGGAGTCCATGGCAGTGGCTGATGGGAGTTGTAGTGAGGAACATAAGGAGTCAGAACTCTGGAGAGGGCTCCCTCTGGTGGTTGGAGGTGGGAGCTGACATCTGAACTGTGATAGTTTTAAGAATAGCAAAGGATGCATTTATTATTATTATTTTTCTTTCTCTATTTCTGGCACCCCCTGGATGTGCAGCTGCCTATTACGGGCCACCTCTAGATGCAAATTAAACCAGGTTGAAATTTTGACAAATCAAGGATTTGGATTTGTAAGTGACGTATAGATGGTGTGTCTTTTCATTCACGGAAGTGTTAACAGTTTAAAAGTTGATCATGGAGGATAGATTAATAATTGTAATTTGTGCTTTCCTGAAATTGCATGACACCAAGTCTTTCATATATCGAAATAGAGCTGTGAAAGAAAAGGACCGTAGATGGCAGGCATGTGCTAGTAAACAGTAGAAGAAGAGGAAGAAGCTCCACTGTAAGCATATTGTGCAGTCGAGCCACATTTGATTTTCATTTTTTATTTTTGAGAAAGACCGAGTTGTTGGGTAGAACTTAGGTGCAGGAATGAATAACTTTTATAGTGCTAAATATGATAAATAGCTATAAACAATATTTGCACAGGGAGCCAAAACACACTTTAGGTCGTGGGCAGAAAAAGATAAACATTTATTAAATGCGCTAAAACTACATTTTTTTTTAAGACTTTAAAAATGCAACTTTTTAACATTACTATGACTAAAAACAGACAGGAAAATTATTCCAGAATAAATCAACTTAAACCTTAAATATCTTTTAATATTATACTCTCCATAAAAGTGTTAGAAGTAAACACAAGGTAACATCCGGCCATTAATAACAATAAAATAAAATGATTTGATGGGCCGGATATAATTAACTCGTGGGCCGAATTCTCACACACTCCAGGCCTGGTGGTGGCAGTATAGGCACCAACCAGTTGACTGCCAACCACCAAAAAAATGGTACGAAGAAGAAAAAGAAGAAGCCCATCCCTGCTTGTCCAGTGTGAACACCATGGGCTAAACATGTTCAAGAACGCATGTCACATACCCAGTGTGTATGTAGGTTTTCTTAACGGACAAAAAGAAGGAAATTTCCATAAAAACAATGTGTTTCCACAACTGATTCCAACTATCACCAGGCGAGCTCCATACATGGTGATAACAAGTAGGACAACCAATATGGACAGTTTCAAGTAGTAGACAATTCCCAAATAGTAGCAGTATGCTACATATGCTAACAAACTACATGGTCTGAAACTCCACCCTCCTCTTGAGGATGTGGTCGCAGACTGCCTGATTGGACTCACCTTGTCTTCCTGTTCCTGTTTCGTGGTTCTGTCATCCCGGTCCAGCTCTACCTCCAAATTCTCTTTTCCTCCACGTTGGTCATTTGACCAGGTTTCTGCAGACGCTCCCCTGCCTTCCACCTCCTCCTTCTTTGGTTAGGTTTGCCTAATTATCATGTCAAGCGTGAGTGTCTGCTGATGACTGACCCCGATCTGTTGTCTGGATTTACGCCTTTCCCTGCTCCCTGGGTTTCGCAAGTCTCTCTGCTGCTCTGATTTACTGATTTTGACCTACATGTCTGTGCTATGAAATTGAGTATTGGATTTTTAGACTGGATGTGATGAACTGAACTTCTCTCTTCTCTGTGTCTCATATCTTTCTGGTTAGCTTCTCATTGTACTATTGACTGCTAGTCTCTCTTTAGCTCGGCTTAAAGGGATGACTATTAATTTCCAGGTACCTGTAGAGCGTCAAGAATTATATTTAACACTTTATTTAGACGTTTTCACCACAATTATGCTTCGCAACACCTAATTTAGCGACAGCAGTTTAAGTAATCTGCTTGGATAAGGCATGTTCTATGATTGCTGATCGATTCTAATCTTGTTCTTAAAGATAAAACTGTGACATAACATCGATTATATGGAGCTGCTCTGGTTGAACTAATTAATTTAGATGCAATTTGCATTTTACACAGAATGTAAGAAGCTCTTTTTTTGTTCACTTTTGCGGATCAAACACTCAATTGATATGTAACAGAGATTGTCGGCACAGTTAGGATACATAATGCATTAAAAAAAAAAAAGTAGCCAGCACTTTAGCTAAAGCAGCAAAGAGCACAGCTTCTGCTTTAAACACCTACCTTAAAATAAATAAAGAGATGAAGCAGGTACACTTTCAAAATCCTGGCTTTTCATTTTACTAAAGACCAAAACCACATGGAGAGCTAATCAGCCAGTTGGTGCAGAGATAATCAGCCGCCATCCTTTTTGTTGGTAATTGTAATAACATTTTGTAATTATAATAAGTCACAAAATAATTGATGTAATATTTTAAAGACTTTAAAAGCAGTAAAAGTATTTTGGTTTCAGCTTGAGATCTAAATAAAGGATGAAAATAAAATACTCATAAATATTCATCATTTGAACTCTCTTCCTCTGGCTTACAGCCCCTCAAAATAGTGGAGCAGCTAACTCAAAAAATCTTTCATTTTATGATACAAGCATGAAATTTGGCTGAAGTACACCAAATTTTAAGAAAAAGGTGCTAGCCACTTTAAATTCCAAAATGGCGGCCATTTTCCAAGATGGCCACCAAAGGTTGTTTGTGTAATGAGTTACATTGGAAAAATATGAGTACTTCATCAGGTAAAATGAGGTTTTTATTGCTAAACATTACAGGGATATTAACTGGCATTTTTTAGGCAGAAAGAGCTCATCCTCACTGCCACCCTGGCATTAGCAGTCCATTTTCGGGGCAAAAAAAACCATTGAAAACATCATCAAGTAAACTATTTTTATGATATTCTGCCAACTTTACTGCCATGGTGGCCATATTGGATTTTTGTGTGGCTAGCACTTTTTTCCTGTAACTAGACCCAGAGACTATAACTGTACCAAATTTCATGCTTGTATCATCAACTGAACGATTCTGGCTAAAAATGACACTAAGCTGCTCCACTAAAAGCCCAACTTAACATTAGTGATGTAACATAGGGAGTAGTAAAGTTCAGAAAAGGAAAATTAATGAATCTATTTTAAACAACATTTTTTCATCTGCTCTGGATTTGAATAAAGAAATACTCAGATGTGCAATTTTGATCATTTTTATAAATCTCCTCTATCATGAGAAAATTGCTTGTTAAAAGCATCAAAAACACAATTTTCATTGGAGAGTGACTTCAAATGTTTATCTTTTTTTTCCTATTTTTATTTATTTTTTCATCTAATTCTATGTTTGCTCTCTCCTTGAATGTGCGCTCACGCTCGGCTAATAAAGCTGAATCTGAAATTATTTCTTCTTAATCTTTAAGTCACAAATCAAAAAGAAAACAATTTAAATAAAACCACATATAGGTCACAGAATGTGTATTAGTTAATGAAAACTGGCTGAAAAGCTCAGGATGAGCCAAAAATAACAAAAAATTTGACTGATTCTTGGAAATTTATAATAAAAATCCAACCTGAAAACCTTTTTTTACATGTCATTACTTGTTGGCATATTCATGACAGACAGATTCTTCTGTACTTTATTCATGACCAGATGGGTATTTAAAAGGGTTTAATTGCCAAATAGTGCTTGTTTACTAAAATGACTATGAACATTAGCAAGAATTGATCAAAATCTATGATGGGCTTCGTATCTCATTATGGGGCTCACACTACAAAGACAAATCGTGGTGCAGACTCTCCAGCTGAATGACAGTCAGACATCATTTCTATAAAATTTCAATAGATTCCCCCGAGCAATACTTTCAAAAAAGAGCCTTTTGAATAATATTCAAATGCACATCATTGTGACTTTGAGACAAATTGAAGCCATTCTATTTTTCACCAAACACAGTGCATAAGCGTGCCTCCTTCAGTGGCAATGTCTCAACATAATGCATATACGCGATCCTGGTTGTTGGTCATGTATTCATAGCCTGGTGTATGATATAGTGTCAGGACAGGATCTCACCTGCTTATGGGATCCCAGCTGCCTCCAGACACTAATTCAGTGCGTTAAGGAAGTCTGCCCGACACCATGTGCTCTTCACTTCTTAGCAAAACTGTTTGAGAAAAAGATTTTAAAGCTCACCTGAGAATTTTTATTCAAACAGCCCTTATGTTTGTACTGTATGCGCGTACTTCATCTTGAGATCTAAGAGCCTACCGTGGGAGACGTGACAGAAATCGTACTCGCTGCCCCCCCAACGGTGTATCCACACACCTTCTATTTGCACTCTTTGGGTTTTCTTCTGGAAGTTTATGCGTGCGGCCTTATTTGATTTGACAAAACTCCCACAGAAGTAACGGCAGAGAAATCGCTCCCATGAGTCTTGATATAGATTTATACACACACATCACTAATTGTGGCTTAAATTGATCCAAAGTGATTCTGTCTGCAAGGTAAGCAGACATAAAAGTAAAAAACAAGAAAAAAAAATCTCAGCAGCAGATTTTTCAAGCTGCCATGGCAACAGCACATTCAGAGAATTTTGATGAGAACAGCAGGCAAAGAGAGGCTGATTACAAGGGAGACAATTTGTTACTCTAACTGCAAGAACACGAATCTGATTGCACACACACATGCACTGTTGTATTCGTCTACAGTGAAAAATACACTTTTTTGGGGAGGGGGGGCAGTTGTGCCCTTCAACCGGATGAATGAGTGCGGCTGTAGCACCTTGGCATGGAGATGAAGGGCGAAGTCAAGAGCTCAGCAGACAGGGTCTTCTTCATTTTTTTCAAACTGTGGAAAAGAAAAAAAAAGTCAATCTTAAATCAAACAAGAGGAAGTGGCAATCAGACAGACACTGCAGATGTCAATCTTGGACAGCTATTCTCACCTTCCAATCTCACTCCCCAGAGCTGCGCAAACAGACCACTGTCCTGACAAACATAATCACTCACAGCACAGATTTAGAGAGCATCTGTCAGCGGGCAAAAAACTCTGGAAAAAACCTCTGCAGAACACATTTTTTTTTGTGCTGAATAGACAACTCTCAGCTGCACAATATTAGGTGATGACTGTTCTGTAAAATCCCCTGTGCTCTGAAGTACAATATTCTCAGAGATGTGGCTCACCTCTGATGCGTTAAAACTCATGAAGGAACCCTGGAGCCAAATGCAATTAACGCATTTTATTGCATGTGTGTGATAAAAAAAAAGTCAGCCAAGGTTCTGAACTGGAAAAAAAAGTAATAATTTATTACTTTTCATTTAATTATAACTTAAAAAAATGACAACCCTTTTAGTTAAGGTTTTTTGTTGCTGCAAAGGCATGTCTGCTGTCAAAGAATTTTAATAATGAGCTACATTTTAATTATTTGTTTATCACACTCTTAGTTGTGGCATTTTAATTGCTGCTGACAAGCTGCTTAGAACTTTAAGATCCACATATGAAACATCTTTTTGGATGTTAAACTCCAGAAAGAACTTCTATACATAAATGGGAATTTAATGATAAAGCATCATATTCTCCACAATTCATCAAATATGTAAATTTCCACATATAATCAATATAATATTCCACCAACAAAAATGCTAAAAGAAGTTTTCACAACCCTGCTCAGTTGAGGTTTACATCCCCGTTTTTGCACTTTAACTCATAACAAGTCTTTATTTAGAAGAGAAGGATTTTGTTCTGTCAGAGCACAGTTTTTCTATCCTTTTCCGTTCTATTCCCCATTGAGACGTGGCATTTCCAAACTAATGCAAGATGCAGATGCATCTGGATGCTGCAGCCGAGGAACTCATGTAGGTGGCTTTCAAGGCTCCACTCCATGAATCTGTGCTGTACAATGGATGAGTAGTGGAGTTCAGTGGCTGTATGAAATAAAGGCTACCAAGGCTGAGATTAAAGGAGGATACCTCCGAACAAACAGAAAATGGTGGCAGTGACTGAAGCCCCCTCCTGAGCACAACAGCACCACAGAGTAACCCTCATCTTCTTCTCCCAGGCCCGCTCTGATGTAGTGTTATCAGTGCAGACAGGCAGGCTAAATCACTGGTTGAGGAAAGGTTAAAGCTACTGGTCTGTTTCTTTGCCATAATGGCATACAGGTGAATGTCAAAGCTATCTAAATCATGGGGGAACACTCCGGGGCAGTGGATGTATTGGCCCACGGGAAAAGGCTCAGTTATATATGTGTTACTTGTGTTCAGTGGTGCAATGCTGAGTTTAGCAGAGCTGCT
Organism: Oryzias melastigma; assembly: GCF_002922805.2. Taxonomy (NCBI): domain Eukaryota; kingdom Metazoa; phylum Chordata; class Actinopteri; order Beloniformes; family Adrianichthyidae; genus Oryzias; species Oryzias melastigma. The sequence continues at coordinate 12,209,062 of NC_050524.1, read as the reverse complement.
GTATTAACCACTTATATCTGTCTCATAGGTTAACCAAAGAAACTTGTAGGAAATGCATAAAAAATAAAATAAGTAAAAATATGTGCCTGTAAAAGCAGAAATGCTTGATTTCACAAGAGAGTTGAACTTAAACCTCTTGTTATTAAGTCTGTAGCATTTAGTATTCAAGTTTCTTGTTCTATAATTGATTAGAAATTTAAAATATGAAACTTTTAAGACATGCACAAAGTACAGACCAGTTCAAAAAAGTAATGATGGCTGTGAATCTACGTTCAGACTGCCTTCTGCAACGCATGTTCAAGTGACCACTTTCAATGAAAAGTCTATATAAGCGCATGTATATATAAAATATGTTTTGGGCTTCCATGATCAAAACTCTCGTGCTGACGTATCACAGGTTTTGGGGCAACAATCAGTCTGACGGTTGAACAAGTTGGCCAATGATGGAAGGATCAGCGGTTCGATCCCCGCTCCTTCCAGCCAGCTGTGTTCTTAAAGTCCCCCTTTTTTCATGAAAAACACGTTCCCAGTATGATTATGAAGTTTTTAACCAAAATCCCACAACTTAAATGACTTAGAAAGCCATTTTTCATGTTGATCAGAATTTTCTGGTCCTGAAATCTCCTTTGAGGGGTGTGGCTTTTGGAGCTGAGCAGTCCTGCCCCAGACCAGTGTGAACACCACATGCTAAAATTGCATTCAATGCGTTTACGTGCCTGATGTGGACATAGCATTGGAGAGATATTGCATGAAAAAAATCCAACACATTCTAACTCTCAACTCATCACATATTGATGTTTGGTTAAGGACCCCTCAGTGTCACTTTTTGACGTTTTGGCTGACATGCTGCTGGTACCTAACCAGGTACCGGTTCAAGTCTGGTACCGGTTCAGGTCCGGCACAGCATCCAGTACTGGGTTAGGGTATCAGTACTGGATTAGGGTACTGGTACAGGCCGCGGTGATGAGGTACTGGTACTTCACGGAAGGAACCATCGGAGGACGGTTCAGGCCTCCACGTCGTGTGTTAATTTCTCATAATACACACTTTATCGGGCATTATCCCTTACATATTATGTTCAGAAAATACAACGTTTTATGATGGTTGTGTCATTTTATTTTCCTTTATTTATCCCTCACACCTTAAAAGTCAGACATGGCTGAAGCTAACAACCGGCTGTCTGCCTCCACTTTGACGTTAAACAGAAAGTCTTCATCACAAAGTTCAAACCAGCTGCAAACATTCTACAGAGAATGAAGATTCAGATAAATAAAATTGCTCATTTGAGGAAACTTGTAAAAAAATACCAGGTGAATGAGGATTTATGTAAAGACAAAATATGATTAATCTTTTTGCCCTGAGAGCTAAACAGGGCCTGGGGTTGAGTTAAAATGACATTCTAGGGGAGAAAAAACATCTAATGGAATCTTCCATCTTTATGGAATTTCTTTTCAAATCAGAAACAACTTCTACAAATCAACAACTTGGTTTCATCGAATCTTCATCATCTGCATAAAAAAATGCATGGATATTTTTAGACTTTTTTTAAATAAAATTTCTTGTAACAATCTATTTTGAAAATTAATTTTTATAAACTGGAAACTTAAAAATACCAATTTTCTAAGTGATCAACAGGATTCTAGTGGATTCTGGAGTAGAGAAAAGCGACGTAAAGCCACATTTCTCCACGACTGGAATTTTTTTTCTATGTAAATGGTCAAAAAGTTACAGTATGTCAAAAGCGTCGCTGGCGACATCTCTGGTGTTAAAGGGTTAATCTGCAAAGGACACGAGAGTGAAACAAATTTGTGGAATTAAAGACCCTAAAAGAATGAGATTTTCACATTAACAATCCACCTAAATAATATAAGATTAGAAAAATCCTGTCAAATATTAGAAATATTTCAATTTCTATTACTTTGATAGAAGAAATGCAATATAATTTTTTCTTTTGGAAATCCTGTTAAAAAGTGACTTTTTTTGTATGTTGATCTAGTAAAGTTTAATATATTATAGGTTGTCTTTTAATGGAAAATTAATAATAAATAACTACAATTTATGTTGGGTTTTTGAAGCTTTTCTAGTATCTCTGTGGGGGAAAAAACTGTCCCGTTAAACAGAGACAGAGTCCAAAGGTAGAAAATGTTTTCACTTTTCTTTCAAAAGCTTAAATGTGTTATTGCTAGGGAACAGAAAAGGGTGCCAGTAGCCTGTCACGGACTGCAAGAGTGCAATCTTACTGTACACTCAAGTCTCACAGGTGCCAAAGAGCATCACCTTTATCTCTGCTTTTTCTCTGTGGGCCTGTCAACAAGTACAGGGAAGCATGCGGCTGCTTTGTTAGCAAACTTTATATAACCATGAAATGTGGGCTACAACAGCTAACGCAGAGGGAGAAACCGGAGCGTCTTGTACCTGCATTTGCATTTCATTAAAAGCGTTTTCTGAAGGCAACTGCAAGCCTCCATGAAGGTCTGCTTACTGGTGACAATCAAACAAATGTGGAAGCTTTTGCGGTTTTGTCACATTCAGCAGATCAATGAGTAGAAAAAAGCTCTGTGGCTTTGAGATTATCCTCTATTCTGCTTCACTACTGAATTATTGAAGGTAAGAAAAAATATAAATACATTTGGACTTATTTCTAATAGATTTTTAAAATATAAAGAAACATTTGTGTTGAGCATGGAGGCATTCTAGAAATCCAGACGTTATAGGCTTGAAGTTTGTCGTCGGATCCTTCGGGAAATGCTATTACAAAGTATGCATAAGGTTGCGAGCATCTGTTCGGTGTCGTTTTGTGTTAGAGCAGAGAACATGGTGGCTGAAACTTATCTGCCTTCCATTCTAATTTTATATATGAATCCCTCATTACGACAAAAGTCCTGCGGGTGAACCAGCTGTTGTTCTTTCTTCAGTGGAGTTGCACAGGAAGAGAGGAAAAGAGGTGGAGTTGAGCCTTGGGCACCTGCAGCTCTTCAACTTCAATAGATAATATTGTATTCTTTGGCTTCGCCCCCCTGCAGAGCTCTTCTACCCCTCTTTTCTGTCATTTTAACCAGACTTGTGATGGAGCCTGTTTGGCCATAATACCCCATTAATTTCCCCGGGGGCCGATCATTCAATATTCAATACTCTGTCATGCTGCACCAACTTTGGATCAAGCGGCTGAGGCTGCTTCCCCAAACCGATATCATCGGAGGCCCAAACAATCACCACGTGAACGACATCGTTTGGGGACATTTGTGGAGGTCTGTTGACAAACTAGGTCTGGTCTACCTTAAAATACACAGAGGAAACAAATATAAAGAGGCTGCGTCATAAAGAAATGCTGTGATCCATTTGAAATGGCTGATCTTTCTCAGTGCATATGTTTAGCCATGACACATCTTTATGCTCCTTATGCCAGAGAAGGCACAGCCTGGCATAAACGAGTGAATCTATCCAGCAGATGCAGTAAAAAACACTCAATTTTCATTACTTTTGCTTGATTGACATACTATATTGAGCCAAATTAGCCAAATACAAAAAAAGAGGTCAAAAACCAGCCGCACAAACCTAAACCAGTCTATAATTGGTGGTAAGGACTAATGCATGTTAGTCTGTACAGTACATATTCATTGGTAAATGGTGCCAGTTTTAGGCATGAGGGGGAAGATCAATTGCTGCTTAATCCTTTTTGGGTTTCACTGCAAAGGGACTCTTTTGAGCAATTAACTCCAGCAATAACGGTTGAGACACTGTGAAATCTGTCTATGCACCATGACAGGGCTGTAACTATTCAGAAATACATGAAATTTGATAGACCCGAGCATTCAAATGACTCCTTGAGGAGTAATGAATCCCTGTGTTTGCTGCTCATGAGGGGATACAAGTACAGCGTCATAAATCCAACCTTTCCTTTTTCACCAGCGGTGGTCACAAAGCCGATTTTGACTGACAATCGAATGCGTTCCAGCTTGAGACGGGAGCCGGTGCAAGCCAAGGGAACAGAAACTTCTTCACACGGCATTGTAAAGTAGCGCGACGCCATGTGAAAAAAGCCCGCCACAAGGTAATGTCAACAAATGCAGCAAGGTTTTTCTCCATTAACTGCACGGTGTGAAGGAGTTGCTCCAGCTCTGCATGTTTTTTGTGCAAAAAATATCTGCTTTGTTACCAAGGTGACAACAAGTCCCTTTGAAAGGGTTTCCTGTTGATTCATTAAGGAGAGGAAAATTCAATTCATTTTTTCCTTTCAATTTTTGAAAATTATTTTGTTAGTCTAAAAAATATAACAACACAATGTCAGGGAGGCATAAGTGGATTTTTTTTATATGTAAACCAAATGTGTTTTGGGAATTTACTGTAGAAATACTTACTTGAAGAAAAAAAGTCACAATAAAAAATGAAAACAGTGTTGACTTGGAGGTTTAAGTAGGACTTCAGGGTGAAATTTCTTCTGCTGCATTCCCGCTGAATGTGATTTGTGCATCAAATTTACTTTGGATATTTTTCTTTTAACGTGTCAAATTTGCTGCTGGACACTTGTGTTCATAGACTTAACACTCTAGACGTTTGGTGGACTGTATATCTCATTTAAATGCATGGAAGACACGGATGATGTTGAGAGATCAAGTTTATTTATTGTGAAGCATCAGAATGACGGCCGCTTTCAGCAGTACTTCTGTCTCTCTGTCCTGCATTAGTACAAGGGCAGAAAAAGTAAAAATCTGAATAAAATTAAAGGAACTTTTTATTATTGTCTTAATGGAAAAGGAAAAACATATTAAGGTTCACGAAGAGAACGATTAGCTTCACCTCCATGTTGGTTTTGAACTGCTGATCAGTACGCCGTGGGCAAAAACTGAGTCCCAGATTGGTTGACACAACACATCTTCTTTACCAAAGTTCATATTTTTAAGTTCTCAATGTGTCTCGTTCACAGTGAACGCAATTTGTGTGTTAGCAATATATTTTTAGCGTCACTAGCTTGTGCTTGTAAGGTACTGTAAGCTAATGAGGGAGAGTGGAGCCAAAGACGTGATGGGAAATCAACGTAGAGTTACTTCTGCGTCAACACTTCTGTCCACAACCCAGAGGGGAATTTCTGATCAACTCTTGACGCGCTGCAGAAATTATGTCTTAAAAATATGACAAAAGCTTTAAATTTGGCTAAAAACTGCATGGTTGTAAGCTAACGTTAATGGCGATGCTCAAAATGCACTGCTGCCCGACCAATGCACCACTCCAAAAGACCTCGGATCAAATCTGTGCATTGACTTAACACTAAAATTGGACGCCTCTAATGGACGAATCGCATCCAGTGTGATGTAGTTTTACAATCAGTACTTTATTTGAGAGCTCCACTTCCTCCATTTATATCAGACAAATTCACTCAAATCTTAGCCTTGCCATTATTCTTGAGGTGTTAAACGTACAGCAGACGGTTTAAACATACATGGATATAAACAGAGATGACAACATCATCATACATTTACAAATAAACTGACTTGAATCCAAATCCAGTGGATGCCTCACACGGCAGACTGGTCATCCAAGTGGAAACTCCTTTATTATGCACTTTCTGCCCCACGATACTCTGAAATATGAAAGAAAAGGAGAAAACTGGAACCTGCATGTATCTGCAGTCAGAACATTTAAGGTGACATCAGTTGATTGTAACTGAGACAACATGCAAGTTGTAGAGCAAGTTTCACTTGACATTCTGCACCATGTCATTTCTAAAGCCAGTGACAAATACTCCTGCTGTTTAAACATGACAGATTCTGCAGACTGAGAGAGTTGGTTGTGTTTTCCCTTAACACCATGAAATCACTTTGAGAGCACCACAGTATAATGTACACGTTAGGCATTTATGCTCTATCCTGATTTAATTACAGATTCTGCTCTTATCTTTAAAAAAGTGACAACTAATGGAAAAAAAAACAAAACAATAACAGATTATGACGTTGGCAAAACGTCCATACCAGTGCAATAAAGATAATGAGCAATATTGAGGCTTTCCAGATCAGACGAGGAAAACAAAGACGAACATGGATCTGTTTATGCATAAGAATGGAGCGGAAAAGGGAACTTGTGACACATTGATTGTTGCACCTATGTCACAAGTTTTTTCCAACGGGATATTTTTTGTCTGCTCCTGAATTACTTTGATTAAAAAAAAAATATTCAGAAATGCAAAAATATATCCTCATCATAAAGAAAATACTAAAGAACATGTTAAAAATACAATTTTTATTAGATCAGGTCTTTAAATTACCCTTTGTTCTACAACATTCATTTTTTTTGTTTTTTTGTTTTGTTTTAGCAGGACCTTAAGTAGCAAAATACATTTTTTAAAGCTTTTTGTTTCTGTTACCACGTATTTATTCCTACGGTGGCTGAAGGTCTGCCCTTTGCAGCACTATTGTCAAATCCTCCTCTTCTCAGTGGAAGAGATTATTTGCCGCCAACAACGATGTGTAAATCCTGCTGTGACAGCAGCTGCATAATTCATGCACAGCAAGTCTACATGTACACAAAAGTTACTGAGAATGTTGAAGATTAGTATTTGTTTTTTTTGTCTGTAGTTTTCAATCAAAATCAATTAAGCAGGTTTCTGTTTTCAACCATAAACGATTTGTACAATTTGCCCCAAAGCTACTATTTTTTTTAACAAAATAAAAGCTCAAAAAATGCTTAACAATACAAAATACTATCATTAAATAATAGACTCATTATTTATCTGTAGTAACTTGAAGTAGTAACCTCCTGAATGAGATCCCTCTCCCATAAGAGGTTTAATCACTGAATTTCTTTCAACATGGACTCCATTCATGAAAGCTTTAGGCTGTAAACTTATGACATTTATTCAGTGGAACAATAACCTTGACTTTAGTTAATAATATTTAATTAATCTAATGGGACCCGAGTATGATTATTATGCAAAAATCTTTATTTATGATGAGTAATTACACAATTAAATGGATACATTTGTGGTCATTTTTCTTGTTTCTTAAAATAAGTGTGATGGAATTGTGTGATTTCTTCTTTTATAAACAATTAATGCTTGAAAGAAGTTAATCAATCAAATTAACACTTCTACATCACTCATAGCATTTTGAAAGGCAAAAATGAATCCTGACCAGTGTGCATGGAGCTTATTCCTCCCAACCAACAATGTTCCAAAAATTAGAATTTCCTTTTCACACTGCTTTTTACATTTTTTATTCCATTTTTTAAGGTAAAAAGGAATAAAGGGTATGCCTAAATGCTCCAGCTATTTGCATAAACTGAAACTAAATATGTTTTCTTCTAAAGCTCATTTCTCTCTTGAAAAGCCCATGTGGTCTAACAGAATGGAAACCTAAAAAAGCAGAAATTGTTTCACAGGGAAGCGTCACAGTCAGTGTAAGTAAATGCCAACCAAATTCAGAAGTGTGTGTTTTTAGCACCAAGTCTTTTCTCTTTTGTTTGGAGCCATAGATGTGTTTACTTGGGATTTCCAAATAAGAAAAGCGGTAGCAAGGACAGCGGGGCTCAATTATCTTTGAAAAAAAAAAAAAATGTCTCCATTCAAGAAATTCAAGGTTTTCCAGTTTAGATGTGCTTTTAATGGAGAGCTGAATCTCCACACATGTTCAGATGTCAGTATTATTATGCTTAGTTGAAGATTTACTTTTTCTCCAAACTATTTCAACTCATACATTGATATATTTGTAAGTTCTTTGTTTTTATTCTATTAAAAAAGAATAGCTTGTTCTTTTGCTGACAATGTTCCGAAACTGCTTGACGAATACCCACATCGTCAACAAACGAAACTACCTTTTCTGATAAGTTTCACGAGAAGTCACCTTGAAGATGAGTTCCAGAAAAAGGTGACAAACACAAAACAGAGTAAAATCTGATTTCTGCTTAAAATTGTTGTTTGTTCAAGAATCAAACAGAAAATCTTCACAGCATGTCAACAATCAGAAATGATCAAACCCAGAAAGACTACAAACTCCTCAAAGTCCCAGCATGCCTGGTCTATCGCAGTGTTTTGCCTCTGCCTGTGTACAATCTCTGTACTCTGTTCAGTCCTTGATATGATCAAATAACACATCTGAGTTTTCTTGGCAACCATTCTCAGGCCCTAAATCCCAAAGTCTTAATTCAAATGTCATCTGCAGAAGAACTTCAAGAACCTCCATATAAAGTCAGCTCAGAAATACACACCAAACTCCAGTAATAATTTGCTCCTGTTCAACTTTCTTCCTCAAAGAGAAGATGTACTCACTTTAGAGGTCATAAAGTCTCAGTTCCAGTCGCCTGTCAATCACCACATCAACTGTGTCGGATTATTCACTTAGAAGTTTTTTATTTTTGTAATAATCATTTACCAATGTTGTAGGATCACAATTCCTGAAGAAAAGCTGCCACAATACGGCTAGTTCACTTTTTTGATGAACTTTCTGGATCCTGGATTGGACAGAAATCTTCATGTTTTTTGGCACTACGCTGCCAAAGAGCTAGCGTAGTACACCAACAGCTAATCGATGTACAGCCAAGTCGCCATCAGCTGGAATTTTAGATAGAAGGTGATGATATTGGGACAGAAATGGCCCCCAAAGAGGATCCCATCGGCAGAAGAAATCGAGGACATTAATTGTGCTTTCCAAGGCCCGTTAAAGTAGGGTCATCTGGAACCCAAGAGATAGCACAAGGGTTAAAAAGTCAGTGGACTTCGTGTCCGGTGAGGTAACCGCTGAGGGTGCGACAGAGGCAGATACTGGGTGTTCTGGAGGAGGGGAAACAACTAGAAAAGGGGCGGCACATCACAGATTTAGAGCGGAGGATGGGCGAACTGGAACAGTACTTAACACAAACGGTGTGGTCATCACGGGTTTGCAAATCAAATGTGCTCTGTAGCCCCAGACACCACAGAGCCCGGCGAGGAGGATGCGGTATGGGCGGAGCAACAGGTGGCCGTCTTTCAAAGTAAAGGGATAAAACTGGAGCTGAACTACATAGAGAAATGTCATCCGCCGCAAAGGAAAAACAGGGGCAGTCTTCTAATTCTAATGAGGTTTGTGAATGGAAAAAACAAAATGTCACTGCTAAAACAAGGATGTGAACCTGGGGTGTCCAAATCCAGTCCTCAAGGGCTGGTTTTCCAGAAATTCTGCCTTATCTCCTGCTGATTACCTGGATCAGGTGTGTTTGGCCAATTAGAAGCTTCAATGGCAGGTTGGTTAGAAAACATGTAGGTCACAACCCTTTGATACCTGGATTTGGACATAAGCTGAAAGGAACTAATGTCATGAAAGTATGCTATCACCATAAAAACAAGGTATCTAAAAAATCAGCAAAAGATACAACAAACCTGGGTGACAAATTGTAATGGTTTCATTAAACTAAATAGAACTCCATAAGAAGCCAAAGTGTTTGTGGTGAGAAACATGAAGGAACTTCATAAGTACTAGTATCAATCCCCTGGAAATATGGTAAACTAATACAAGTACCCGGCTTTTCATATTTACTCCATGAACAGAAAATCAAATGTAAACCAAATGTATTCATAAATGTTTACATATCTGAGGAGTACTTTGTTTGAAGTCAACCAGCGTCTGTTTCTTGGTGTATAAAACGACCATCACCAGCCATAACCCTCAAAACCAAATCTGCACTCTTACCCAGGTTTGAGACTACTAACTTTATTTATTTGTACATAAATCTTTATTATTCTCATAAAATGTGGTGTCAGTTGACATAAGTTTCGATTTAATCTTAGATTAGGCTGTAATTGTCTGTGTTTTCCTTTGTTTCCTGTTCTTTCTCAATGTTTCAGTCATCCTTTCAGTCGGCTCCAGAACGCTTGTTCTTGATCATCTTTTCATCTTCGGTTCTGTGATGTAAATGACAAAAGGTGCTTTTAGATTTGGGCACCTTTTTTTGGCATATTTATTTAGCTAATTAGAAGTAGGTGGTAATTTCCAAGGAGATGGCATTCATAGTAATAAAACCATTCTACAATAAAAGCAACGGTTCAAACAAGTGGCAAAACTCTGTCGTTAGTGACCTGATAAATGTTAAAACATGTCAGAGTTTATATACCTTTCTTTGGCAATTTAGTTTAATAAAACTCATTTGTTGAACTATAATTGAATCCATTACACCGCATTACCATTCTGAAGAGCAGAAATCCTCTTTAAGAAACATGACCAAATGGTCATTAAGAGCACCATGAAACGGAGTCTGCCGTTTAAGTTAATGTAAGGAACCAATGCAAAGAAGTTAATGAGCAAAAAATGTCATCGAAGAAATCCAGGAAAACATTAACACAGAACATTAAACCCACAGTGACGGGGAAAAATATCAGGTGATATTAAATACCTTTCCTTGTATGAGCGTTTGGCGAAAAGACCTAAACCGCATGAGAGCAGTTGGTCCTCTTATCTGTCGAGAGTCCATTTGAAAAGAGGAGGCACTCTAAAAAAGTTATGAAACCGAGAGAATAACTAGACTCAGCATACTTGTGTAAAACTACGGACACACCGGAGTGTGATGGATGTTCAAGAACGTGCTGGATGCAGCTTTTAGTGTATGGTGACAAAATAAAATAATCAGTGTCCTGGTTCAAACAAAAAGACAAAACAGAGAGATTGGGACCTTGGACAAACATAAAATAAGTCAAATCAGTTGTATTTATATAACCCAATATCAGTAATTTATCAGTATTTGAAGTAAGTGTCCATAATATTTACTAAGAGGCTTTTTTTAAATCCAAAAGGAACATTTAAGGTCATCTATAAAAATAAATGTTATTTCTTTCCTTTAGAGTCTGTCTTACTCATCCATAAGTTGTATTTAAATTACACGCAGTTTATTCCATCTGGCTAAATCTGCTGTAGAAAAAGGCATCATTATTAAGGATTATGAAAGCTATTTTCAGCTAAAGAGCAGCTATTCTGTTTGTCAGGTACTTTGCAGAGACGCTCATAAGCATTTAAAGGAAGAAAAAGATTACAAAGCATGTTAAAGTGTGATTCCTTCAAGAGACGGGAAATCTAGTAGATGAATAGACATATGGATGTTGCTGAATTATCAGATGAAGGAGCTGGAATGACTAAAAAAAGCAACACAGCATTAAACAGGCTTTATGATGTTGAAACATGCCCAAAAAACAAATGATAAATTTTAATTAACTGTATCAAAAGCTGAAAGATAGCTAAAATTAACTTGAAAGACACCTATCTTTATAGGGTCTTTTGAGTTAATAGGAAATGGGAGCATTTAAAATAAACTTATAGTATATATTATGACAGCCAACCCCCAAAATGACCTGAATTTGACTTAACACATTATTTTTAGGAAGACACCTTCAATGTCAGGACATCTTAAATTGAAATAAGCCGTTCACAGTCTGCAGGGTATGCAGCATAGATTTAATGAGTAATCAAGTATATTTGGGTGTAAAGTGCTTTTTTTTTTCTTTTTTTTTTGCATTTCTGTTGTCAACAGTGATGAGGAGATAATCTGCCCCCAAGATTCATAGAGTCTGTTGTGATTACTGTTTTTTTTTTCTTTTTTTTTAACAGTCTGAGGGTAATTAGTGGGGAAAGCTTTGGTTGCATTCAAAGTCTAGTAAGAAGATTTTACCACACTTGCATCCATTAAGGCACTTTCACTCAAATCCAGCAAATGGAGTTTTTGTCTCTGGTGAAGACCTTAAATAAAGATTTTTTTTTTTTTTTTTGCCCTCAATGTTGAAATGATGCATATTTTTAAGAAGCACTCAATAAAATGTAAACAGGTAAACATAAGGCTTATCCAGAGCCCTTGGAGCTGACACAGACTCACTTTAAAACAGTTTTTTCTTGCTTCGCTCATGCTGTGGGTCATTTTCTCTTGAGGATTTTGCTTTCCTTGCAACAGTTTAAAAAAAAATTGGCTTTAAAAGAAAAAGTTAAAGAACAATAATGAGGGGATGTTACGCAACACTTGTTCGAAACATTGAAAAATTATGTTTCGATAACATTTTTCCATGAAGTCCCGCTCAAGTTTTGAGCATTTCCAGGGATCTTTTAATAATAAATGTTTTATTTTATTTTTTTTTAGCGAAAAACAAAAAAATCTCTCCCTTTGAAGGACATAGTTCAGGGGTGGGCAATCAGGAGCAGATGTGTGGCGCGTTTTAATAATCTGTCTCATAAGAGAAAGAAATAATAAAATGGAATTTGGACAAAAAGCATGCTCATTTTGATTAAAAAATAACATATTTTAAAACAGAACCTTTTGAAGTTTTTATGTCAAAACTGAGAATTTTTTTTATTTTTTTTATTTTAGTGCAAACTGGACCAATGAGAAGATGTTCCTTAGAAAAAACACAATTAACTTTTTGAACTGAGACAGACGTCAATGTTTCTATATTGCACCATCCATGGAAGGCGTGAGAGATTTCACCATACACGGCCCTTTAAAGTATTTAATCTGGGCCGCCACGCTGGAATAAATTATATTAATAATCCATATTAATGTTTTATATTTATCTGTAATTTTGGTGTCTCTCCTTAGATGTTGTACCACAAATAAACTGAATTGTGCAGAAATTTATTTTGCATTCATGTTGAGTTGAAAGATTTGTTGTTTTTCTCATGTTCATGTTTGTTTTTTGAGTCAGTCTTTTTTTTTTTTTTTGGTCATTCCAATGCAGAAACTGAAACGTTTTTCTAAGTGTGTGTGTTTTTTCCCTGAAAGACATCAACCCACTGGTGCACTAAAGAGGCACTAAAACAGGAACTAAACCACAGTTTTTAAATAAAAAAAGCACGTTTTTGTCCAAATTCTAATCTTTTTCTTTTTCATATGAGACTTCTTACCAAAACACTTGAAGCATCTGATCCAACCGACCCTTCTGTCAAGTTTTAGAACCCTTTGTGGCCCATGAGTCAAAAAGTTTACCCACCCCCTGATTTATGGGGACACACCTGAAATACGGGGAAAATAAAACAATTATTAGTATTGTCAGAATAATTTATTTCAGTTTGACGGGCCAGATTACACAGTTTAAGGGGCCGTTTAGGGCTCACAGACCGCAGTTTACTCATATTTTCATGAGACATTCACCTCTGAATTCACCTTTAAAAGGTGGGTGAGACAACTTGAAGAAGCAACCCTGCCCCCCTTCCCGTCACCCATAACTGAGCTGCTCACATTCTCTCCCACTAGCTTACAGACCCTCACAACCTCAAACTATCATAATCAGAGAATGGTGAGCGAGATTACAGTTTTAATCCAGATCGGATCAAATATTTTCTACGTCACAAGTACAAGCTTTTTCCAACATGCATTTTTCGTATGCCACAAATTCACAATTTGAATAAAGAAATGTTCAATTGTCTGCTTAGTTTTCCATATATGATAAAAATGCCACAAGAACATGTTAAAAACACCAAAAACAGGATTTTTATCAGTCAGTCTTTAAAGCAGCATCAGTATAATCTTAATCTTGTCATTACATCAGTGAAAACAAGGATCATCATGCAACATCTGATAAGGTGACCTACTTTATTTGAAGTATTTTAGTTTATGAACTCATCCCTTTGAAGTATCTGAAAGGAGCAACTTTTTCCTGTGATTCTGCAAAAATCCCAAACTAGTCCAGTTTCCAACCAATTTGTTCAGATGGTCTTTTAAAGGTCAAAGACTCTGCAGCAGCTGCTTGCACATCAAACATTCCTGAACAAGTTGGAGGTTCAGAGTCGGTGAGTGATTAAGAGAGCAGCCAAGGCCTGAGTCATCAGAACGACCGCTGGGGTATAAATTCTCTTAGTTCAATAGACAATGGTCATAGCTAAGTGATTTTTATGTAATTTATTCAGTGGCTTTAAGCTGCAGTCAGATTCAGTGTAATATTAAAACTGGTTTCTCATTATTAAATGACCAATCTATTTCCATGTGGCTGGAATTCCTTCAAATAAAGATTTAAAGGAGAAAAAAGCTGAGAATGTTCTGTAAATGAGTTGGACTGGATTCTGCTTTGGCAAATGATTACATGACAGTTGAGTTTTAATTTAAGCCACAGCTGGTGCTGCATGATGTGCTGAAAGGTGTCAAATTCTGCAGCCAACGGCTTTTGGCAGAAAGAAAAAAAAAGGTAATATATTATTTTAATTTGGAGCTTTGAGGACATGAATTCTACAGGGAGTTGAAAGCAATATATTTGTTTTGGATAAGTTTGTTGAGGATTGAATCTCTGACTTCATCCTACAAACACCCAAAAAATCAAGAGTACTTTTCTATTCTCAGAGAACTTTTTTTTTTTTTATAAAACACATTTCATATAAACATAGCAGCAAAAACTTCTTTAAAGTCAAGTGTTCCCAGTGGTCTTTTAATTATGATTGTGCAGTTTTGCTTTATATTTAGGCAAAATAGAAAAAAAAGTGTTTTCTAGGACATAGCTTCTGCAGATCAGTAGTAGTTCATCTGAACTTGAATGAGACTGTTGGCATGGAGTGAGCCTCCCTTCATTTCCCATCATGCCTTTGTCACAGTTTCTCCTGCTATCTTACAGCGCCTTAAAACCCCAACCTAACATTAACAAAAATGGTGAGTTTGAAGCCAGCTCAGGTGAATAAAATGAAGAAGTACACAGATTTATTTGTCTGCAAGTGGATGCATCCAAATAGAGTGGAGAAGGAAGCTCAGGTTCTTTGCATTGATTGTATAAGAGAACTGGACAGAGCAATCCCTCTCTACTCATGTTCCAAACAGGAAATACCTGCTGGCTCCAAGAAGCCAAAATTCCCATAGATTTGTATTGTGAAGTAAACAGCTATTATTTTTCAGAATAATTGCTCTAGCAACATTGAACGTGCAAAATGTTTGATGATTATTATTATTATTTTTTTTATGTTGATATTTGATAACTTAACTCCTGATTGACAACAAATGTTGCCATAGAAACGTTGCCTCAGACTGACTAATTACTGCTTGCTAACCTTATCTAAATGTTGGCATCCGTATGGCGGAAAAATGCCGACTGAATTGGCTTTTTCTATGGGTGACGCTACCCTCGCTCAGTCCAGTTCTCATATACAGCCAGTGGTTCCACGTAACACCTAAAGCTTTTTCAAACAGCATATTTTTATCGGAATCACAGCAATATGAATAAATAAATACTCAGAAATGACATTTAAAGATTAATTTTCTTTATATACCAACAAAAATTAAGCTAATCTATGTGTTTTTTACCTCTGTCATTTTACAGCACTTCAGTCTGTATGGCCAATTTAGGGTGCTTTATAAATAAAGTTTATTATTATTAATTCATGTAAGTCAACAAAGAAAAAAAATATAAGGGTACATTCAATGTCCACAAAGATGAATGAAATAACTTAATGATTTTCCAAACTTTATAGCCACTCTTTCAAAAATGACTTGATTTTTTTTCCACCAACACATAAATCTTTTCCCACTCACAGAACTGATCCACCTTAAAAAATAAAAGTCCAAATCAAACTCTCCATCATCAGAAAAATACCACAAGAACTTATTAAAAACCCTATTTGGGTCTTTAAAACCACATAAACAAGACTAAACATTGATGGTGGCTGAGAAGGAAGACATTAAGTTCCTTTTTTTTTTTTTTTTTTTTTTACATTTTTTGGTTTGATCGAACTGTGGTTTCAAACCCACAATCTCCTAATCTCAGAGCAGAAAAATGACTCAACCAGTGAGCTGGTGTCTTAATGGACAAGAGAAGTTAATCAGGATTGCAATGAAAATTGATTTAAAAAAATGTAATACTAATGTGATTTAGGGGTTTATACACTGAGAAGCATCAGTTTGTGGAACTTCATGTCACAAACAAATGAAGGAGAATCTGGAATTCCAGAATCAGATGAGCTTTTTAATCCTAATAGCATCTCTGAGGTTTTGTAGTGCTGTGTTGATCGTATCAGATGCAGTTCTCAGATCCAGTTTGATTTATTATTTTGCATTAACTTTATATTTCCTGCTATAGTTTTATGTTCGGTTCATTTCCTGCTGTGCCCCTCTTCCTGTCACGTTCACACCTGATTCCTGCTTCAATCCCCACAGCTGCTCCTGGGTTTGATCATCCCCGTGTGCCAAATCCTCGTGCATCTCACCTGTTGTTTCGTCTGTCTGTTTCCTTGTTCAAAGTTTCTTTGTTTTTTTTTTCCCCACGTCAACAGCATATTTTGTTTTATTTCACTTTTTTGGTAATAAATTAGCTCATTTTTCATCCGCCTGTCTCCCGTCTCCTCCACCATTAGCGGAGCTGAGACAGTAGGATCTGGCCACTACAGAAACCC
>NC_050524.1:12171250-12191796 GCF_002922805.2 Oryzias melastigma | reverse complement strand
TTGGTATCAGTAGAACAATGGTATTTATAATTTATGAATTAATAAAAACTTTACAACATTGTTGTTATACCGTCATGCTTTTTTTCTTTTCCTTCAAGTCTTTTGTGTTCATGTAAATAATTATTCTATAAAATTGTTTGCATATCATAAATTAAGTTTGGGGATGTAAATTAATACGTTTTCTTCCATTCACTGTTTTTCCCAGTACTTTCTATTTATTATATTTATTTAGCCAGAGTTTTAATGCTTGAACAAGAAGGTAGTCAGATCAAAATGTATTTAGATGACAAGTACTATAATATTTTCCAGCTAAAGATTGTTCTTCTTAGTATATATAGAGTTATTCTCACTTTACATATCTGCATTTAAAATTGTTGCAGATCAAAATAAAATAGGTCATCTGTAAATGATTTATTTTTTTGCTACATGTAGTCACTTTTATTAAATTTGCCAAAATATTTCGTTTTTAAACTCGTTTTATTGAAACAAATGATCTGTTCTTATTCATCTTAATGATGTTAGAAACGATGTATTTAAAATATTTAAAAAATAATGATAATTTAAAAATAAAAATACTGCGTCTTATTCATCTTAATGATCTTACAATTATTTTTTTTTGAAAATCAAAAAAATAATAATTAAAAAAATACGATTTTGTGTCTTATTCATCTTAATGGTTTTATAATTTCTTTAAAAATAATGTAAAATAATTTAAGATCTTGTGTGTTTAACATCTTAATCTTAATCTAATTTCAATGATTGCCAGAGACAGTTAAGATTTTTCTCCTAAAGTTTATTCTAACGTGTCTATAAAATACTCATTTTCATTATATTGGTGCAAATCAGATCAAGATTTTGTTTTAAAATCTAAAACTTCATAAACGAAAGACAATTTACCTTCTTTATAATTAGTTAAACATGGTAAATCTTTGGGTGTTCAGTGGATCTGCTGCATAACTTTTTTATTTTATTTAAATGAATGCTGGAGAAACAAATAGATGGTAACCATATCAATTTTTAGACTGTTATATTTGCAAGAAATACCTGCAAAAACCCTGCAGCCAACATGAAACTATTTTTCAGCTGGATCGCTTTCATCTGGGTGGATAGGAGAGCCAGCTCTTGAAACAAGGAGTAGATGTGTTATGTAAAGGCAGGAGGCTTGTGTGCAAAGCTCCTACATGGATATCTAGACGAAAATAATCTAAAAGATTAGAATTACCAATCCACGCCTTTCTGCTTTGGGAGAATTAAAGTCCTCTGAGAACGGCCCACTGACATTTGTTGGCTGCCTCTCTCTTAGAAACTGCCTCCGCCTTGCAGGTGACCTTCCAAGGTCTATTTTTGTCATGTAATGACTGTCATTATGAATTCCTGTGCTTTGCATTCCTTCTGCTGCAGCGGGCCGCTTGCATAAAGACATTTAGACCACAACGGTGCAGCAGCACCAAGTGGAGCGGGCTGCCGTCCGCCAAGCAGCTGAGAAATTGTCAGGTTTTCCCACATATCTTTGGCGAAAGCCCTCCTCGGAAAAGGCTGTTGCTCATCCACCCCCCTCTTGATTGCCTGACATTCTTTATTAACAGTCAAGTAATTCTGTTCCCTAGGCAACAGTTTCCTGCTGATACAAAGAGTCAGGTATCACCTTGAAAGTTGAAGTGTGTTTTTGGAAGCTGCAGTGCTTTCATTTGCATGCAACTGCAACATTTTTTTTAAAGAGTTTAGATGTTTGGCTTTTTTTTGTTAGTTCCCCTTTCCTGAACCAGATTACATTCAGGTCATAGATCCGTTGATACAGTCATCTTTACATTCTCCACGTGCTCGCCGCTTTGACGCCGTGATTTCCGCAGGGTTCTCCGTCTGCTTGTTTTCAGAGGAAGGCATCTTTTTTTATAACTGCGGTTTGATTTAGATTTTGTTCCACGACTGCTGAAATGTTTGTGTGGTTGCCTGATTTCAGTGGGACTTTGAACTTTTGGCAATTTGAAATAATGAATAACGAAATGTAATTTAAACTGTGCCATTAACTCCCTGACTGGCACTGGTGTTGGATCAGCCCTGAATTGAATAAGTAATAATATTTCACCCAAGCAGCACATCATCATGAATATTTCATTTCATTTGGATTTCCATATTGTTACTTGCAAGTTGCTTTCTGAGCAAAAAGTTGGTGTGGAAATAAAATTTGACTTTTCTTCAAACTTGCTGAATATTTGCACATGCGTGGAACATTATCATGCATCACCATGGAGTGGATCAGATCTGAACTTTACATGTTCAAAGGTAGGTTTTGCCACAGCAATGTGGTTAAAATGAATGCTAAAGTATACTATTGTTGGTCTGACTTCTTCAGAATTTGGGGTTCGTAGGACTTCTACACTAAGCAATCTCAAAGGATTATTGAATATGGCGAGCAGCAGTTTCTCTCTGCATTGATGCTGAGGCTTAGAGGAAAATATCCAGACTGATTAGGATAACATAAAAGCTATACAACCAATTGTTACCACCAAATTATGCTAAGGACCGTGTTTCCAACAGTGACAAAGACCACTTCAGACGGCGGTCATTTTGGCCTCTTAGCGGCGTCTGACCAAAGAGCTACAGCAGAAGATCAAATTAAGACCGTCTGATCTGATGAACCGTAACCAAAACAAGCTACAAAAATCAATTGAAGTCTCGGATTTTGTCATATTGTGTGCACGCCTGGTTTGAAAATACGTGTTCAAGCAGCCACTTCCAATGAAAAGTCTATGTCAAGCGCATATATGCACATTTTCGGCTTCTGCGTTCAGAGCTTTCACGCTTACATGTTTGCACCAAAGTTTATATATCACTTTTTGGGCTACACATACAAAACACATGGCCATTGAGTGCGTTGAAATGTAAACTGGTTGAACTTTGACTAAATAAGGACTCCAATTTGGTAGTGACGTATTAAAAATTGATCATGACGGATAAATTAATAATTGATTTTTTTTTTTCTAGTTGGACTTATTTGACACAGAGTCCTTTATTTACCAGAATAGAACTGTGAAAGACAAACTCAGGAGCCAAATTCTTAATATTTGCACCGCTCCGATATTTCGCACCAAGCCTCTTTCAATAGTAGGAACTGAACATGCTTTAGTATCAAGTAGCGACTGTAGCATCGACTGTAGAATCACTGGACATAGAACCCCCTCCCCCTTTACTCAGACATACATATTTCTCTCCTGTTTAAACTTGTTCAAACCTTTGTAGAAAAATAAGTCCATGATAATAAGTCCATAAGTACACGAGGTTGAGATAGAGGAGATTGACTGACTAGGCCAATCAGGATGGAGAACACAGAGTTAAAACAAAAAACATGCAAAGTTGTGCTAAAAAATAAAAAAATCTGTAAGACTGAAAAAGGTGAACTGTGATATAATTTTAACCACCAGCAATATGAATGTGTTCTTTGTAGAAGACAATTCTAAACCTGAATACCTCCTAACCACTACATACTGATAAATTAACTATTTTAGATGTCTATGGATGAGATTTGGAGATATACAAATGATTGAAGGGTGGGGCTCTGAAAATATAGTTTTTGGTAATTTGAAAAATTTTGACAGGACAAAAAATATGTACTTTCTGATAGTCTGGAGGATGTACAGTTTGTACTCTTTCTAGCCATAAGTGGGATGAAAAACTACAAATTCCCCTGCTAAGCATCTGTTAGACACAAGACTGTGCAAATAAATAAGTACAAACTTTAAATTCACACAAATAACTTTTTTTTAAAATAAAAGAAGATACTAAAAATGTTGGACGACTTTTATTGTGAAACTTTTACAGAAAAAGAAAGAAAAAGTTGAAAATGAATTAAAAGAATCCTGTTAACTTCTAAAACTCATAATTTTTGGGGGTAATCAGGATATTAAAAATGCTTTTTTTTACACCGTTGCCCATATATTTGAGAACCCAGACCCATTTTTCCTAAAAATTAAAATGTATGTAGAATAAACCACAAACAAAGTGCGCCATAGAACAAATTTCTGTTTTTTCTTACGCTGATTGATTCTTACGGGTTAAGACCTTTCAAAGCCTGTTGAATTTTTACATGACTTGATAAATATAACTCTAGAATCATCCTATTAATGTGATTATATGCATTGTGGTTTGCACACCAGTTTCACTCCATCAGCATCACATTTTGTCCACATCATTTTTGTCATCTTATTTTTTCCTCATCCATCTCTCAGCTGTAATAGCTGCTACATCACACTTTCATAGTGACACATTTTACATGAACGTAATGCTACAGGGTGCACCAGTGTGCTTCTGATAGTTGAAAACCAGAGACGGTCTATCAATTAGAAGACCCAAAATGTCCTGTTCATCTGATGCAAACATCGGACAGTTTCAGCATCAAAACAGCAGAATGTCTGTTGGATTCAGCTGAATTCAGGTGCATTTGAGGGCCCAAGAGTTAGCTTTAATGCAAATGCAAATTTAAACTAGGCAAAAAAATAAAATATTGAGCTAAGAAATGAAAAATATCCTAAAATAGCTGTGGATTCTTATCAAAAATGTCTACTGAATGGAAAAAAATTTCTTGAGAAAGTTTGTGAATACAGAATGTGTGTCAAAGGGCCGGGCTTCTACGAAGGTCATGTGGAGTAAATGCCCTTTAAAAACACTTGAAAACATGATTCATACTCCGAGGGAGATTTGTCAAAGCGGTGCTGATTGGAACCGCGGTCGGCACGGTGACATGCATGCACAACATGCTGAAACAAGCATCTTCTCAGCCTGAAGCGGCAATACCAATTTTTCATCCTGATCTCTTTCCAATAGGAAGCTGCAACTCCAAGCATGGACACACCTGATTTACTGCTGCTTAAAAATCTAATTAAGCCTCTTGACAAATGAAATCTATCACCTCATCATCTGGTTGGTGAGTATCTTATGGGTACGAACCCTTCATAGGTGGGGCACATTTTCATTTTTCATAATGTGGTGGTTTTTTTGGGAGGATGTCACATTGAATATTGTGAAAGTAATCAGCAGCTTTGGCAGTGTTAGTGGTTAGCAAAGACGAATGTCGATGCTGTGCTCCAACACAGTTTTCATTATTTCACTTCACAGTGGAGACCCCATAAACCAAACTACTCTCTGCACAGAGTTATAATGATGCAGTTTAGTTTATCAAATGATCTCTCTGTGGTATTATCAGAGTTATAGCCTCTGCGGAACCTACAACTAAGCTGTTACCTTTCCTCAAATGCAAACAATTAACTTTTCTGATTTTTTTTAGCTTTTAAAAAGCAATAAGGAGAAGGTGGTAGCTGCAAATTTGGGAATTTATAATTCCTAAAGCCATAAGAATATATTTATGCATGTAAAACATGCTTTTTTTGTTTGTTTTATTTTAACTCAGATAATCTCTGCATTAATCTTTGCAGATATGCAAATATCAGCATATTTTCTAATATTTTTGCCTTCTTCAAGATTGTACACATACAAGTTTGTTAAATAATAATGTTTGAAATGTTGTGGAATGCATGCCTTGTTGTGTAAAGCGCACTGCTATGTCACTAAAATCAATAGAAGTGTGGCTCAAGTGTCACTTGGAGTTTGCAAACAGATTTCTTTCTCAGACTCAGTGGACCGCCGTAGATGAGCGGGGCAATTAAGCAGGAATATGTGGGTAAATTAAATTAAATGGTACTAATTGCTTCAATCATAAATCCACTTTTTTCTACTTTAAAAGCAGCATGAAATCTTCATTAGCAGTATCTTCCAGCCGCATGTTTTACTGCTGATCGTTTGCTTTCATTTCCGTACAGACTTTGCTGCTTTTTTTCCCATTTAAAGCCGTGTATGCGGCTGATTCACCGCCATTATATAAGTCAGTGGTTTAGTCTATCAAAGCGATGGCCTTTGTTTTAGCCAAGGTAACATCTGTGAATAAAAGACTGCTGTCTGCAGTGGATTGAGATGCCGTATGCTGTGATTCCGTTTAAGAAAGACATCAGCAGTGGCCTTACAGAGGCAGTTATTTCTGCCCACTAATCTAAAAAGTGTTATAAGTCCATTTTCAGACAATTTGAAATCCATCTCCCAGCAGCTTGAAGTTGCATTTGAACAAATCACACTTTTTTTCTGGAATAATGGCACAGTGTTCTTCAAAAAAGAAAGACCAAAGTGGACGTGTTTGGTCATCACCCACAGCATAAAATGACATCAGGTCAGACGTTACGTCGTGTCTAAAGTCGTGTATTTACCATAATAATGAATAGAACTCTATGAATCAAGGAAACAAGGAATATTACAGCAAACAAAAAATTAAAATAAAAACATTTTTTAGTAAAGAGAGTTAAAGAATCCTCAAAGCTTAGGATGTTTTATTCCATCTAGGAAATCCATTGAAACTCAAGAAAAGTTGAATATTTCAACGATACCATATCCATCAAATATCTATAGCTGGTTCTTCCTGATTAAGGCTGCAGGAGCCCATCCCTCCTACTTCTCTTTTGTCCCGGCGGAAGCAGAGTGATGGCTTACTGCTCCATCATGAGGCCTGTGCACATACAAACACCCACACATGCTGGCTCCCAAAGGACAGTTTAAAACCTCCAGTTAACCTATAAATCATAACCGTGGACAGAGGCATAAAAGAAAACATGCAAAGTCCACAAAAAGCAGACCCAGGCAGGAGATGAGCCTAAACACACTGCAGCTCATCAGAAAAAAAAAACACTGTAGAGAAGGATGCTTTAAGTCCACAACATGGAAGTTCTTTTCTTATTTTTTTTTAACTCCTTTATTATGTTGGCAGGACATCACTTCTCTGAAGTTGTTTTCAAATAACCTTTGAGTTCAACCACAGCTGTTTGCACCTCAATCCACATTGTTCTCAAAATAGTTTTTTTTTATTGGTTTACATTTTGGCAAGTTAACAGAAGAAGCTTTTGACGGCACTTGTGTCGAGGATGTTTTGCTTGCTTAGCAAAGGTTTTAAATCGCAGACTTCCTGTGATTTCAACAGTTATTCCTGTAAATGTACACATTCCCAAATTTCCAGAGAAGATCTGTACAGTAGCAGAAATCCAGAAGCACCCTGAACGCTATATTTATAATAAATTGATAACATGAAGAGGCAACCAACCCAGCCCTGCCAACTGCTGATGATGCGTTTCACCAAAAATAATCCTCAAAGGCTGCGATGTAATCTCCATCCTATATTGTGAAGTCATGAAAAATCATTCAGTTTATGCAGGAACCTTAAAACAGAAGAGATTTTTACACCTAGTTAAAATCAAACTATTATGTAAGTATTTGGCTTGTAAGTGATTTTTGATCAAAGTATAAATTTGTTCTAATCATTGAACGATGAGACCACGGTTACACCAAGAGTTGTAGACATTAAAGTCATATTTTTATTTTTCCTACAAATCAAACAGCGAATGGAGAGATTTTGTTCTTTTTTTCCTCCACACTGGAGAGGCGCAGCAGCAGCACACTCTCCACTGCTGAGGATGACAACTTAATGAAACCCACCTTGCTGTGATGAGGGCAGCCTGACCCCCATTTTGATGAATAAAGTGCCTGAGCTCCCACAGAAAGGATAAAGTTAACAATGTGTGCCTCTAATCCTAATTTCTACATTTACACAGGCAGAATTTAAAAATCCACTGACCAAAACCCCACAGCCACCAACCCATCATTCTTGCTTTTTTGTTTATCAGTCACTTGACATTTTAATGTTTTTTTTCCTTTATTTTGTAGCTGAAATACTAGTGAAATACTTTTTCACAGTTCAGCAGTCAGGTGGATTGTGGCTACAAGTCCAACGGCAAATCCTGTCTGTTATCAGAACACAAAAATCCCCTGAACTGTAACGTCTCCAACCTTACCATGGACAAATAAAAGAATGCATGATGGGAAAACTCCAGAGTCCTGCCTCTCTCTCAGCTGCTTTAAATTCACTAACCGAGAAATCAACCTGAAGTCACCAGAGTCCGAACTTCTTTCTGAGTTGCCTACAGTGTAAAGTCAATAATTGACGAGGACAGTCACAGTCAGTAATTTCAATCATTGATCAAGTCAGATATCTGAATAACTCTTCAGAAGAATATGCAGTTTGCCTTTAGTGCTTTTGGCATTTGCACTGTTCAAAAGAAATGTCAAAAATATATTAAAAATGAAACTAGAATTTCTTTGATCTTCAGTTGAGTTACGAAGCAATTATAATAAGGCAATCCATTTCATAATTTACCCTTTAACAGCAAAGGGGTTTAGAGTTGAGGAAAAGTTATGAGCCCTAATAGAGCCATCCATTATTTCCCTGAAATTAATATTTTTAGATATTTAGTTTAAAAAATGATATGTTTAAACAGTTAATAGGGTTGCTGTACCGCCTCTCACGATACAATGGGAAAAAAGTATTTAGTCAGCCACCAATTGTGCAAGTTTTCTCACTTAAAAAGATGAGAGAGGCCTGTAATTTTCCTCATACCTCAACTATGAGACCAAATAAGAAAACAAATCCAGAAAATCAGTCTGATTTTTAATTAATTTATTTAAAAATTACGGTGGAAAATAAGTATTTGGTCTCCTACAAACAAGCAAGATTTCCTGTAACTTCTTCTAAGACCAAAGAGCTGTCTAAGGACACCAGAAACAAAATTGTTGACCTGAACCAGGCTGGGAAGACTGAATCTGCAATAGGTAAATCCAGAAGAGGATTGGAAGAATGTCCCATGGTCAAACAAAGCCAAAATATAACTTTTTGGTAAGAGCTCTACTCGTCGTGTTTGGGGGAGAAAGAATACTGAGCTGCAGCCAAAGGACATCGTGCCCACTGTGAAGCATGGGGGTGGAAGCATCATGCTCTGGAGCTGTTTTTCAGCAAAGGGATCAGGACGACTGATCTGTGCAAAGATTAAATAATTAATGAGGACATATATGGTCAGATTGGTTGATTGAAAACCTCCTTCCATCAGCAAGGGTATTGAAGATGAAACGTGTCTGGGTCTTTCAGCATGACAACGATCCCAAACTCACTGTCCGGTAACGAAGGAGTGGCTTCATAAGAAGCATTTCAAGGTTCTGGAGTGGTTTAGCCAGTCTCCAGATCTCAGCCCCATAGAAAATCTTTGGAGGAAGTTGAAAGTCTTTGTTTCATCACATTAAAATGTCAAAACATCACTGCTCTAGAGGAGATCTGCATGGAGGAATGGACCAAAATACCAGCAGCAGTTTGTGAAAACCTTGTTAAGACTTACAGAAAACATTTAGATGTTATTGCCAAGAAATGCTATATAACAAAGTACAGAGACTTTTGTTATTTTCCACCATAATTTACAAATAAGTTGTTTGAAAATCAGACAATGTGATTTTGTGGATTTTTTTCCCCTTCATTTTGTCTCTCATAGTAGAGGTATACCTATGATGAAAATTACAGGCCTCTCATCTTTTTAAGAGGGAGAACTTACCCAATTGATGGCAAACTGAATACTTTTGTCCCATTATAACTGCTCCATGGTTGTGAAGTGTGGGGACGTTATTTCTGGCAAAAAAAAAAAAAAAGAATAACTTAGATTTCTTACTTTTATAAGAAAAAAGGAAAAAACATCAGCCAGAAACCCCAGAAGATGCTACTGCCGAGCCGCTCCTTCAGAACTGAATATTCTACTGAAGACAGCAGTGAGATTTCTCCAAGGTCGCTCCGCATGAAGAAACCTTGTACATTCAGCAGGACAGCAAAACTAAAGTTGGCCCTGTTGGCATTTATAGAAGAATCAGTTCTGGAATTCTGTCTTTGAGTCTTTGAAATCAAACTTTAACTGTCTGGAAGATGAAATAATTATTATTTTTTTTTTTTTAGCAGAAACTTAGGGATTAAACGCACGCTGTGGTTGTGTCATCGAAGGGATTCTTGAGTCTCATTCATCAAATTGTTCGAAAATAAAACTTTTGCTTTTGCATTTCTCTCACTTTTTTTTTTACATTATTTAAATTTACCATTGTGTTGTTTTGAATTTATTCTTTTTACAGGATGTAATCCACCGAAAATGTGAACTTTTGTTCACAATTTTATAAATACATTTTAAAGTGTTTTCTTTTTCTCAAAGTTGACACTAATATGACATGATTCACTTGAAATGACATTTTAAATTACTGGTACGATGATTATTTTCCCCAGAATATGACTCAAATGAACAGAGAAAGGGTTAGCTGGAGTTTACAACTGTCAAAGAAAAACGTCAACAAACTCATTATTCATTTCTGTTTTTACTGCAGATCCAAAGTTTCTTAAAAAAATGTTCCTAAGAGATTAAATAAACAAAAGTGGGAAATGGTTTAGCTTTCCTTTTTTAAAATGTCTCTTTTTCAACAAACTGAGCTGTAAACATTTCTCCGAACCTGGTTACTCAGACTTTCTTCAAACATTTCTGAATTCTTAGAAATATTTGATCTTATCCAAGAATGATGTTTCCAAACACAGTTATGTAGATGTAGTTGTGCTTAAAAAACTTCAGCCCAGAAATTAATCCGTTAATAGAATCTGAACATTTTATAATATGCACACCAAAGATCACAATTCAAATAAAAAAGAGAAGGTAACTGTAGTTGACATATTCAGTGATTAATTAAAAACAGTGTTTATGTCAAAAAAAGTTTGTTGTTTTTCCATCCATCCATTATCTTTTTTTCTGAATTTCTTTTAAGAAAATTTAATTACATAGAAATAATTCATAAATTGTATGAACATGTCTCTGTTGTCAACTGACTGTAAATTCAAACACGCCGAGAAAAAAAAAAGAAAGAGATTTACCAGAGATTTCCTAATTCTGTCTCCAAGTGAATACATTTTATATTAAATAAAAAAAAAAACAGCCTAAAAGCAAAGATTGGACTATTGTTGTTATATGTCATATCTGGAGTGCTCTCAAGAGGAAAGGAGGCGGGGGGTTATCACAACATCCGTCATCCATCTGTGGCGGCTAACTCACTAACTTTTACTCACCAAAGAGGAGAAAATTCTCATGAAAGACTCATTCCTCTGTTGAAAAAAGTTATTCATTTATTTTGCTGACCGCTTTGTCCCTTTCGGGGTCGCGGGGGTGCCGGAGTCTAACCCGGCTACTGATGGGCGAAGGCGGGGTTCACCCTGGACAGGTCGCCAGTCTGTCACACGGCCTCAATCACACACACACACATCCACTCTCACATTCACACCTAGGGGAATTAACCTATGAAGCATGTTTTTGGACGGTGGGAGGAAGCCGGAGTCTTCGGTGAAAACCCACGCATGCACGGGGAGAACATGCAAACTCCACACAGAAAGGTCCCAGCCGGGAGTCGAACCGGGGCCTTCTCGCTGTGAGGCAAGAGCGCTAACCACTGCGCCACCGTGCATTCCTGAAAAAAGTTATATTTTTACAATATATGTCGTTAACGTTTTATCTACCAGCCCTATAGCAAATTCCATTCGTGTAATTACATAGTCAATGGAAGCGCATCTTTTATTCCATTCATTTTATTCATCAATTAACCTATGCAGCATGTTTTTGGACCACCGCATGCACGAGGCCCCAACTGGATTTTTTTTTTTTATGTATAAATTACGTCAAACATCGTGACAAAAATTTTAATTTTCAAAAAACTAAAAACTTGGTTGAAATTTAAACTCTAGTTTAACTGTTTTTTTTCTAGTTTAACTCCATATTTTTAGATTTTTCAAGTGTTAATGTTCTTTGACATCCTGTAGCTTTTCAACCGTTAACACAATCAACAGGATTCCAGCAAATTCTCTGCTTTACAATTTGCTAGAATCACGATGATTGTGTTAACAGTTGAAAAGTTACAGTATCTTAAAGAATATGAGTTATTTCAGGCGACATCTCAGGTGTTAAAGGGATAAAATAAAATATGTCCACTAAGCTAACTTTTTATTTTTATTTTTATTTTTTTTAAATGAACCAACAACTTTAAACCTTACTATAGATAAAAGTATGACTTAAAACAAAAATGTATACAATTCAGTGATACTGTACCAACGTTATGTTAAAAAAGAAGCACCAACACCCGCTGTGTCCTTCTCTCCCAGACTAGTCGTTTATTATTTCGGGTGAGTATGAGTGTGTGACTGAGCGTGTAAGCCAGAGTGAACAGGTCCTGGCTGGCTCCACTCAGGTTGCCGCTTACCTGTGGCTCATTGTGTAATCAAGTGAGAAGACTCTCAGGTTCCACTCTATCAGGCAACACCAGGGTGTATCGGTGCCTTGTAAAGTCCAGACAGCAAGTTTTAAACTAAGTTCTGTGAATTTCAGGAATATTTAGGGTTTTCTTATTTTGGTTCTAAAGGTGCAGACTCTGACTTTAGCCACGTTCAATACTCGAGACCACAGAGCGATCCCATCCTCTTAGCCTGGCTGCTGTCAACCGCCCTTCCATCTCTCTGCTGTTCAGTCAGTTATCCATCAAGCCTGTGCTATGAACCTCTTGTTCACAGATAAAAACTATTTTTAAGGAGTTCAGTTTGGTAAATCCCCAAATTCCAGAGTTTAATTTTAAAAGAAGGCACTAATTAATCCAAAAACCATGAGGTTCAGTTACTGAAAAAGACAGAGTGGGAATGTTTGCTCACAGTAATTAGAAAATGTCTGGGGATGTAAATTATAAAAGCTCTATAAACACCGACTCCCCAGATTGGTGCGCAAACAATCAGCTGCCACTGGCTGCTTTTAGCAATTTCCCCTTTTTTTCCTCAAAATGTCTTTCATTGATTTGGCAATTTGAAAAGATACCAAAAACATTTTAGATAGTTTGGGGGTCCTTATTTTTCAAATATCAGGAGAAACGCAGGTCAAGGTGAGGTCCAGCAGATTAAAATTGTTTTGAAAATTGTGTATGAGGGTGTTAGGGAAGAAGAAGAAGAAGAAAAAAAAGAACTCCTTAGAGGTTTTTTCTACCAATCAACCACACTGTTGAAAACAGACCTACATAGGAGAGGCGCTGAAAGAAAAGCTTTCCTTCACCGCTAACCCAGAGTTCAGGATTCTAAAAACACATAAAAGTGTGACATGTGTGAGCTCTGAGAATGATGAAAAATATTTACAAAATGCAAAAAGTCTATAAAGTTGATGCTTTAAGGATGAATTATCAAAGTGTTGCATACAATTTGTCTCAGCAATTTGTGTTCATGACCTTCCATCATAAATAAAATGATTTTACTAAAATGTATTTAAAAATGTAGATTTAATGGTTTGGATTCTGCTTGTTTTCTACTGCTGATAGCTGATACAAAGATACAAATATACAAAATGTTATTAAAACACAATGACTGACTGAAAGTGAGTCTGGAAATATTCTGTTTTAATGTTTCCTACATTTTTGTTTTTCACAAAAGTTCTTAAGTCCCACTCTGATCAGCTTTTGATCTATTTTAAAAGCGTTCACAGAGGTCTTTTGGGGTGCTTTCAAACTGGACACAATTGGTTCAGTTAAAGTGAACTAGAGTTCATAATCGAGAACAAATTTTTTTGTCTAAAAACACCCAACCAGACCCTGGTTGAGGAGCAGGAACCACTCTGACCCGTCTTTCAAGGTGTTTGAGTTCATTTCCAATCAGAGTTAGGCTCGGTTCGCTCCGAGTTTCCTCTATAGGCTCCATGCTTGGAGTGGAACAACTGAACCAAAAGGGCCACCGTAGCCAGAATGTATGTAATGTAAACTGAGTAGTGGAGCAACAATGAGGCACAGGAACTCATTGAAATTTGATCAGATGAATCCAGGCTCATTAAAACAACTTTTAAGGTTCTCACACAGTTTTCATGACAATATAAAAACACTTATCAACGTTCATAGTCATCGTCTCCTCAGTAACCGCCTTGAAGGGTGCCTCCACCGTACCAGAGTAGCAGTAAAAAATGTTGAACCTGACGTTGATTGAGAATGACACAAATATTACATTTCCACAAGGTCTGTTCCTTCAGGGTTTTTAAGTGTTTGCCAGATGTTCCTATGGTATAATGACATACAATTAGAAGCATTTCACAAGTATCAAAAGCTTTTATTGAGAATTATGTTAGCCTTTTGTGGCAGGGCTGAAATGCAGTGGGAATGTGGTTTCAGTGATAAAGTTCATTTTCAAGGTAAATAGGGACTATGCAAATAATTGCAGTCGAGTGGATCACTCCTCATGACATTCTGGAGTATGTATACATTTCCATGAAACTGCAGACTTTGGAAAATTTAATAGTTAATTCTCAAAACTTCTGGCCATGACTGTACAAGCTTTTTCATATGCTCCTGATTCACAACGATTTCAATAAAGAAATACTCAGAACTACAATTTGAAGCTCAATTTTCTTACTATATGTCCATTTGAAAAATTCCACATGTTAACACCACACTTTTCTTCAGATTGGGTCTTTAAGCGTGTTCCTGCATCTAGCTGTCAGGAGGTCTGCATTTCCTCCATAACACAGCTTGAGCTTTGCAATCGATCACATTTAAAGGTGTAAGGTGAAGGCCGCAGCACGGCCATAGCAGCACCTCCATCTAAATATAACTGAAAAATGCAGACTGACCTGATCACATAGGAACACAACTCTTTTGCAGAGAGAACAAAAAAACAGAAAAAGAAAAGCTGAACAACCCCTTCTCATATTCACACATTCCTTAGAGACACGCTGTCAAAATCATTGGATTTGTATTTTTAACACATAAAAAGGCTTGTCAAAAATCCCCAAAAGCACCTTTTTTTTGTTGTTTTCCTTCTTTGTCCAGGAAGCAGAAACAAGCACAACTACCCCAAAAATCTGCTCCATGTTTCAAAAAGGACCACCGCTGAGAACATCACTGTAGAACTGTGTGGGTTGAAAGCTACACGACTCCCGAGCAAAAAAGACCTACGCCGCACGGCGAAAAACTGCTCAGCGTATTGTAAGGATAGAAGCTCCCACACTTAGAGAATATCTGCATAAACCGTGTGATGAAAGAGGCCAGAAACATTATCTCCAGCATTACCTCAAACAATTCAGCCCAGTCACCCACTGAACTGCTTCAGAGAAAAAAAAAGAGCCCACACAAATAGACAGAGCAACAGCTTCTTTACTGAGCCGTGTAGCCTTCATCTTCAGCTCATCTCCCCCAACCACACCCACCCACCTATTACTCAGACTGGTAGCAGACCATTTTTCAAAAACTGCACATGCAACATATCTGCTGTCTGATTCTGTTGTGCTGCCAAGTGCTTGTTTTTTCATTCTGCAGATTCTAAGCTTGGCTAAGCTTTATATCACACCTTTCTGTGCAGCAGCGAGCTAGCAAAACAGCTTCACCTTTGCACAAAGAACAACTCTCCCAGTGACGATCAGGCTGTCAGATGAAAAAAAGGCAGCACATTAAATCTGGATGTCCCCATAAAGACTTCACAAACGCGTCCAATCTAATGTGATGTGTTTATCAAAGGTCCAGCGTTAGAACATTTCAAATAATTTATATGCATAAAATTGTTGAAGCAAACTTAGAAAAAGAAAAGTAGACATTTTCTGCACATTCGGTTTGGCAAAATTTTACCCTGGATGCTTTTTATTGCTCAACCCTTTATTTTACCCAGGCTGGGGAAGGGCCCCTTGTGGCTACATAGCCAACATACCCAGACTGGATCAAGCTCATTGTAACTGTAACAGATGCTCAGATTATATAATTCCACCAAATTCAGTGGAAATAGTTGTTTTTGTAAGCATTCCTACCTAGGTGTTTGTCTGTCCGAGGGTACTTGAACTCACCACGGTGACGCAGCACACTGTTCGCACTCAGACTGCTGCGGGCCGTGACTGAGGTAAGGCCTATGTCTATGGGTAAGATGTGCTCCTCCTTGTGTCCGTCTTTTGTAATTATATTATTGCTTAAAACCTTTTTTTTTTAATTGTTGTAATTGGCCGAACAAAATGAGGAATTCTGCCGTATTATTTTTCTTTAATTTGTGTTTTTTTCTTTTCTTTTTATATTAGCTGCTCTAAACGAGCTAATGCGCCATTTTTCATTGCCGTGTATGTTAACTTTTCTTTTTTTTTTTTCAATAGACCCTTTTCATGTGATGTCATTCATCGCCAGTTATGTGCAGAGTCGCTTCCGGTTTACATGGTTTAGAACGGTAAACCTGACCGCTGAACGTTGTTTAAAGCAATTTTACGTAAATAAACTAACCAAGTGTAACCAAAATGTTCACAATATTTATTTTAGAAATGTCCTTACTGGTTGTATTTGTTTCCCCCTCTTGGATCATTCACAAATCAAAGTAAAAATGTCAGTAATCCTGCCTGCAGTCACAACGCAGCACAACTGAGCAACTCAGCAGGTTCCTTGTGAGGGAACCACTATCACTTCTACTTCTGGCTGAAGATCCTCCCTCCACGGCCTTCCTGAAGAATCCAGCGGGATTAACCAGCTTTTCTGGACTGATCCAGAACCAGATCTACAGACCATTTGGTGAGAACTCCATCTTCACTCATTCAGTCAACTGTTGGTGATTAGAGTAAAGATAAACTTTATTTTTGTAAACGTATCATCTTTGCCCTGTTTTTATTCCCCCTTTTTGAGGATAGACTACATTACGAAGGTGGTGCCCCGAGGATCATTTTATTAAATTTCCAGTTTAATAAATTTAATGTTTTTTAACCAACTCTGGGAAGTTACAACGCTACAACTCCTACACACGGAAATAAATATAGTGATCCCAATACCCACAGATTTTTTGATCACTTGGTTGATTTTTGGGCAATTATTTAAAAATGTGTCTGAAACACAATGAAAGTTATTAGCCTGGGTGACATAAGTGCTTTTTGAGAAGAGAAAAATGTGACAAATAAATGTTTCTCTTGATGTAGGAATAAAATAATTAACACTGGTCTGACATGACTTCAACGTTTGTACCAATGATAATTGAGACAAATCTACTAACACCTAAAATCAAAAGTTTCAGGATAAAAGATAATTGCTCCATCTTTTGGAGACAAAAACAAAACAAAAGGTTCATGCTGTCCTTGAATTGAAAAGTCCGTAGTAAGCCCATAATTTGATGTCATCAGTAGTGTTGAATGCTGCCAAGAGTAAAAGATTAGTGCGACAGGAAAACTAGTCTGATGCAGTTAAGATCTGCAATTTAAATAAATAAATTTTAATGATACAATTAAATAAAAAAATAAAAATAATAATAGAAAACCAAATTTATGGCTATTTAAAATAGCCTGACAGCTGGTAATCTAATGTTGAATTTATAAAATGCATGAACTATTTTCTTTTTGTCAATCCAAGACCGAATGTTTCCTTATTTTACAAATTTTAAGATGTAAGAAGGAAGGTATAGACAATGGATTTAACCAGTGCAAGCAACTTTTGTTTTTTTTTTTTGCCCAATTTTATTTTAGTTGTTTTGCTGCTCAAAAGACATGAAGCATCATTTGTTTTGTGGATATCAAAGCTTACTTTTACTTTTAAAAAATGTGGTTGGAAAATAGTGCTGCCACAAACGATTATTTTAATAGTCGACTAATCACCAATTCTTTTTTCGTATTAGTCGACTAATCGGGTTATTTACAAACTAGACGTGAAGCACACACTTTAACAATCATTAGCTTTAAACTAACTAAATAATAGATATATAGCGTCACCTGCGATACTGCTAGTGTGAATGCTGTTAGCTGAATTTTTGCTGCTGAAGATGTTAGTGCTGATAGCTGAAGTTTCTGAAACTGATAGCTGAAAACGCTAAAGATGATAGCCAGCTAAAATCTTAGTTAAATGCGAAATTAGCCTAAAAAAACTGAAAAAAAAATCGTAAATTAGCCAAAATAGCTAACATGTAGCTTAAATATTAGCTAAATTCCAAGTTAGCCTAAAAAACTGTATAAAATCTCTAAATTAGACAAAATAGTTAGCATGCAGCTGAAAAATTACCTAAACTCCTGAATTAGCCAAGAAAACTTCAATAAAATGCCAAAATAGTCCAAAAAGCTAAGCTGAAAGCCAGATAAAATATTAGTTAAATGCCAAATTAGCCTAAAAAACAGAAAAAAAAATCGTGAATTAGCCAAAATGGCTTCCATATAACAAAAATATTAGCAAACTCCAAAATAGCCTAGAAAACCTTAATAAATGTTTAAATAGTCCAAAAAGCTAGCATAATGCTATTATAACTTTCAACTTTATAACACTCTGACTCCATAAAATGTAAAGTAATGACTAATCGACTACTAAATTTGTTGTCAACTATTTTTTAATAGTCGGTTAGTCGTCGATTAGTCGACTATTCGGGGCGGCCCTGTTGGAAAATCGCTGTCTATCGTCCTGTTTTAGACATTTTTACTAATTCAGCTTCATTTACAAAACGGGGTTCTCACAGTATCACACAACCCCCGATTGTAAAAGTAAAGCATGTCCATCAGAAGAGCTGAAATCTCTGTTCATTTGCTGGACAGGACAAGTTAGAAAAAGGTAAACTTTGATATTTATAACCAAATTCATGCACTTTTTCTAATCATTTTGACACGTTAATATCTGGTATTAGGACAATATTTTGTAGTGTGGGTGAGGCGCTTTGATCAGACCGTTGGGGGTTTGATTGGCTAGTGTCAATTTAAACCTGCTATCATGAGCTGTACAGGTTAATCAATGGCTTTGCCGTCCTGACAATCAAAGTGAATGAGACGCTAAAGTGTTTTCGCTTGAAACTTACACTTGTGTGCCGTGTCTAATGGATTCTCATTCAATAAATGATGAGCAGCGAGTCAACAGCCGCCTGAAATTAGAGGAATTGAGTTACTTTTCCATTGCAGGAGGCTGAGCAGATAACATGCCTATAATGTTAAATGCTATAAAAGTTCCATTTTGTGTTGCTTTACTGGTGTAACAATCCATTGTGTCACAAAGCCTGCAGCTCTCTGATAACACATTCAAAGATCACAGAGAATGGGTGCGTGTGGGTGAATCCATGGTAAACAAAAGGGTATTTTGTTGGTTTTTCTAACCTCTTTGAAAAAATCATTTTGTCTCTATTAAATATTTGTCATTACTCAACTAAAACAAGCTTTAGTTTGTCTTTGTGGGCACAATAGGTATTGTTGAGCGAAAGTGATCACATTTAGCCACTAAGGGATGACGTGAACTGTGACAGGCTTGTTCTACATATTGAGAAAACCGGGGTTTTACAAAGAGGATGTGTGCTTATGATTTTCAGTCATCGTAAAAATGGTTCAGTGTTGTAGGCATGCTTTGATTTCTTACACCAGAGTTGTGATGTACGTCAAGACGACGCTTCTTGATGGAAAAACAACAGCAACAACCGATCATGAGTTGTAAACCTTTCACATATTTCCACAGCGATTCGAGCATCATATACGTGACAGATATGTCCCTTTCGACAACTTTCAAATTTTCTTTCTTTCCAAAAATGTGTACATAAACTTAACGCTCCAAACGCTTGTGGGAGGAGCTACTGCCAAAAGTTTTCACGCTTATCACTACATAAAAACATTGACTGTGCATCTCATTTACAGTGCAGGAAAGGCGATCAGGTTTATTTATTTTTAAAAGCTCTACAAAAGTATCGGTAATCACGTCTCCATGTCTGGGTTCATGAGATCATTCAGAAACTCACCTTCCACTGCAGGAGTTGCATCTGAATGACGATCGCTTTCAGCAGTACTTCCATCTCTCTGTGACCCAGTTTGACAAATTAGTGTCCAGCAATAGTCTGAGGAGGGGAAAAATGACGGGAACAAAATTAGACAATGAGTTTATTGCTGTCCATATGGAAAAAGGAAAAATATCATACATTTCAGGAGAAAAACGATCAGATTCTCCTCCATGTTAGTTTGAACTTCACCTGCTAAATGTGTCATCAACACCTCATTTGCCAAACACTAAATTCCTGATTGGTTGCCATTTTCTTTGCCAAAATTCTCCATGCACCACGATGCCTAAATCATGCTGTGACGACCAAAATTTGCTGCTGCCAGGCTGATGCGCCGCACACAACAGTCAAATTATGCCTCATGACCTCTGATTGTATCAGTACACGGACTTAACATTGAAACCGGACACCACTGACATGCATTTGGTATGGACGTAACTTAACCAACATTTGTTTTTGTCAGTTTTCTGGTCGCCATGTTTTAGTCTTACACACTTTTACTCAAAAATAAAACCATGAGTGGTAAAATCTTAGGGAAATTATCACAGAGTCATCTGCAATACAATTGTTAATCAATATAATAATGTTTTCATTATCTAAAGATATATTAATATTTTTAATAAGGGATTTAAAATATCAAAAGTACATGGGTAGCTTTACCCCATTTATTTGTTTAACTGGTGACATTTTCATACCAACCCAATATCCTGAAGGGTGTAAGTATAGTTAAATACTCCATATGGTCTCTACTGAAAGCACACAGGCTAAAATTGAAAATATTGATTTAATTGTCTGATTGCTGAAAGCAATCAGAGTATGTTGTTGTAATTCTTTATTATATTTGTCTGATTGCTGAAAGCAATCAGAGTAT
>NC_050524.1:12168990-12171064 GCF_002922805.2 Oryzias melastigma | reverse complement strand
TTACACTTGCAGCTGTAAAATGCTTCAAAGCGCTATTGCTTTCAGCAATCAGACGCAATTTCTTCAAGGAATTGCAAATCTAGTTTCTGTGTTATTGTTTTCTCAACAGAATTGTTGAGGGTGTAACAATTTTTTTTAATCAACAATTTGATTCACATCCTAATTTGTGACTGCTGATACGATTCGTAGTCGGTATTGGTTCATTTTGAATGATCCATTTCATAGATCTAAAACTGATCCTGGACCTCTTTAGTCAAAACTTCAACCAGTGTGACTCAGATAAATACCTGGTACTGAACAGTACAGGTGAAATTTTCTAGATTCCCTGTATTTCTTGCAAGATAATAAAGTGTAATTAAATATGTGAACAAACAAGTAAATGTTTGCAAATTCAAAGTATATCCACACATTGGACTGTAATGATGATTGATCAGTTTTTGCTGCCATTCCATGTGTGTTGTCTGCTGTCATAGCACTTGGTCATTTTTACACTGTTGTATAATAAACCTACCATGTATGAGAAGTATATTTCATTTGGAAACAATTCAAAATTGATATAGGTCGATTTAAATAACAGAGATATCAATCGAGTTAGATTGTAGGAATACAAATTTATTCATTGGTTTAGTCAATTAATCGTCACATCCGTGAGAATCAGTAGAAAAAAATAATAAAAGGTTAATTTAACCCAATTTTCCGATTAAATGTCTCTTACAATTTCGGCACACTGGCCCTTAATAACCACCAGGGCTAATAGACGTCTGACCGTGTCCATAACCCCTCTGACGGCATGAAATTTACCAATAAGGAAGAGTTTTCCGCTGTTTTGCTCTTTGGGCATCTTTTAGTTTATCAGAGGAAGTGATGAGAACATGGCCATCTGCCAGTGCTCTTAAGCACCACACAAAAATCAATATCACCAGCCTTAAATATATCTCGACACAAAAGCAGAACACAATGACATGATCTTAGCTGGTGTCAACTGCCAAACCATTTTAACTCCCAAAACAAAAACAAAAAAACTCTGTGCTAATGAAGGAGGCGTTGAAAACACAGCACTAACCATAGAAGCGGTAAATGCTAATGTCACTCTCATCTTTATGTGTTCATGTCTGGCCAGTTGAATGCTTTTTCTCTGAGTAGCTTTCCCTGTCCTTCAGAAAAATACACTGATCAGCCACAATGTTTAGGTAGGTGGTATGTGTTAAAGCAACACCCACATAAACACCGAGACCTTTGCTGTTTCTGCAGAGCATTGCATCGTAACAAGATGATCAATGTTATTCACTGCTTTTTAATGTTGTGTTTGACTGGTTTCAAGACACGTTCTTTTCAATTTCCTTCCAATCTGGTTCAAAGAGATGCTGTCTTTCTCTGTTTTTCTCACCAGATGAGGGATGGCTGTTAGCAGATGGGGGGTGCACGGCCTGATTTTTGAAGAAAGAACACTTTCTTAGCACACCTGAAGGCTGAATCCACCACCCCCTGCAAGTCCTCATCAATACCCTTCGATTTCTCTTTATTGTTAATTTTAAGCCCGGCTCCTGCTTCTCTAGTTTTGACCTTACCAGAGCCAACGTCGTTCAGTCAGACCACAAAGGCGTTAACTGGGAATTTAGACAGCATGTGCACAGATTTATTTTTTTTTTTTCCTTTTTTACATAAGATTATATTATGAAGTCATCATTTCACAAATGTAGAAGCAGATCATTTGAGAGTTTTCTGAGCTTCAAAACCAGAGGTCACACATGTCTTAGAGAGTGAGTACTTTAACATGATTTGAAGTCATGCAAAGAATCAATTGAATGAGAAGTCTTGCAGAGAGACTTTGAGAATCAGGGGGTTGCACAGTCGGAGACTCTAATCCTGGTTAGTTGAGCAGCAAGTGGTGTAGTGAAGACAGCCCTGGGAAGATCTAAGAGAATGTAAAAGTGTAGAGGTGTGGTCTTTTGAGACACACTGGATAAGATTATCTACAGTCTTTGACTCTGAAAAATGAAATCTTAAAAATCTGTGGACTTTTCATTGAAAAGTCAGTCAGAGTTGTGGAGAACAGGGTCAAGGTGGATGTTGT
>NC_050524.1:12104240-12168865 GCF_002922805.2 Oryzias melastigma | reverse complement strand
TCCGGGAACGCCGCCGGTCTCCGGTGAACCCCCGGTGAACCGGTGAACCCCGAGTTTAAAAAATATGAGGTATTGGCAAAAGTCTGGTGATACAATACGTATCACGATACACGTCATGATACGATATGTATACCAATATCTCCAAATATAGCACCAGACAATATTTCACTATTTTTTTAAATTGTGACATAAGAATAATCTGAATTGTAATGCATTTTTCACAAAAGTAATATTGTAATATGCATGATCAGAACGTTAAGGACTGCAGCTGTTTCTAATAAACAAGGTACTTTTACCCAAGCAAATTCATGGAACTTAGCTTTTGGTAATTTAAGAAACATTTAAATGAAAAACTAAAGTAAGGCTGAACTACAATTTTTCTCTTAAATAATAATTAAACATCACCTTGGCAGTATTTTAGATCGAAACAAGTATCACCAAATATTGCGTAAAATATCGCAATATTTCACAGTATCAATATTTTCTTACACCCGTAATATGATGTAGAATATCAGTTATGTTAGATACAAGGTTGAGTAAGTGATTGATGATTTGTAGATGAAAACATACAAACTGGCACTTCTACAGCTACGTTCACACCGGGCAAGTTAAAGAACACGCTAAATGTGCATTCATGAACGGTGTTCACACTGGACAAGCAGGGAGGGGCTTCTTCTACTTTTTCCTTTCTCTACTATTTATAGCACATATCTGGACACAAACCACAATTATTCATTTATCCTTCATGATTAATTTTCAAACAGTTGGCACTTCCGTGAATTAAAAGTTACGCCATCCATACATTACTACCAAAACCAAGTCCCTGACTGGTCGAAGTTTAATCTGGTTTGACTGACAACAAATATTTAATGGCCACGCATTTTGTCCTTAGACCTCAAAAACAGTTGTGGAAACTTGTATAGCAACGTGTGACTGGGAGAACACGTTACTACGCAACACGGAAGGCTTATACGCATATTTACATAGACTTCATTGAAAGTGGCTTCTTGAAGACACATCGAGGGTGGTGTGAACATAGCTTAAAAATCCCAGCTAATTATTAATAAATGCATACTTTTAACTTTGAAGTAATAGAGTAGAGCATAAACCTGTCACTGGAGGGTTTCTGATTCAGTCTGTATACCATCTGTATCAGAGATCAAACAGATAACTGGACAGATATCACATAAAAGAGATTTCAATTGCTCCAATTTAGCAACAAAGTGGCCACAAAGCTATTGTGTTGTAGTGCATCATAAAATGTAAAACTGTTAACTCATCTCTCAATGGGTCTCCTGTGTATAAAATGATATTCTCATATATAAATGTCATCATCTCTGAATAGTTTACCTCTAGCTTCTTACTTCACTGGTTTGTCTCAGCGCATGCAAATGAATTTAAATGCAAAGTCCCACAGCACAAGTTGTCAAGATCGTTTCTTAATGCTTGTTCTTTCATGTGGTAAATATAAACTGTGCAAACTTACCTTTCTAAGTAGGTGGGAGTATAAATGTTTACTGTTGAGTTTAAGAAAGTAGTTTCTGTACAGTCAGAAAAAAAAGTTTAAAAAGTGCCACATTGACCAGAGATTTAGATATATATCAATTAATCATTATACTTCATACAGTTTGAAAAGTAGCATTAGCGTTCATGTCGACAGCTGAAAGTTTCAGCCTTCAACCAGACCACCTTCTGAAGGACTGAGTGTTTATCGTTTTGTCCTGTAGTCTAAAAAGTGTTAGTCACGCACAGGCTTTACTGGCTTGCCTCCACATGTGCATCATTTCTGAACAAGCTTTCCCTGATTGTCGGTGAGCTGTCAAGGTCAATTACTACAGTGACAGGTATTGGTTAAAAACTGGCCGTCCACACCTCGGAGTCCTTGGCAGAGCCTTTGTTTTAATTTGAGTGAGATGAGAAGAAGCGCTGTTGGAGATCCCAAACTCAAAGTAATTAAAGGACAGACTTGGAATGCGTGTAACTTTGAGAATTGGC
Source organism: Oryzias melastigma (assembly GCF_002922805.2). Lineage (NCBI taxonomy): Eukaryota > Metazoa > Chordata > Actinopteri > Beloniformes > Adrianichthyidae > Oryzias > Oryzias melastigma. The sequence continues at coordinate 12,166,870 of NC_050524.1, read as the reverse complement.
ATGCATGGATGGTGGAATGTACCTATAGTTATGAAGCCATCACTACATTTTTGTTTCTAAGTATTGATAAGAAAATTAATATGATATCAGATCAATAATAATCAATAACGGGAGTAGTATCAATGAACGCTTGATACCCTTTCCTGATTTACATGAGTGGTTGCCATAGAAACGTTGACTCAGACCAACTTGAACCAATCACTTACTGACATCGTCTGGCTCCAACATGGCGGCATCTGTTTCATGAAAAAACAGCAACAGGAATTGACTTCACTGCATTGGAACCAGAGGTAGACCAGAGTGACATCACACCTACGTATTCTCAGCTACACAGTCAATCCTCTTTACTCAGAACACAATAATCCCAGACAAAATATATTTTTTCCAGCTTTCTTCCGTAATTGTCATACTCAACATAAATAATAAACCCCAGAATTTTCCTCGTTTGAGTAGAGAAGTCAGCCAGGCGGTGATTTCACTTGATTCATTCTAAATATCCTGACAGATGCAGAGTTTTAGATGCCTGATGCTTCTGAAATTGATTCTCTCCGTCAAGCTGTTGGATGAGTTCTTTTTCAGGTAATCTTTAGGCAACTGCTGTGTTCATTTTTGATGTGACGGGTCTTGAATTAAACATTCAAATCACTGTAAGCAAGTATTAAAAAATCTTTGACATTCCATATTTTTTTGAATGTATCCTATAAGAGATTTAAATTAGATAAATTTGTTGTTTTTTTTTTAGCCAAAATCAAAAAGACTAGAATAATGTACACCTCTGAGTTTTGGATGGGTTCATTGATGTGGAGCAACCCCAACCCCTTTTCCCTTCCCTGTAGCAGGGTGGAGCACGGAGCCTCTGGCCCGCCCAGGGTATTTTTTATGCCGCAAATAAGCTCTTTTTCAGACTACATTTTTTGTCCGCTTGCGATTTACACAATTTGAATAAAGAAATGCTAAAAAGTGCTATTCTGAGCTAAATTTACTTTATATATGTTCTCAGAATTATGCCACAAGAGCATGTTAAAAAACAGCAAAAACACAATTTTCATCTGAGTGAGCTTTTAAGGATTGTTGTGCAACTCAATATGTATTTTCATTATATGCTTAATACATATATGCTATATTATACTTAATATTTGAATATATTTTTGATATATTTTGTGCTGTACCACACCATCAGCAGATTTTACTCTCAATTCTAATGCTCTCATCTCTCAGTCCAGTGAGTTTAAAGCTCCAGCTCTGTAAATTTATTGGAAATCCATATTTTAGTCCCCCTGCATCATCTTCAGCCTGCACTGTTTTTGCAGCACAACTTCCATCTGCATTCCTAAAGGCTTCCATTACTTTAACTGTTGAGTCCGACACCAAGAAATATTAAAATGACCAGCTTTCAAGCCAGCGTCAACTCTTTACAAATATTTTGTATTATCTCTGTGCCGACCTTGATGAGCTTCTTTGCTTAATCAACCCAATAAAGAATCAATCATTCAGCATTAGTGAAAAAGTGGTGAAAGATGAAAAGAGCCACGAGGAGCTGAGAGCCAGTTTCTGAGTCACCTCCCAGCTGGAGTGTACTTTTTGACGGATGGGTGCTGGTGCAAGCCTGCATGGACGTCAAACTGATGGCAGCATTAAAGGAGCATCCCACTCTAACTGTTGTCACTTACTGAGGACAGGCTGTCCACCAATCACGAGCTGAAACTGCTGAACTCGTCAAGTCGGGAACTTTATGTCCATTTTCTACCAAGTCAGCCCGCTGTAACTTCAGTTGGAAAAACTTGAATGGAATCCATGCATGCATGCAACTTTGATAGGTTTCAGGTACAAACTTTACATTACTGAAAAATTCTGATATTTACTGTTAGTAAATAAAAGATGAAGGATAATTCCAAAATATGGATTAATGTCATTGTCATTTTATATTGTCAAAAAAAAATTATTTCAGGACGCGTTTGGGGGAGAAGCACTTCACACGACAAGCAGTCTCTACTTGGAAACTTTTACTTTAGTTTGAGAAGCATGCGAGTCCAGAACAGACAGCAGTGTTGGAGTTTGGTCAGCTGGTTGACTTGAGAACAGAACAACAATGTGGCCAGTCCATGCATGGGGCAGCAAGCACTCTGTCCCAACTGCTTAAGTCTGAGTGTCAACTGCCCTTACAGGTGGACACGGGCTGTTAAAAATATTGGACAAACCTAAACAGGGTACGCAGTCGGTCCCCGCTTAATATCGTGGTTGTAGACCACTTGCTGAGCCCATAGAGCCAAAATGTTCATGAACATTTAGAATGTTTAAGGGAATTTTAGGGGTGATGGGTTGTAGCGAACTCTTCGGCCCAATTCTCCATTCCGCTTAATTTATCCCTCCAAATGGAGAGTTATGAAAGAATAGTGGCTCATATTTTGGGCGTCACTTTAACTCAATTACGCCACCATAACCGCCGGTCTGCTAACATTAGCATGGAGCTTCCATTGCTTGAATATACATAACAGCGGTTTTATAACTTTTGAAAAGGTCATGCTACGACAAAAAAATAATTTCTTACATTTAAATAAAGAAAAGTGCTTCACAGCATGATGCAGTTCATCCTCGTGATGGAAGACTTTGTACCCCTCCGTTTGGTGGGTCGGATCTAAAAAATATATTTCCCAGAGAACTGCCCCTTCAAATGGAGGGGAAGGGACAAGGGGAAGGGAGATGGGAAGAATTTGGATTGGGCCTTATACAACATGTACGGGTAATTGAAAGGAAAGTTGTTAAGACTTAGTTATGTTGTATGGATTTTTCCATAATCCTGTGCTCCTACGCGATCATGAAGTACACCTCACAAACAATTAGAGTGTTGCGTAAGAGAACTATATGACATCATCACCTGTGCACCAAAAGTGCTTACCACGCAACAGTTGCATGTACCATTTTCAAGACATCCCTTAAAGTGGTCATATAAGTCTTCATGGAACTGCAAGACACACATACGGTCCAGAAATTACATGTGGAGTTCCCCAAGGCTCCATCCTGGAGCCACTTCTGCTCCCATTGGCCCAGGATATAAACATCAACATTAGTTAAAATAGCTTTGCAGATGACACAGACATATCATCATCAGAAGACCATGGCCCTGTACAGGCACTTGGTAAATGGATTGAGTACATTAATGACTAGATGTGTCACAATTTACTTAAATTAAACAAAAACAAAACTGATGTTATTGTCTTTGGGACTTAATCGATTAAGGGATTAATCACAACTGCCGTAGACATGGAGCCATAGATGCAGCCGCTTCATGTCTAACCACCCTCCATGAGCCAGAACAACCCAAAAACCTGAGGCACCCGTAAGGGGTACCTATGTGATCGAGGCTTAAACTATACACAAATTGAGTCTCGTCTTCTGATGTGACATCACTTCCCAGACCAACAAGAACAGGTCACTACCCAGCAGGGAGGAAACAAAAAAAGTCTCTCTGGCCTTTTTAAATACAAAGGTAATATAAACAAGAGTTTGAATGGTCAACACAAAATCCTTTAGTAATAACTTTTTAAATAGCCAATTAATTTTGCTGTAAAAGTGGTTCAATTACAATAAAATAGTTTAGTTCTTCCTGTGTTTATTTATCTTTATTGCTCCTGCTAAAACACTTCCAATTCCCAGTTAATAGTTGTTTTTACAATTGTGGTTTGAGTCTTTTAAGTCATCTTGTAACAAAGTCGCTAAAGGAAGAATTTGCAGTTAAAGAGATTCTCAATTCAATATTTTTTTTTCCTGAAATGTAATTGTAAAATAAGGCCAACATTAGATATGACTTTTTTAATGATCCACATGAAAAGGTATTGTTCTTTTTAAGAAGGGAAGATTGAACCGCCACTCTGGCAAATTTCCCTGAAGGTCTTCTCCGATCGCGCGGCGGTTTGAGTTGACTTTTATTTCAATACCACAATCAGTTCCCTCAAAGTTGTCTCATTCCCCCCGTCCTGAGTTTGACCTCTACGGTTCCTCTTCACTGCCATTTGCTAATTGCATTGCAAACTGTGATGGCAGCAATTATTTTACGTCTCAGACTGCTAGGCAGCTGCTTCGATGAGTTCATACCAGCTGATTACTGGGACAAGGTTTTGTTTAAAAGCAGGAAATGCCATCATTTGGCTTTCACACGCAGACGGTAAACAAAGCTATTGTAATTAAAACCTAAGTCCTATGGTAATTAAAATCTGATTTCCACAAAAAAAGTCTTGACTGGTTCTTCATTCACTCAATTATTTTACTGAAATTGATCTAAAATCCAAAATGATTTGGTTTTCAGTTTTTGGTGTTCAACATGTTTTCATTGTAAACAGCCACAAGCACATCCCTGTTTAACTATTGTTGTAAATGCAGCTCGGCACAATTGTGCAGTAAAACGCTGACAGTTTTGATGGAAGCCTTTTCTAATGCGACTTTAGGGGGAGGAGTGATGTAGTGATTTTCTGGAACAACAGCATGTGTTGATCATCACGCTTAGTTTTTTTTTTTTTTTCTTGCTTAACAAATAAGTCAATTTGACGTGTTGTCCATTTGAGTCTCCTTTTGATATGGGATTTATGATATAATATACAGGCTACGTGCTCAGCATGGTTGCAGATGTGCTCCTCTGGAAGCTCACATTCTGTCCACGTAAGCTCAGTGTTTTTTTGCAGATCCAGTGGCGGACTTGGCCGTTTTCGGGCCCCAGGTGAACAATGACATGGGGGCCCACTGCAACTGATGCATTCATAATTGTTTAAAATAACTTTGGGTAAAACACCCGTCAACTTCTTTGCTGGTCCCCTTTTAGATAATCACTGTCAAGAATTCAGTTATGTCCAAATTCCTATATAGTGTGTTCGCCATTTTGTATTGTTGTCTAAATCTACAATTCCGAAATCAAGTGCCCTAGAAATTTCCCAGAAGTTTTTGTGAAAAAACAATGTGCATGGATGCTCTATATTGGTGAATATACGTAGGCCACAATGCATTGCATTTAAACAATTTTTGTGAAAAAAGTGTTTAAATGTAATTTTTTAATAAACCAACCTTTTTATCATCAGAACAAGGTGGAGTCATAAATAGATGCCGTGAAATGATCGTATTGATTAGATTAGTTTGTTTGATTTTGGTTTCTTTTCTCTTATTGCATAAACAGTATAATAATTATGATCATTTTCAATGACACTTGGGTGACTACTTCATCTTACCGCTTTCTCTGCTGGCTAACTTTGATGGAATAGTCCATTGCCACACAGGAATGGGGGAGGATGAAACGCTTTCAGATGAGCAGTCTGATTTGTTCATGACTTGGGTTTTTAATAAAGTTCATTTCATTTACTCATTCATTTCATTTTCACATCCCACAAGAAGAAATTACAACAAAATTCTTTTCTGTGGTGAAAATGAAACAGGACAGACAGAAATGAGTGCATTATCATTGCCCCATTTAACTAACCCATTAAACTTTTTTTAACCAAACATATCTTGTATGATAAAGTTAAATAACAATGAGTGTGGACAATATTTTAGACTTTTACTTTTCTTTTTTTACATGTTGAGCTTGGGGCCCCAAGGTGTCGGGTGCCCCAGGGAATCACATAATGTTGCCTAATGTTAAGTCCGGCCCTGGACAGATTTTTATGCTTCAGAAAACAACAACTTTCCTAGAGCTGTTTTTTCAGAGGTAATCATTAGTCAGAGCATATTTTGAGTTTTTCTTAAACACTTAAAAAAAAAAAAAAAACTTTTTTTTTTTTTTTTTTTTTTTACTTTTGTGATTGCATTTCACACACCCCAGAATAACATTTTCTCTATCCCTTGCGTCCATCGCAACATCTGCCAAGTTTCAGTCCAAATATTGTTTTTACATGACAAAATGAATGAGTGTTAGAAGTAGTTACATCTATTTCTGACCCTTCTGGACCCTTGCAAATATTTGTGATGTCTTTACTTTTTTCATATAAAACTATACCTAAGACATTGTGAATTTTAGTCACATTTAATTATTGTTTTTATAGTGCAAATTTCTACATGTCAATACAGTTTCTCACAGTTTGAAATCATTTTACAAATGTATCTCACATTTGTTATATGTTGGTCATGTACGTTAAAAGTACTTGGAGACAAATAATGCAAACCAAATAAATCTGAATATGATTACCAGCCCACAAAATGAGTTTTTACACAACCACAATTACCACGAGTGAAAGTTTCATTACAACTGCATTCAGCCTTGACTTTCTCTGTCAGAACCATCAGATCGTTTGTTGCCTTTCAATAGATGATTACAAAACAGAATATTATTCAATTCCTAAATAGGTTACAAGCTGAGAAGTTGTGAATGTGGATGATTTATGCATTTTAAGTATCAAAATCATTTTTTGCTTTTAGAAAAAAAGAAAAGTCCTGTGAATTTTAAATTTGATAGCAATTATTGACAAAAGCGACCGTGTAAGTCTTTTCTGTAACACAGCTGGTTGAATATGTATACAAAACAATTAGGAAAGGGAAAAAAATGCTTTTCAGTTCGAGGTATTGAATATTCCTATTTTTACCAAGTCTTTTATTATGCAGCTGATATTGCTTACAAATTATAATAATACAAAAACTCAAATAATACAGTAAATTGCATCTGGTGTGTTAATAAAGACTGATAGTTGAAGTTGTCCCCCTATGAGCAGAGTCTGGCTGAAAAATAAGGCTGCACTCTTCTACTACACGCACTGTCAAGAACAAAAACGCAAGCAAACACGTTTAGTTCACTGTCGTATTAGGTTATAGTCTCATAAATAAATCTGCTCGGGTTCCAGGAATAAAAAAAACCTGCAGCTGTGTGTCTCCATTTGAATGGACAGGCACTGCAGGTATCACACTCCTATTTACACAGCTGATTAACCAAAGTAAGCACTTACCAATGCTGTGAGTAATCAGTGCAGACAAGATCATATGGTCACCCATTTGCAAGCCTTGAATTTGGAATCTGCAAAACGATGAGACTTTTTACTCTCAGGACACCAATCATGTTACAGCATAAAGATTTAATTCTGTTTCTCGGAGAATAGACTGATGTTTTTGCTTGTATTTTTTCAATGCAAGAGTCATCTTTTTTGTCTGTGAAATCAAATCTATTTCTCATTACAGAGGCTGCGTTAGAAAGAAGCAATGTTGCATATCCGTAGTAGAACGTCGGACCGTTTTGAATAAAAGCCCTTTGTCTGATATTGGCTTTCTAAAAAAGAATTAAATAAATAAAAGCTTCGCTAGAACTTCCCTTTCTCATGTGGAGTCGAGTCACGCAGCGCAAGTATTATATAAAAAAAAGACATTTTATTGGGTTAAATGACTTGAGCAAACAAATATAGTGAAATAAGCTCTTTATTGTTTTCGTTTAACAGAAAAGGGGAAAAAAAAACATCACTTCACTTTGATGACTTCTTCATTACCAGCCTCAGAGCCTTTGTATTTCAATCACAATGATAAATGCTGGAATTAAATAGAGTTGTGTCTTCTTTGATCAAAGCAGAAGAGGCTCTGCTCCAACATTAAGGGGACAAACAAACGCAAAAAGATTTATGGTTAAAGAAACATCAGTGAGAACAAAGCACGCCGTCGCGTTCCCGCGGTGGCCACTTATCTTCCGATATGTTCTCGTGTCGCTTATGTTTACATGACATTCACGCTGACCTTTCTTAAGGCAAGGATAATGTCTCCAGTGTAACCTTTGTTGTTTTCTGCTGAAATGTCTCCAGATGCTCCTCTGCGCTTTAGCCACTTCCAAATGAGCGCAGCCGTCCCATAATCAAAAGTCTAAAAAGAATACCTTTGGCCCTTTCAGACACTTATTCCAGTGGTAGCTCCAAGAGGCAAACACATCTGGAGTTTTTTCCTTTAACTTCTTCAAACGGTAAATAGCTTCTAGGCCACTTAACTCTGAATGCAGAATGAGATGACAGAATTTATGGAGCAATTTGCTTTGATCTTGGTGCCTTGTCCCCATTTTACAGGAAGCACCTGCCTCAAACACATTTCAAGAGATTAGGAGCGAGCTTGTTATCTTCCCACTCCACGTTTGTGTCTTTTACAGGACCGGAATTTCAATGCAGGACCAGACAGTGTGAAACTGTTTCCAGAAGAAGCAGAACACAGACATCGTTCATCTGTTGCTAAAATGTTGTTCAGCCCTTTCAAAGGCCTGTTCATGGCTTTTTTTCCCTTGAAGTATTCTCTCAATACTCTCAAAATCACTTCTAACTTTTTTTCTTTCCTCAGAAAGACCCATTTTAGTTCCTCACAATCATACGGTTGACACTGAGTAATTCTTCGGTGCACATACCTGGTATTTTGGCACTGGAATATATAATTCTAAACCAAAGCCCAGCAACAGAGATCTCATCATACGGAAAAGGCAATCGCTAAGAATGATTGTTTTTCTTTGCAACAAGAAAAAGAAACTCCCTTGGCAGCTATAACTGTAGGTTTCTCATAGGAAAAGTCATTTGAGCTCTAAAAAATTATGCATCAGAATATAACGGCGCACATTTGCTTTAGGGCATCTTGGAAGTGTACATTGATGGTTAGCTTGAGTTATAGTTTGCATAATGTAATTGCATGTGGTTCTTGCTGCTTACGTCTTAATGTCAGCTAGCTGTATGCCGTTCTATAATTTCTTGCATGCCACAAAACATTTGTAACAACACAAATCATTAAATCTATGGGGCCTGGATTTACAACTGTGCAGGCAAGTGTCCATTAGTGAAAGTGGCACATTAGGAAGCTTTGGATCTGGCATGAAATTAGTTTTGGCGTTTCGAAGTGAAAGTCAGTCATGCTTTCAGCGTAATGATTTAAAGTTTTGTTTCTTCAGACGCTGACAAACAAATGATTTTTGTGGAAACTGGTGAGATTTGAACTCCTGGGTGAATAAAAAAGAAGCATTTATTAAAAAGGAAGTGACATCCTTACACAGTCGACGTGAATCAGACAATTCTGACGCGGAGAAAAGCGGCTTTTGGTATTGGCTTTGCACCAAAATCATCGTCCTAAATATAAAGAATGACATTAAAGAGGGGGAAAAACAAGCCATTCAAATGAAAAATGAAATGTTTCTACAGTCCTCATATTGTTTTGCCATCAGATGTTGTCAAAGAAAATTAATCAGGACTGGTAGAGATCACTGCAAACTTTCTGCAATTCTGATGTAAACTTAATTATTTTCAACTTTCCCTTTTTTCTTAAACATTTTAAATGTAAAGCTGAAATTCACATACAAATTTGGCTTGGAGGGTGGGGGGGGGGGTTGAAAGAGAAAAAAAAAGATTTGGAACTAAAAAGAAGATTTTAAACTGAAACTTAGAGTTTAGAAACTTAAAGACAGAATGTGAAGCTGAAAATTATTAATTTAATATTAGAATTGCAGAATGAAGAATTGCAGCTTAAAATTTAAGTTATTTTATTTGGTTTTGAAATCTTTGTGTCCCCAAAATGACTCCATACAATAATGCCAGAACAATATCAGCTGACCTTTGTGGATAACATAGAAACTTTATGCTGTAAAGTGTTGCATATCAGCAGAAAGCTGCTGCTGTCCGCTTCAGAATCCACTAGAATGACATAAACGGTTGAAGAGTTACAGTAGTTGGGTTTAAGAGTTAGTGGACACACTATAGCTTTTATCTACATACATTTTGAACTTAAAATAAAGAAATAAATATACATATCTTTTAAATGCTTCTTACACTCTGAATTAAAACAACAGTGACAGTCACAGAAAATGGTTTACTTTTGGCTAAAATGAAATGAGGTCAGTTTAGTTGTCATTTTTTCCAGCGATATCGACTCCGTTGTGTTGGAGCCGGACGTGATCAGTTAGCAAAAATTGGTCAGAGTTGGTCTGAGTCAACGTTCTCACCTTCGGTTTGGTGGAGTGAGGAACTCGTTAAAAAAATAAATAAAATAAAAAAAGAGGCAGAATATGCAGACACACTCACCCAGACGCTTGGTAATTAAACCAAACAATAAATCAAATTCCTTAATATGAAAGACAAATAAGTTACTTTTCAAAGTTGACAAAAAGGTCCAGATGAGAAATTCTTTCTGCAGCAACTTTATCAGCCTTTTGAATAAACTGAGATATTGTCCTTTATGTTGTGCAACCAAAGGAAATGAAGCCGAAATAGATGTTGCAAAAATATTCAACTGACTAATCAAAAGAATAATGAACAGATTAGCAGAGAACCAAAATAATAGTTTAAACCTTGAGTGATTTATGCTGGATGCAGGTATAGACAAAGCCAAAGACAGACACAGATTCATCAGTTGCTCAGCAGACTGTAAAAATAAACAAAGCTTTCTTTAAGCCTTTTTAAATATATATATATTTATTTTGAGGATACAGAAACTGTCTGTTGCTCACAGCAAAACAAACATCTTGGTAGGTGAGGGGCAAAATTAAAAAATAGCCAAGCAGACGCATTTAGGAGCAATTCTTGAGATAGTAGATAATCGTTTTCTTGAAATTATACTGTATGACACCAAGTCTTTCATGTATTGGAGTCGAGCTGTGAAAGAAAAAGATTTGAGAGATTCATATCGGTTGGACATTTGGCACCAAGCCTCCTCCAACTGTAGGAAGAGGCTTGGTGTAACAGTCGAGCATGAAGTCCAGATTTTGGACATGCATCACATGCCTGATGTGAACATAACATAAAGGTCTAGTTCTGAACTACTTTGTCTCATCAGAACCTCCAGGATTTCACAGGAGATTTTTATAATTGTTGCAGCCTAAAACTTCTGATGTTGCAGCGGCTTTTATGAAAAGTTGCGATATTTTTTAATATATATATTTTTTCAAAAGTGCCTAAAATGTGTAAATTATTAAATAAAATTCACGTTCTCGTATTTAAACTCTTTATTATGACACATGCACTAGGAAAATACTTCATCACCATGTACAATGCTGCTGTGCTGTCATTTAACCTGAAAAGAACCGTGAAACACAAAATGAACTTTTGGTCCTTCCTGCTCACAATAACCCAGATATTTGTGTATTAATTTAAACACACTTTAGAATAAATGTCATTTTCCAGTGAAAAATGATAAACTTAAGAAAAAGCAGCAGATTAAGCCTCAAATCTCCATGTTCTCCACAGAATCGTCCTCTTTATATTTCAGTCACTGATGAGTTACTGATAGAGGAAGACCCAGGCTGGAGGAGCTGATCCGGTTTCTTCTGTCAGAAATGATCTGCTCTGTTTTAGAGGTTCTCGTAGGAGTGGAGGAGGTTCTATATGGAATTGTTCTTCCCCTGACTCTAAATTCTGTCGGGATCGTCAAATCGTCATCTGGTCATCGTCAACAGCCCTCACGGAGTGCTCACACTGCTACCATACAATTTTTGACTAAAATTGACCGACCATCAGATGACTTGAGGAACCTTGGAGATCCTCCTATCAGTCAACCATCATGGTGCTGCCTACCTGCCACCTGCTTGTCACTGGGCTGCCACAGCGCAACCTCCAAATGTGCCTGAGTGAACACTGACTGATGTTAAATAAATGATTAAAACTCGCGTTTTGGTCACCGCACTGATGCATTTTGGGACATGTGACCGTAGTCTTAGCTGAATTACTGAGTTTGAATAATGATTGCAACATTTGTCCTCTAGTAAAGAAATAAAAAAAAATGTCTACTTAAATAAATAGCAACTTTGAATATTGCCTTTAAAGCTTTATTTCTATTCTTGTTAAAGTTTTAGTCAGAGAAAATGGAGACTACTATAACATATTTACTTCATTAATTTCATAAAACAATGGAAAATTCCACCCAAATTAATTTGTTTAACCTCATTATTTACTTTGTATTATATTTTATTTAAATAATACAAAAAATACTGTAGCTGTTGGTTATTTTTGTCAAAAAAGGAAAACATTTCACAACACAGACATTTCTAAAGCTATGTGGAAGAGCTCTAGCTTTTTTACATCTAATGCTTAAGTGCACTTTGGAGAAAGTAAGCATCACATTGTAATGTTTACAATAATATAGAGAAAAGAGTAATTCACAAGGACAGAAGACTAATGGAAATGTAAAAGTAGCTGTGAAATCATCTGGAGGTCAGTAGTTAGCACAGTTTTAGTGAAAGCATAATCTTCAGTGCCACTCTAATAACACACCACAAACAGAGCCCATATTTTAAGCATAATGGCAGCAAAGTCAAACAATCAGCTGCTGCATTTCTGTAGTCTCTCAGTAACTCCTTTTCTGTGCCAGCTCACTACAGTGATGTTAATGACATCCCATCCTGCCAACGGTGAGGACACACAAGCCAGACCAAGCCCATGCTTTGCACATCTCATTTGATTTTCATTTATGGTAGATGCAGCAGTTTCTGTCTCTGCTCATTCAAGTAGATAGGGAGATCAAACGAGCCTGTTTTACCCCGCCCCCCTCTCACCTCATCTCTGGTTTCATCAGATCCGCAACAAGATCCATTACAAAAGGTTCTCGGCGAAATCATGAGGCCTGTAATTCATGCCTGTGCAGCAAATCCGCACTGGAAACCAGACAATTAACTCTTTAGAAATTAGAATTCATTGAAAGGATTACTAGAAAATTAGTTCTATATTTTACTAATTTAAAATTTTTAATTCTGCCTCTGCATTTATAGATTCATCTCATTTTCAAACAATTGATTTAGTGAAAATTCAGTTTTTGATATTTATAACATGTTCTTGTGCCATTTTTCTAATGGAGGACATGTTAAGTAAATTAAGCTTAAAACTCAATTTCTGAGTGTTTTTTCTATTGAAATGGTTGGGAATTAGGAGCAAATTGGAAATGCTGTTTGTAAGAGTGACGTGGGAACTAATACAACAAGCCACAGGCTCCCTGCTAGACAAATAGATCCAAATACGGTTTGGTTTTACTTCTCTGAACTGCCATCTGGCTCAGAACGCCACAGCTGGATAGCTCAAATATTGCTCGCCATGTTTGTTGCAACTGTAACATTAGCTTAGGGCGTAAGGAGTTGTATTCTAGCAGGAGAGCATGTAGACAGAGGGATGATGGGAAATGGGGGGGCTTGCTCTACACCAACAGACCCACAGATTATCTTAAAGGTGAATTTCTAATGAACTACTGCCTTTCTGCAGAAACTATGACCTAGACAAAGACTTTTCTAATTTTGGCTAAAAACTGTATCATCACAATTAAAAAAAAAACATTGGAGCACTTTTAAAATAGATCAAAAGATAATCTGAATGGTACTTTATGTGTTTAATGGATTCAACGTGTTGTATGCATGAGTTAAAATATGTCTATGATTAAGAGTTATTATAATGGCATCTTTTACATGTGTATGTGTGTGAGAATGCTAAATGTTTTTTTATTTTTTTCCGGTTTGGGTTTCAATGTTTAAGTTAAACAGAATTGTTATCTTGTTGGAATGTTTTTATGTTTTTTTCTTCACATCTTTGTTTTTCCCGTCTTGTTTCTGATTTTTCTTCATTTGCAGGAGCTCTCTTCCTGAATGTTCTGTTCTGACTGACTACAGGAACGTTTGTAGGAAGTAAATAGAGCTACTATGTAAATAGATCTACTATACTTTTAATTTCTAATCAAGTCTCAATTATTTACCTGTGTAGATCTGTCTCTTTTGACCGTTATCCAGGACACGCCTCTAACTGATAACTTTTAATCACAGGTCATGAATTCTCCAAATGCATTATAAGTTTCTTTGAAAGAACATCGTTTCCTTTCTGTGTGGCTACTTTTATACATAAAAATTTTAATTTTATTCACACCTGAGAATCTGTTTACTCCCCAATAGTATCATCCTGCTTCCTCAGCCTTATTTCCATCCAAAATAACAACAAGATCGTTAGAATTTTGCCATTGCAGTCATTTACAAAAACAAAAAAAGAAATAAAATCAGATCTTTGTTTGGAACTTTTGAAAAGAAGTTTCTGGAATGAGACCGGGAACAGATCTTTTAAGTGTGACCATAGATCAACACAAATCTACTTTGACTGTCTGGATCACGCTGTATGACAATCAATGACTCCATCCTTAATCTTTAGGAATTACTTTTGTAATCCTCCTTTCTGCTTTTGTCAAACAGGAAACTGTGAAAGACTGCTCAGACTGTGCCAGCATGCTCTTCGCATGTGTGAAAAGATTAAATAATTTGTCAGGTCATTAGGCAGAACAGGGCATTTAACAAATACATCAATTAATGTTATAGCAGCAGCCTGTACGCCGTCTACGAGCAAGAGGATGCTAGCAGCAGGCTATGTGATAAAAGCAAATAAATCTGTTTTTGATCACTGGCATTTAGGTGGACAACTAATAGAGCAATTTTGTTTCAATAAAAGTTTATTTTTCTACTATCGACAATCGCACAATAACAATAAAGAATTATTACATTTCTTTACATTAGAAATCTGTGGGAATAAAAGATTTAATAAAAACAAAACTCAATATTTAGGTAAAAAATAAACTTGCTGTTTCTAGTATGTCACAAGTCTTTTGGCTCAATTTTGTTTCAGATTTAGAGCAATAATTCTTTTCTTATCTTTAGCTACTGACTTTTTCAGATTTTTTATCTGGTTAAAAACAAAAATCCTAATGCTTCTGCTGACAACTAACCAGCACACAGCAACGCCATTCGATATAGTTTATGGTTCCGCACCCACCCAGCGTGCAGCCACCGTGCAGCTTTACTCACTTGAAGAAATTCCAGCCTCAGCACTTTTTTATCTGTGTAAATGTAGCCGTTTATTGCGGGTCGTAAGACTGCTATGCCAGCGTTTGACGCATTTAATGGAGGGGAGTGCAGGAAGTGAGGCGGGCGCGTTAGAAAAAATACAAACAGGTACATTTTATTATGATTTGTAAAACATGACATGCAGTTGATTGTTGCTACAATGAGAACAAATAGGCATTTACAAGCTGAAGCATAGAAGCTTAATCAAAAAAAGAAAGAAGAAGTTAAAGATTGTCCAACTACTGGTGAAGAAGGCGACAGATCAAATACACAAAAGATCCAACACAACAGACTAAGTTCTTAAGTGCAGGACGGATGTTGTTCATTGCTGCATGCTCACCGTTTCATTCATTTACTTTCTTCCACAGCTCCTAAGTTGCATTTAAATTCAAGTAAGCCTGTGGAATAATTTTTGTTTGTGCACTCAGAATTGCATGCACGTTACACGACATCTTTCAATGACGAGCACAACTTTTGCAGTTAAATATAAGCTGGAGGTGTGACATGCATTGTTGCTAGGCAACATGTTCTGTCAGCACTTACTTTTATGGCGTTTTAAGGCTTCATAAATTTGCACTACAGCTGTAACATCAGATGAATAAATAAAGGTTTGCACAGCACAATGTAGGGAAACTGGATTTTTAGGTTTAACTAAAAGTATAACCTTTTAAATTGACTATTTTAAAACACTACTTCACTCTTTAAGTTGTCTCAATGTGCTATAAAAAATATCAGAAAAGGCTTCATCTGTAATGATTGTTGTAATCCAATTCAGTCCAGATAATTCCAGTAAAAACAGATTATTCTAATTGTATGCTAATTAGAGACCAACAGATTCTATCAAAGGGTTTTCTGTGTAATTCTCATTCTGAGTAAGCAAAGGCGACAGAACAACAAATTACTTTTCTGTAATAAATGGAACACCAAAATAATCCACAGCAATTTATTTTAGTTAAATTAAAACAAAAAATCAATTAAGAAAAATATTCTTTTTTATATAAATATATTTATCTGTAATTTTTCTTAGGAGGAATATCTGTAACAGCAATTAAAAATCCTATCATGTTGATAAAATTCAAACTTAATGCTGTGATTGACGTTTGGATGAAAGATTTTTTAAACCCGACTGACAGCAAATCCTTAATTGAATCTTTATTAGCGTGTGTGGTCAGTAAAATTAATGTATTTTAGCATTTCATTTATTAGATTTTGACCTTTTTTAACACTAAAGTTGTTCCATCCATTCATATAACAGCCCTATTTTCAAAATAAAACCATATGAGATAGATAGTTCTGTATAAGCCGAGCTTCATCTTCAGGTCTAGTACAGTAACCTTCAAGACTGTCATAATAAAAAAAAGCGACCTTTTGCTTAAATGGTAAAACATTTTTCAAACATGGTTCTAATTGCATGATCACACAATCAATAAGTCAAATGAAGCTTTGGCCTGATTTCAGTCTGTACCTCACTCAGGAACTCTGGGCGACTGCCCTCTACACAGCACTTACGATACACCTTCATTCTAAACCATCAGCTAAATTGCTCGACCTTTTTTATCCAGTTATTCACCATCTTAGTTTTGCCTTCAAAGCAAGGAAATCTCGCTTAAATCTCTGCATTTCAGATGTTTTCCTGGCTTTCCTCCGCCTGGAACGATGGTTCAGCTTGTTTCTGGGTCTTGACCACCATCAATGTTTAAACTTTACGGTTCATTCATCACCAGCATGTAAAAAGATCATCAATCCAGAGGCTAATCGCCAAAGATTTATGGATTTATTTAACAAACTGTATGAACAGATAAATTCTCACATTTTAACAACATGTAATTTGATCCAATTTTTGGTTTTTCCTTTTCTCTGTTTGTTGTTTTGGTTATCTTAACTTGTCACAGTGTATAATTATTCAACATAATTAATCCTTAACCTTTATTTTTTTAAAGTTGTGCCAAAAGCAAAAAAATAAAAGAAACTTTTTTTTAAAGCCTCGTTATGTGCTCTACATGAGAACACAATCCCCAGAGCAGAATTAAAACAAGATTTATAAATTACTAAACCGTTGAAAAATACTTGCATTCAACTTGCAAAAAAAACAAAAACCATCATCTCATTGTAATTAAACAAAAGCCTCTTTTATGTTGACCCTCAGTTCTTCTGTGATATTTATTTCAACATGTTGGGAATAAACCTTTTTTCAAACATTGAATCGCAGCGTTTCCTGCAGTGATTTCTCCTGCAGACTCTATCCTTATACTTTAGTCACATGCACTCATACGGGGGTTGACTCATTCAGGTGCTGCGGGTTTTTGGGTTGTCCCGGCCCATAAAGGGTCTTAGACAGGAGCTGTCGAATTTTAAGGGGAGTTCAGGTGTCTTTTGCAGTTTCTTTAACCCTTGTGCTTTCTTATGGGGTCCAGATGACCCCACCCTTATATGGATTAATTTAGTGTCATGTCAGGAGTATAGTTACTATTGGACTTCATGATTGGTCAAACCATTCAAGTCCCACGTCATTTCCGAAGTCCGATGTTCTGCAGCTCCAGTAATATAACGGTCACAGGGACTCCTGTTCCCCAACCCCACCCCTCTGACTGGATTTTCAAATTTTGCCCGAGGGTGGAGTCAGCCTCCAACTTCCTTGTTTGGTTACCCTTTAAGTATGTCCTATTGCCCACAGCATGCCTGAAGAAAACATTCTTTGCTGTAAGGGCTCATTGAGTAGTCAACAATCTTACATTTCTGAATGGATCACCTGCATGCACTGAACAGGTTTGCCCATTTCCCCTTCCAGACAGCCTGTATTTACCCATAATGGCAGTTGTGACTAAACTATTACAGTACAAGTGAATACTTTGAAGGCTAGAGACTCCAATAAACATGGGTAACATTTTTTTAAACCAATGAAAGATTTTTTAGTTGTAGATAAATAAAATTGCCCCGCAGTTGGCATCAAGCACACACACGCCTTTAACTCCAGTGTACTTCACAAACTACAGAGAGATTCTGTTCTTTGGTTCATTACCTTCCTGTGTTCTTTCAACATAACCCTTTAATCTTGCAGCAACACACTTCCTGGATCAGAAAACATTCCGGCTTCTTTCAATCCACGATTTCATGGTGCTGTTCCTGACTGTTAAAGACTAACAAACACCTGAACTTAAATATCTCAAATTAAAAAGGGAATATTTATTTATCGTTCTCATATTATGCCTTTGTGCCGTATGATTGTCAATATTAGTTCCGGATAAAAAAAATATTGCTTGCAGATTTTCCGCTCCGGAGCAACAAACAAAAGGTGGTTGTTCACATTTGAGCCTAAGGCAGTCTTTGCAAGACGCCTGTGTAAACAACCCTGAGTCTGGCTGTCCACAAGTAGAGGTCTCTGAAGTTCTTGTATTACACGATGCTGTCATCACACCTGCTGGAGGGCACATTTCAAAGCTGCATACAAAGCAGCAGAATGAAAGGAGGGGGGGTCTGTGAGGTGACCCATGTAACATGGATCATAAGTGATATTCTTTCTTCATCCTTCTGGTTATCCCTGTCAGGGTTTATCAACGGCCGCATCGGGGAATTGGCCTCCGCAGCTGAGCTTATGGAGATATTTAAGGGTCTTGATTCCCTGCTCCAGCAAGATTTGGCTTATCAGCCACTCCAGATGCAGCTACTACAAGGTATCATTCTTCCTTTGGCATCCTTAGCTTATGTGGTGTTGGAGTAAAGAGGAACTTGACAGCAAACATTTATTTTCTGGATCTGGGCTATAACTTCACTTGTGGTGAATCTCTATAGCCTGGCCAGCATCAGTGATTTGATGCAAACTGAGGCCTTAAACTAAGTATTGCAAACAAGTCGACTGTGCATTCTAAAGAAGAGTCAGACAATGAAAATATATCAAACATCAAAGTAGGAAATACCTGCATGTGTTTTATTAGGAAGTTAATAATAGAAATATTATACGAGCTACAGCTGTATACTCTTTAAAATAGAAGTTCTCAGTAGATAAGAGTAAAGATTGATACTGCTCTATCCAATGTCACAAGAGATAAAGTCCAGTCCAGCAACACTTTTTTTTTATTGGCTAACCAAAGTTTTAAGCACTTTTGTTAGGACTTTTGGAAGTTTTATTTTACACAGAAGAAGCAAAACAGTGTGTCAACGTCCAGACATGAGACAGATTTACTTTTACCATTTTTTATACAAATTCAATTAAATAAATGCAAACTAGGGATTCTTTGTGTTCTCAAGTAAAAGAATGTATAATAAAGAATATACAAAATAAACATTTATTTATTTTCATTTTGTTGACCAAATCTTTTTTGGAATATGAAGTGCAAAAGAAGAAAACTCTGGCCAATTACGTCAAATGATGATCCCCATATTGTGGAAAGAAATGGCAACTAAATGAATTTAGCTGAATTTAGGCATTTTTTAGGCATTTATTTCAGTTTTGAACTCACACCTGGTTGTGTCCATCTCTAAATATGGTCAGTGGGGACACCACATGTTAGACGTTTTGGACAAAAATATAAGGAAAGCAGATTTAAATGATTGAAACACTGAAGCTACAGACACCTAACATGTGATTCAGGTTCTTGAACGTCCATTTAGCCCAAGGTGTTCACACCGTTTCTTTTTCTACAGTTTTGTGCGCCACCTACAGTTGGAAGAGGCTCAGCGCAAAATGTTGAAGTGGTGCAAATCTCACGAATCTTGCTCCAGGTTTTGTCCTTCACATTTTTTCCAACATACGACGGACTTGCCTTCAATTCTGGCCATTCACATGGATGGTGCAAGTTTCTCAAATTTAATTATTTTTGTTTTGTCAAAATGGAATTTAGCTCATTAATGAAAACACAAAATAATTCAAAGTGACTCGACTGCTAAATAAAACCAACTTGCGTTTAAGAAGTTGGTTTTACAAAGCACACGCACTAAACATATTACGTTATCTCTTAATAAAAAAACATGGCATGCATAGACACAAAGACAGAGCATGAGATATAAGCTGGACATGGACCAGAACACCACATTTGATCTTTTTAACAGGGGCCAAGCTTTGTGCACAAGCAGAAGGAAGAGATCTAAAAAAGAAGCAACAAGAAATGTGCGCATGACAGAGCACCAGCTACAACATTTTATCCTGAAAGCACCACTGAAGCACGATAAAGCGATGCATTCTGTCAGGGTGGCATTACATTCATGAAATAGCTGTCTCCCAAATTAGAGATTCATCTTAATCACACCAAAGGTCAATATCACTCAGTTAATTTCCTGGGGGCGAGGAGGTAGAGTCGCAACAACAATGATATGGGTTTTAGAAAGGCTTCAGTGTGTAATCAGTGTAATGAAAATATTAAATGGGAGCGACAAAAGGTCTAATACTGGAGGCTCTGATGCATCTGACTCACAAATGCAAACCGGAGCCCAAACTCACAACAAATATCACCAAAAATTCAAACCATAAAAGCAACATTTTATAATAAAATTCTGTTTTCCACTTTGGGTTTCCATGCGCATCTTAAATTTGTTCAAATAGAAGCATCTACTTAGTTTATTTTAGTCAGGAGAAGGGATCTTACTCATGAAAACTTTCATGAAACCAGTTTCAGTGAGGTGATTGACGGGTACCACAAAGAAAATTGTGTTTTTAACATGTTTTTGGGGCATTTTTATTGTAATGGAGGACATATATTAAATAATTTAAGATTTAGACTGTGTTTTTGAGTATTTGTTTAAATCGTATTGGATCACAAGCAGATTAAAGGTTTAAAAAAAGTCAGGGTTTTTGACACAGCAACTGCCATGGTCGGGACAAAAGTCTCCATTCTCTGCTACAATTCTGAAGTATCCATTTGAATACAAACATATTCATAAACGTCTTTATTTTCTTCATCTGTGGTGCCATCTGGCTCAAAACGGCTGGATAGCTCTGATAAGGCTTGCGTTTTGTTTTTATTGTGCTATGCTAATGTTAGCTTGGGCTTGTGAGATGCTATAAGCTAGCAGGAGAGTGTGTACCCAACGGCAAACGTGAAATTATTAAGTGGCTTAAAAACTACCTAATCATGATAAAAAAAAAAAACTCCTGGGAACAATTTTTTAACATAAAAAAATATATATATTTAGCTGGAGTTGGACTTAAATCGCCGGTTATTTTCTACATCACCCAAGCAACCTGTTTCATATTTTAATGCTAAAAGTTACTAAAAATGATAAACTCCTGCAACTTTTTTAATGATCTCAGGGTTAAAAAAAAATCCTGATTTAACCAAGTTTTTTTGCCACCAAATAAAAAGAGAAAACTGTCCTGTATGGCTATAATCACGATAAGGCCGTTTAAAAAAGCTTTAGAGATAGCTTCCCTCACACAATGACAGCAGCTGTGATAAGGACTAACCTTGAATGGTAAAGAATGACTGGGCCAAAGTTGCACAAGAAGCGCGGACCACACTGTGGTTTACTCCTCCTGTTCGGGTTTGGAAAAATACTAAATAAAGACAGCATCACTGACAAATATTGTAAAAATAAAAAATGAGACTCACATGTCAAGGGTTGGAAAAATCCTTCAGTGCATGGAGTTAATTTCTTGAGTTCACCACAAACAAACTTTAACCTCTTTAGAGTGAGGGGGAAAACAAGGTTGATTGACATCAATAGGTTTTATTAATTAAAAAAAAAATACAATTTGCAATGCAGCTACAGCATTTTTAAAGCTCTTAAGACCTGGTGTCCACATGAATGGGCATTAAATTTTGGGTAATATTACCACAGTAGTTAATTCTGCTATTGAAGCCCAAATAAAAAGAAATAAAAAATAAAAATAAAAAAACATATCAAACAAGAGCTCCAGTCATCTTTTAATCTATTTTAAAAGTGTTCCCAGTGTTTTTTATGAGTATGCAGTTTTGATGCCAAAAAAAAAATGTTTTTAAGCATAAAGTTTCTGCAGAGTGGCAGAGGTTGAGTTGTGGGCCTGCCCCCATTTCCCATCATCCCCATGTTTACACTCTGTACTGCTGGCTTACAGCCTCTCACAACTCCAACCCAACATTAACAAAAAAATGTGACCAATATTGGAGTTATCCATCCATACAGTTGAGCCAGAGACCAGCTCAGATGAAGAAAATGAAGACATGAGTGGGTCTATTTCTCTGCAAGTGGATGCATTAGAATGGAGATTTTAGGTTTTTTTTAGGTTTCTCCTAATGCTGTTTTTTTCTTATTCACAGCGATTTGAATAAAAAGATGTGCAGAAATGCAATCTTAAGCCTAATTTTCTTTATATGCCTTCATTCATGAGGAAAATGCAACAAGATTGTTAAAAACAAGTTTTGATTGGAGTGGCTCCTTCAGAGGTTTATAAAAATAAATCAAAGTAAAACAAAGACATGCCACTGAAATTATTACAATCTACCAGGTGAGACCCAAGTTTCCATACAGAGAAAAATAAACATCTATATTGAACAAGTTTTTATTTATATAATGTGCTCTAGTCTATATGATTTCTGCTGTTTTGAATACACAAATTGATACATTTTTTCCAAATTTCCAGTTTTCTGAAATTTGCAAATAAGGTTTGCTACAGTGTCGTGTGCAATGCTCGTTCCATATTTTCCGTTAAAATTTTGTGCAATCTTGTGACTGCTTCCCAATCCAGCCAATGTGTTGCTCTTTGGTCAAACACTTCGTCTAGCATCTCTGAAATATAAAAAAATATATAAATTAGTTATGCATTCTCCTATGTATGGAAACTTATAACAGTGCTGGCTTTTGCATGTCCTCAAAGGAGAGGGTAAATATCAAGAACATAAAGGTATTTTAATAAATTCTCAAGTAGATGGACAGCCAGAAATGAAACGTGAAAATTTGGATGATTGCTGGGAATTTTTTTTTTTCTTTAAACGCTGAAGAGCCGAGTCGAGGTTGACTGATCTGATCTAGTTTTATTTAAGGAGTTAGCCTCTTCATCATATTTTTGCGGCCCTGGTCAACTTAAGAACAGCAGGTGTCCCAATTTCCATTTCACAGACACACAGGGTGGCCTATTTTACAAGACATTTAGAAATGTCACAGCCATTACAGGCATTTGATCCATCTAAAAAAATGTTTTTTAATTAGGGGGACAGCATACATGGGAACACTGATAAGTTAGCGTTTTCCTTGCATTCAAAATCATCTCTAAATTCCTGCTGTCATTAAGCGTTTGTACATATATATATTTTTTTTAGTAAAAGGCCAAGTTATTTTTCTTCCCCCTTTGGAAGAATCCAACAATCACCTGCAGTGAACAATTGCACTTGTGAACAGCTCCTGTGATTTTCAATTTCCTTTTTCTGGGATTCGTGTATAAATACAATTTAAAGCTGAAAGTGGCTTGCTGTGAGCACATTGCTAACCATGATCTTCTCCTACTGTTGGCTTCTGTGCTTTTGTTCAACAGGCAAGAAGACAAATCATTCTCACACCGTTTTACTAACAGGGCTCAGGATATAATTTCATGCTTGAATATACAAAGCTGATGTTTTCGCTGTGAGCCTTACATCTAGTCTTGCTTTAGCTACCACAAACAGCGTTAAGTGGCACATCCATTATGTTGGCGCCAGGACAGTGACCTTTTAAACTCATTTTGATGCTGTTCACATAATAAAAAGAGAGCACAAGTTTATCTTTTTATTAAATTAATGTTCATTAGGCTCCATTTACACCTCAAATATTATTAATTTTACTTGAAAAGCCAAAGAATAAGAAAAAAATGGAACCGGGCAAAAAACTTGAATACACAAATGCATAATCAATACAGCAGCATAAACCCAGTTATTTTTTTAATAAAAAATATTTTTAAATCAAATGGATTTGTCATTCTACTGAGCTGAAGTGTTTATACGGAGCTTCCTAAAACTACTTATACACTCAAGGTAAAAATAATTGTAGAAGTTCTTTATAAGATATTTTTTTTATAATTGTTTGCAACAGTCTTTCAAATTTAAATGACTTAACCTTTACCTGTTCTACATAAATTAGATCCCGGGTGAGGTTGAATATGATGCAAAGTAATCAGATATTCCAGGAATGACAGAATGACACCAAATAAATAAGGGGAGAAAAGCAGCCAGAAAATGGGTTTGCTGTATTTAATCAGAAGGCCTGGTTGTTTGGAGGCACAGCAGCAAGGCCAAAAGGTAATTTGACTAGATACCCATAGGGCATACTAATGCACGTCCCCACTGTAATACTGCAGCATTGGGAGAGCTGGAAACGCTCTCACCGAAAATATAACATTTATGTCGTTTTACCCTTTTGTGTGATTTACGATCCATCCCACATCAACTTTTCTCGACACCGGTGCTTAATATTGCCGGCGTATCTGCAGCCATGCAAATTCTGCACCACAATTCAATGTTTAAGGCGCCATTGCGATCTTATTACAGCCACCTACCAAATACATTTTAAACCGAGCTTCCGTTGGAAAGCGATACGCTGAAATGAGAGGTCCTTGTACTGAGGAGACGCAGATAACAGGATGATTCATAGTCTTTCAGAGGAGGTCACAGCTTCCTGTGCTTTGACAACAGGGAGTTTGGAATTCCCTCGAAGCAAAAGTGAAGGGTAGCATGCCAAGAAGCCCAGTTGGCATATGCAATTAGTAGGTACATGGACAAGAAGCACAACACTCGGACTATATTAGACTTCTTTTAAGCTGCACTAAAAGAAAACCTAGCCTACAAAAGGTACATTTGGGTATTTGTGAGTATCTTGGTTAAAAAGTAGTTACCAGTATGATCACACTTGTATGAATAAATTGCAAGTCTGCCACTTTTTGATTTAGTTTGCTTTCACACAACACTCTTGAAAGTAGATCGTTCAAAACTTCTGTATTTTTTGCACTATAGGGCGAACTGTATTATAAAGGCACAGTTTTAATTAGGGGGTCTGTTTCTGTACACAAGGCGCACCGTATTATAAAGTCCAAAAAAGAAAAAAAAAAGTAAGAAAAGCAAAACAGTGAGTTTTAGTCAAACTTTATTCCACTACTTAACAAACTACTCATTATTTTTAATCAATTTTCTTCCGCAAAACATCTTTTGTTGATATGCACATCCTTTTTTTCTTTTTATAAGAGTATTAAGATTTCCATTTTAGCTTTTTTTCTTTAAAAAAAATTCTCATAATTACACCACCAATTCTATTTGTTTCACCTCCATGATCTGTATTCACCGACTGTAGTCAGTCGCACCAGGATTCACTTGCAATCAACACTTATTTAGACAGGTTTGCATTTCAGACGAGCTTTCGCAGCTGCTAAACATTTTTTGTAGGAATGATCCAACTCTACTCTGGACTGAACAACCCTGGGATCAACTTTATCTCATTTATTTTTTTAAATTACCAGCACACTTTATATGCATTTGCTGTATTTTAGTGTTTTTAGTGAGAAAAAAGCCTCAACATGCAGCACCCACAAACCATCTGTTCAAAACATTGCTGCAATAAAAGCTTCATTGCTAGTTTAACCACCAATTCCAGTTGATCCTTGATGTAAGGTTAAGAGTAGAAGACCTGAAGAGCTAACACCCAGAAGTAAGTTTAGTGTATTTATTGAAAGTCGAGCTTTATTGGAGAAGAGCCAGCAGACTTCAATACGAAGAAACTGCAGAGAGATTTCCAAAGGAGACAAAAGGTGATCGGTTTAGTTTCCTGGAAAAAGATTTGTTCTGTAACTAAGCTTTTGCAACACCAGGTGATTTAACCACAATTTATGTAGTCTCTCCTATAATCTCTGAAATATACTAATTTTCCTTCACTTCACTAAAAAATATCCAAAAAGTACCTTTTGACATATGAAGGCATTTCATGAGGACAAATATGGAAGTTTCAACTCAGTTTACTCAATCAGTTGCATAAGTAAAGACAAACAAATCTAACAAAACAATCTAAAAAATAAACATTTATTGAAGATAAATCAAAGATTTTCCAGGTTCATGCAACTAATTAAACTCTTGAGACAAAGCAGGAAAAAATAAATCAAATCTTATCTTGATAAACATGGCTCAGGTAGATTTCAGCTACAATTTTTCTGGCTCTCTTTAAAAAAAATGTAATCAAAATAAAACCAGTGAAATGAAAAAAATAAAAACTAGTAGTATAAATTGTAAGAAAGTGAAACAAATGCATACCTTATTAAGTCTGTTCAATGAACCACCGGGAAGCGAGGGACTCAAACGAAACAAAAACTTTTCCCAGCTGAATTTGGGACTTCTAATTATATCAATTGGCTTCATCTGTGTGGCTGTTAGCCGTTTCTATAGGAGGGTGATCCCTCTGAACAGTCCCCAATTTCTCAAAGCATTCAAATATAAATATAAATCCAATTCACTCTCTTAAATATGCAAAAAAAGTCATTACAAGGTGATAAACAAAGTAAAATTTTAAATACTCATTTAATAATCTGACAAGATTTTGCAAAAAGTATTAAAAATATAAAAAGAAAAATATAAATTGGCCTTGGGGTAGAAAGAAAGACATAATACTTTTTTTTGGTCAAAAAGCTTTTAGATTCTTAAATCATGAAGTGATAAAAAGTGAAAATGTTAAGCAAATTATGTATAATGTGTAGAAAAATTAATTGATAAAACTTAATACCACTGAACCTTGTGTAGATAAATGTGATTCAATGGGAGTTTGTAGCTAACTGTTTATGTAAATGTGTATGTATTTATGTTTATTTAAAATGTAGATTGGGGTGAAATTTGTGTAAAAATCATTTTCATTATTTTTGTTTAATGTACTTTGATTTACTTTTGTCGATAGGAGCAAATAATATAACTTTTCTTCTTTTTTCTCCTTTTCATTTATTATTATTAACTGTTTTAATTTCATGTTGTATTATTTTGATACTATGTATTGTTATTAAATTAAACAAATAAAAAATCACATTTTTGTAATGCAATCAGTTTCTATACATCTTTATTTCTACAATATAATAATCAGTTTTTCCATAAATCTAATCTTATTCTACTTTTTGGAGTTTTTGGAGAATGCACTCCTAAAAGACCTTGCATGTGTTTGGTAAAAAACTAGATTTACTCTACTGCTTTTTTTTTACAATTAATTTGAAACTGAAAAAAAATAATATAATACATTTCAGGTGAAACGAAGTGAACAGAGTGCATGCAAAATCATTTTTCCTAAAGGCTCAATTTTATACTTTTATTTTGAAAAGCCTTGTACGCGCCAGTTAAAAGCCTTTTGAGGACAGGTATGAATAAATATTTCAATCATAAATTCAACCCTTCAATCCTGTGCTGAAAATGGTCATTACTGAGTAACCTTCTACCCATTATCCTATCAGATGTGCTGAATTAAACCAGCTGACATTTGCAGTTGGGTTAAGGCAAATATGCAAAGGCTGTTTTGTTTTTCATAAAAAAAATACAAAAAAGTGGGGAAAGTTGTTGTGTAAACACAATATTGGGTTTTTAATTAATTCTTAGCACTTCAATTAAACAGTCCAAACAAACACACCGTTCCCGTCTGAGCTCCCTCAGAATCTGACTCCACCAATATTTCATGGACACACAATGACACAACACCAACAGGGATTTGTGCACAAATGAAATATTTTTCTGCCATTAAAGACAAGAGGATAATTTTCTGGTACTATGACCCAACAAAAATACAATTTTATGGATTTATGGTTTTAAACTTTACATACATAATTAACATGTTTACAATAGTGGTTAAGTTGGTCAAACTTTCCAGTCATCTCTTACGTTTGGTATTGATATATTTTACAGTTTTTAAGATTTTACTCAATTTAAGTGATTTTTCAGTCCTACTGAAAATTAATGGGAAATTCTTCAAATAAAAACTTTGTGTTTGAAACGTATGCAATCTTGATATCAAAGCTTTCAGCAAGTTCAGGACATTCCTGCTTGTACTTTCTGTATCCATATCTTTTGTCATTTTTTTAAATTTTACATTTTTTATGCATTTCTTTCCCAAATAAATGATAAATTATTCTAATACTTTATCCAATTTGAAACCTGTGCAATATTGGTATCAAAACATTCCGCACTTTCAGAACGTTGTTTTGCAATTGACGTAAATTTGCCTGAGCGTCTTTAGCAAAAAGCTTTCTTATCAATATTATCGCATGTAGTGCAACTTTAATAACTCATAATTGTTTTCACAGCTTCATGAAGCTTAATAAAAATTTCAGTTTGTAAGACTTAACATCCCCGATCATCTTGTGTCTAATCATGGCGCTTTTCTACTGTCTGCAAAACCAACCACCAACAACACGCAGGCAAATTTAAAGACCCTTTACTATGAAAATCATGTTTTTAACATGTTACTGCAGCATTTTTTCTTATGATGGAAGATATACATAATAAAAAATGGGATTAAATTTGTGTTTCTAAGTATTTATTTTAATCAAATTGTGGTGAATCAGGAGCAGATGAAAAAAGCTTGTAGCTGTGACATAGATGCCATCTTTTAATTTTTGTATAAAAAATGGGACCTTAAAACACTGTAATCTAGAGTAGTTGTGCTGTCAATGCTAAACAGCAAGGCAACATTCTGTTTTATTTTCCAAAACAATTACTTCATTATCTTATTTAATCCCTACTAACTGTAATTTCTTCTTTGTACATGTTTCTTTGAACTGTTTTTAAAAGTTCTACGGACATTGGGAATAAAAATCACACAGAACTCAGACAAGAATGTTATTATTATTATTTTTTTTTGGCTCTAGAATCTCAACTTTTTCCAAAACAGGCATCAACTCAGACATGAGTTTATATACATGCGAGTTTAAAAGGTTGATAGTAGAAACACTTGAACAAGTTTGTACATATGACCGTGTTTGAACAGTATGCATGTCTCAAACCTCAACCTAACCATTTTTTTTGCCCAGTTTGGCCCTTAATTTATAAGATTAAACATGCACATGAAGCTTACCACTTCTTAAGAGAATTTTAATTAGACCATTCATTATCTGGGGCGACAATGGTGCAGAGGTAGAGCGGTCGACCTCCCACCATACCCGTCCATGTGTCCTTGGGCAAGACACTGAACTCCTTGTGGGTATGCTGTAGGTTGGCACCACTGTAAGGCAGATGAGCCACCATCAGTGTGTGAATGAGTGTGTGACTTTGGTCTTCTAATGCTGCATTCACACCGAACACGATTCATGCACTAAATTCGTGTCTGCCGCCTCTCTTTTGAGCATAGCGGGCTCAATCGCCTCAGCTCCAGTGGCTCTGTGACAGGCCGTCAAACTGTCCAAGGTGTATTCCACCTTCAACCTACAGTAACCCGGGACAGTTTTCGGGCAAACCTGTGGCCACAGGGGGTTAAGAAAGCAAATGGAAGTTCAGGACAAAAACCCTTGCATGGAGCGGCCATGTTGAATCCTTATTTCTACCCTTTGGTCGAGTCACTGGGTTGACACAGTTGACCTTCTTGGTTAACACAGCGTGTCAATCAATCAGGAACTCAGTTTTGTGTACATGACAATCACATCTGTACATTGACTTAACATTGATGCCCCTGCCATGCGAATCTCATCAAGTGTGAAGTACAAGAAGAAAATAAAACACTACATTAGTAATAAAAGTTACATTTATACATAAAGCGGGTCTTTAAGATCAATGATTTTGGAAGAAACATCTTCAAATAGCATTTATGCTTTCCTCTAAATATTAAAATAGACAACAGTTAAAAAGATGTTCCATCTGTCCTAAATGAAAAGGTATTGAACCAATGGAAACAAAGCATTTCAATACCACACACTAGTGGTTCTTTCTGAAAAATATTTAAAGAAAAAACCCTTTATGCTGAGTGAACACTGACCAATAAACACCATGCTGCTAATGAAAGACATGTTCAAGTGTTTATTGAAGACAAAATGAAATAGGAGACAAAATCCAAAACAAATCCTAGTTTATTTCTCCGTTGTGGAGAAGATATAACATTAGTTTTTGCATTTTTCTTTCTTAAAAGTTTTTTCAAAAGTTCCCTTTTCAATTAATGAATAAAAAAGTATGTAGAAACATTTTCTGTCGAGCATTTTTCATAAATTAAGAAAAAGAATACAGTCAGACATAATTCCATGTATCTAATAATGACTAAAACACATAAACTGTTTTAATAACTCAAGTGGTTCAAAAAAGCTTGTCTGCTCCTGTCATGTCACACTACCTAATTATATATTTTTAGTTTTATTTAATTCCCAATTCATTTATATTTAGGCATTTTTAGCAATATACTCAAATACTTGTTGGAAACAATTGTCTAAAATTACTTAGAATTATGTTTTTTACACTTTTACTGTCTGCTCTTTTAATCAGGGTTTTTCTGATGTGATGTAATTGTTCTGCTTCTGTGAGAAAGATTCTTCCGTATGCAAAAATATTACAACCATTACACTCTGTGATGCATACAGATTAGAATTTTTAATGTAAAAAAAAGCACGCCGCATTGGTCAAACTAACATGGCCCTTCAGTTTGCCTCAGCATGTCAAACTGACATACCCTTTTTAGACAGCCATAGTTAGATTGTCCCCGTTCTCTCATCAATAAAGCATGGTTCTGTCAGTCAGCAACTGGCCCTTAGCTACATGATGTCAGGTCAGTGCAAGCTCCTACTGGAGACTATTTCTGGCCAATAACTGACCAAGTGGCAGGCTGACAACTGTTTGAGACGGCCCTTGAAGCCATACTGTATTAACATACTGGTCAAATTGGGAAAAAAGAGTAATTCAAATATATTCATGAGGTTAAACATTTTAACTGGTTTTGTATTTCCTGAAGCCATAAACCTAAAATGTTGGTCAACAGCATTAAACAGGCATGACTGTGTTCCATTAAGAAAAAAACTAATCAATGTAAAAAAAAAAAAAGGGTTTATTGTTTTTATCCAATACTTTTGCTTAGAGCTGTCAAATTATTGCATTAATTGCAATTCATTTATTTCATTTTTTATAAATATCACGTTAATCTCTTGCTTCTGTGAAGTCCGTTCATGTCTGATAATGCACACCTGGAAGTGCATTAACCTTCTCATATCATTATCATTTACAAAAAAAATAAAAAAATATAAATATTGATGGGAATGGATAAAAAAATCTGATTAATTAATCGCAAACTTAGTAAAATCAATCCCAAATAATCAAGATTAATGGTGATTAATTGCAATGATTTTTTTTTTTGTTACAGTATTTGCCACTTATTATCTGCGAAAAATCACAATATAAAATCACACACAAAACTGTACATTTAGAATGTTTATTTTTAAATGTTTTGTCAATCGTTTAGAAAAATTAATCAGATAATCACACTTTTGTGTTGTGATTAATCACAATTAATTTGTGACCATGTCAATTTTATATGACAATATGCGGCTTTTGAAGAAAAACAGGCCAGAGAGAAAATTTTCCCTTCATTTTTCCTGTTTAAAATGTTTACATTTATCAAGTTTTACCTCAGAAGTGTAAATTGTGTGTCCAAAACACATCAATAGTAAGATAAGCAGAACTCTAAAGACTTTTATGTCTACAGGTTTACTCCAAGAAAACAAAGTTGTTGACATGCAGCCATAAAAAGAAGCAAAGTAAAAAATAAAAAATGTTTACATGCTCTCCTGCTAGCTTACAGCCCCTCATACCCCCTTAACATTAACTGGAGCAATATTGGAGCTATCCATCCAAATGCAGTGGAGCGGGGATCTTGTGGCCTCCCCAGCATCATTTCTACGTAACATTCTCTTTTTCAACGCATTTTGTCTTCTCCTGATTCATAATTTGAACAAAGAAATATTCAGATGTGTCATTTTTGAGCATCATTTTCTTTCTTTGTTTCAGAAAAATTCTGCAAGAACATGTTAAAAACACCAAAAACTTAACTTTGATCTTAGCAAGTTTTTATGGAAACACATAAAAACCAGTTTAGCATCTAGATAAACCTCTAAACATAGCTGAAGTAGCAACAATTCTTAGTTTTTTTTAAACTAAATTGTCTTTTTAATTGATCACAGCTGTGCAACATCAAACCTGTGGTCGTACAATACACAATAGACAGGTTTTTTTAGCAGTTTGGTTAGCAAAAAACGTGACTTGAGCCAAAAACATTTGCTCCGACTGTTTATGCCAGTTCACAGGAGGCAGAAGTTGGCAGCTGGACTAGAGACAACATGTGCCAGAGGCAACCCATCAAGCCAGCCAATAGTGTGATCAGATTTGCTTGTTACTGCTTTGCTTTACCCATTCTTCATCAGCTACATACTATATGTCTTCCTTCCCGTAACCCCAACGATTTACACATTATCACTTATGTTTTATGAATAAATAATGGGAAGATTTTATTGGTTTAAAAACCAACATGTGCATTATGTAAAGCATGTTTGATTTAAACCTGATGGTGGCATTCCACTTCCAATCTGACAGTAAGAATAATAAATACAGTAAATAATTAGAATTATAGATTAATTATGACTGCGGATGTTAATCTTCAAGCACAGACTTGATCAAACACTTGAAAGTGGGTAAATGCAGCTCGTCTGTGGTATATTTTTTCTTTTATGCGACAGGAAAACAGGAGAAGTCTGGTCTGACAGACTCTGTAAAGGTCAACTTTCAAGATCATTGGTCACAGTTGTTAGAAGTCATCAGAAACTTACCAGTCCGCTGGGTCAAATGTAGTTTGTGGCCAGAAGAGCAGAAAAAGGAAGACGGGATTGCAAAGAAGCAGAGACTCTAGTCTGTGTGTGTCACCCAGCAGCAGTTGAAAAAGTAAAAAATGCAATTTCTTTATAAATAATTGAAGAATCTTCTTGTGATTTCAATACCAAAAGAAATCATCAAAGACGTCTGTGCACATTGATATCCACTCTACGTAGGTATTATCACAATGTATTAGTAAATCGTGTTTAATGCACACAGGCTGCAAAGGAAATGATTAAAGCATCCATTTCTATATCTCCCACCAGGCACAAGTGGACACGAGTGGTTTCCTGCAACAGGTTTATTGGAATCTTAATCCAAGTCAGCCCTTCAAACTAAATGCAGAATTGATGCACATACATTATGTTAGCAAGGCATGAAACAGCATCACATTACTCTGCTGGAGTTTAAGGCAAAACCAGGAAAATCCACTCATAAAACTAACAGAGAGGGAGAACGAAGCTCTCAGAAATACAACCCCTCACTGGTTTCAGGGAGAACTGACAATTTCAAATGGATGGAAATATGAACAAGGCTGTGCAAATGATTCAGAACAGAAATGGAGAAATTATAAACCACAGAGCAGAAAACTTGTCAGACATGATCCTATAAAATCAGAAAAAGGATAATCCTTTGGCCACAATCAATCAGTGTATTTGGAGCACTTATAAAAGCAGGAGCAAACAAGTGCTGAGCAAGAAGAAGCAAAAACAAAAGGGATTTTTACTCCCAACTCTTTTTTTAATGTATTAGGTGTCCCAAACTACCGGTAGTTGTTTTTTAACAAAATGGCTGTTTCCTTTAACCCTTCTGCTATCTTTCGGGGTCCGAGGGCTGCTTAGCACCAGTAAAACCGACCGGAAAAAATATATACGCTAAACAAAAGTACTGGTATACCCTAACCCAGTACCCTAACCTGGTATTGGTTTTGTGTCTGTTACTGCGTCCCAAGTGTTGGGGACCCGTGATTTAATGGAAACAGCCAGCACGTCAAAAAATGAGGAGTTTGGCCCAAATCATCAAAAAGTGACACGGAGGAGGCCAGAACCATACGTCCATATCTGATGAATTGGGAGTGAGAGTGTGGAGAATAATGATAAAACATTAAATGAAATAAAATTTAAGGTAAAAAGCTGGTACACCAAATTTGCAAAATCTTAATTTGACTTTATTTATATGAACTGTAAATTAATTAACATATCAACAGAAAGTGAAAGATTAGACGCATTTTAATCGGAAAAAGGGAAAAGAAGTGTAAAGATGGGCTCATGTATGGGCAGTTATTAAAAAGAAAATGCATGAAGAGAGCCTGACAGCTTTATAGTAAAAGGGCATCCCCTGATAAATGACTTAATCATGAAAGGGATGAGGCTAGCTCTGGTTGGAGGATTCATTTATGTGACAGTTGTAGTTATCTATTTTAAAAGTAACTTCCAAAGTTAAGATCCCCCATATTCTGTTGTGGATAAATATCACAAAAGGGATTTAGAAATATGTACAAAAACAATTTACAGGAACCAGTCATTCTGGTGTTAAGCATGGAAAATCCAGAACAGCTAAAATATGGAGAACCAGAAGAGACCAATTGAAATAAATATATACACACTTAGATTATTCAATAAATGTGTCAGTAAATATTTAACATTGAAATTAAAAAATAAATAAATGCATGTTTAAATATATGTGGCATTAAAATATGAAAGTAGACATTACAACCAAAATTTTAATATTTCATGAATTATTTTATGGACCAGTTTGGGCTAAAAGGGACAAATTAAAATACATATTTTTAATATTAACTCATTAAATACATATCTTATTCATTATTTAAAATTGGATATAAATAATTGTGTGTCATTAAATGTGTCATTATTATAATAAGATTCAAGTTTAAATGATCAAACAAACATGTTTTTATTTTGTGTTTTATTTAATAATTTTAGGTTTTAATGAATAATTTCATGGTCCAGCATTTTATTTTTATACTATCTGTCAAACTGTCCCATCAAACTCAGTGGGCGGATCTAGAGAATGTTAAAAACAGGACTCAGGAGTTTATTAGGGATTTTAAGGATTTGTTTGGGACCTCACACGCATACACGCTGTAGACATTGTTTTGGTGAACCGTAGAACTTTTCATTTAGTCGAAGCTCCTTCTCCTTTTAGTCCACGAAATTTAAAGCATTCATTAATTGATTCTTATTTTATTTATTTAATTCCAACCTTAAATAACTGTTGAAACATCTATTTTATAATTTCATTTTAAATATATTAATATAATTTAATAGCATATATATTTATTTCAATTTGTCTCTTTCGGTTCTCCATACTAAAGATGCTTCTGGTTTGTTTTGTTCCCCTTTAGAAATGTGACAAAAACTGTGTCTCTCTCTTTAGTTCCCACTCCACGGAGGAGCAGCACAAAAGGGGACAGTAGTCTTGGTACGCTTTAGTTTGATGTTAAAACCATTTGACTTTTCACACTCTAATTTTGTCTCGTTTTTCATAGTTGGAGGATACAAAAGCTAAATCTCAAGGTAGGAGGCTGATGAGTGCACAATCAAACTGACAAAAAAAATCCTTAAAAGAAAAACAAAAAATCCTGTAAGTTGGAACAAATATCTGACGGGAGACAAAAGAAACCTAAAAGGCTAAAAGACTGCCTTTTGTGGGAATTGATTCCTACATGAAACTCAGAGAAAAAAAAATGATTGAAATGCACAAGAGGCAAAATCTTATCAATAAAAACAGGAAAGAAGCCAACAAAGGCAGCAAGACTATCAGGAAATCGAAGTAGAACATGACGCATTGAAACTTTATGCAGAACTAATGAAATCCCTTTTACTTAATGTCCCAGGGTGTGGGAGAGTTGCAACGTAAATATATTTAAAAACATCCCTTTGGTATCTTTGTTTTAATTGCTGTTTCTTCCTCCTCTTGACCGCAAATTACCTTTGAGACTTTGACTGTCCTCTCAGAGCAAACATTACTGCTGATTTTCTCACATTTTTTGAAACACAGCTGACAGAGCTGCTATCTTTTTAACGGTTTAAGTAAATGAGAGGGAACATTTGTGACATCTACTGACTCCTGGGAAACATCATGACCTGAAATCAAAGTCTATTTTACAAATGTACAAAATGTAAGTTTTGAACTTTTGAATGATCCTTATAAACTTGATTCTGATTGCCATTTTTTGGCAAAAACCAAAAAATATATAATTTTCTAAGACATGGATTCTGCAGAGAAATTCACCTCTAAGATGTGGGTAGAGCTGTTTGTGCGATGTAAGCCTGTCCCTACTTCCCATCATCCATTTGACTAGCTTACAGCCCTCCACAACCCCAACCTAACATTACCAGTGCAACAAAAATGGCGAGCAATGTCAGAGCTATCGAGCTGTACAGTTTTAAACCAGATGCCAGCTCTATTTGTCTGCGCATGGATGCATCAGGCTGGAGCAGAACAGCGAGCTTGTGGCTTTACCATTGTAAGTCCCACATCGGATCTACAAGCTTTTTTCAACGCCGTTTTTTTCCGTCTGCTCCCAATGCACCACAATCAGAATAAAAGAAATACTCAGAAAAGTAATTTTCAGCTTAATTATCCCTATAAATGTCCTCCATCATGAGAAAAAAAGGCATAAGAACATGTTAAAAACACCAAAAACACCATTTTCATCAGAGTGGGTCTTTAAAATGTCTCTTGTAAGAAAGCTTCTGCAGTAAAACTATCAAGCAAGTGTAATTTCACACATGCATGCATATGTACTAAACGGTACCTAATTACAATAATAGTATAAATGTCTCATGCCTTAAAAATCTAATTTAACATTACCAGGAGACCAGATGCATGAACAACGAGTGCACTCAAGAACTGTGCATTCGTCAAATTAGATTTACACCAATAAACACGTGGACAAAACTGTTCGTTACCCTTTGGTAGTGAAAGAAAAAAAGCTTACAGTGGTTCTTGAAAAAAACTGCTATGATGAAGGTTAGTAGATCATCTCCAATCAGTGACCACAGCTGTAGACAATGTTCTGAAAAGTAAGGTCAACAGGAGGGTAGTCAATCTTCCTGGACAGGATTTCATGAGGAAAATTTGAAAGAACAGATATAACGATCGACAACAAAAGAGCCCAGAACACCCCGCCACAAGACATTGAAGGTGAACTCCAAGGTCAAGGTCCATCTAGGTCAGATCACACCATCTGTCACTGTTTGAGATAAAGTGGACTTTATGGTAGATAGCTAATTAGGACCCAACTGTTAAAAGACTGAAGATTACCCCGATGAATATAGAAAAATTACAAAGCTTCTTGGTTTTGGTTGCAGGTCACCAGTCTACCATCAGGGTAATGACTGTGGAAGAACTGAAACAAACCCTGATGGCCAAAACATCTGTTAACAGATGCAGAAACATCAATAGCAGTTAGTGCTGCCGCAAATGAGTATTTTAGTAGTCGACTAATCACCGATTATTTTGTCAGATTAGTCGACTAATCGGGTCATGTGCAAAGTGGATATAAAACACACAACTTAGCAATAATTAGCTTTAAACACACTAACATTATATGTGATAATACTAGTGTGAATGCTGTAAGTTGAATTTGGCAACTGATGCTAGTGACGATAGCTGAAGATGCTGAAATTGATAGCTGAAAACACTGAAGATAATAGCTAGCGAAAATATTAGTTAAATGCCAAATTAGCCTAAAAAGCCTAAATTAGCCAAAATAGCTAGCATGTAGCTCAAATATTAGCTAGACTCCAAAATAGCCTAAAAAACAAAAAAGCCTAAATTAGCCAAAATAGCTAGCATGCAGCTGAAATATTGGCTAACCTGTAAATTAACCTAAAGAAAACTGAAAAAATCCTAAATTAGCTAAAACAGCTAACAGGTACTTGAAATATTTGCTAAATTCCAAAACAGCCTAAAAAACAAACAAAACAAAAAAACTTAAATTAGCCAAAACAGCTAGCATGTAGGTGAAATATTAGCTAGACTCCAAAATACCCTATTTTATTAGTTTATCTGTAAAAAAAATATATTAAACTGAACAATTTTGAATCATTGTGTGATTTTTAGTGGATATTTACTCGATATTTCTTTGTTCGCTTTGTGTTATGTCAGTCATCATTTTATGTTTAACCTTAATTAAAAAAAGGATGCAAACAATTATTCCATAATTGTTTATTTACTTTAAATTGATTAGTGAATTAGAAACACCACGAAAAATCTTTTGAGGGACCGGCATCCTGGGCAGTGGAGTTTGCTAGCTCTCTTTGCTGTCCATCGAGCGAACTTCGCTGCCCACCAGGTGGCTGCCTATAGCTGGAGCTTTACCTCCATTCTTTTGATTCAGGTAACTTTTGTACATTTGACGCACTTAATGTAATTCCAGCGGATTCTGAGGTGGAGAAAAGCAGCTTTTCATATCCGCTTTGCACCAAAATGCAATGCTTTAGAACTTTGAGGGTGGAAAAACTGAGGAGAACATTTTCATCATCTGTTGTCAAATGATCCAAAACAACAGTGACGTTTGGGTTTAGTTTACTGCTAAAGTTAACCAGAAAGTTGATTACAAAAAAAAATTGTTTAAAGCAATAAACTTCCTTTCTAAATCTTTGTGTTTTCATCAGTTTTGTTGATGTGGGGCTCCAATAGAACGTAGCAAGTGCTGACATCAGGTCAGTGCCATGATTTGATTGGCTGGATATCAATGTGCTCTTGGATCGACTAGTTGTTCCAGGCGGCATTTCCATAATTTTTTTTTCCATATAATTTCAGGGCCATCAAAATGTTGAGTTTCAAAATTAAAAATATATAAATGTTTAAGACAGAAAATAATATTTTGGGGCATAAAATTTTGCTGTTTAAAAATCAAGGGTTAAAAAAAATCAGAATCAGAAGTTTTGTTTGGATCATCTGTTGAATTCTCCAAGCAGTCTGCATAATGTTGCCAGGATTAAACCAAATTGCATTCTCAAAACTCATCTTTTTTTTTTTTTTTTTTGCTAAATATTTTCCTTTTGCCGAATATAAGTGAACGTACAGATAAACTGGAAATGTGTCAATTATAAAACAT
Organism: Oryzias melastigma; assembly: GCF_002922805.2. NCBI lineage: Eukaryota > Metazoa > Chordata > Actinopteri > Beloniformes > Adrianichthyidae > Oryzias > Oryzias melastigma. The sequence continues at coordinate 12,128,289 of NC_050524.1, read as the reverse complement.
CTAATGCATAAACATACTTAAAGAAGTTACAAAAAAAGAAAGGTTTGCCTTGAGAATTTGGTTTAAGGCTAGATATGCAGCATTATGCAGCATGTCGACCTCATACTCAAAAACATGTCACTCATCTTGACAATAATACATTGAAGTATCTTTGATAAAACCTCTACAGGCACCGAAGCAGACTGTGAAAACACCTTAGTGTACAGCCGCTGTTATTTTTTCCCACATGAGCTGTCCTTAACAAAAGTTACAGTAACTTAAAAATAGACGGGGTGTACTTGAAATGCAGAGAAGCTTTGAACACAAGAGAAGCTTGCATCTCGACACATTAGCGCAGGCCTGCAGCATGCAGCAGCACAAACATAACACTTCTTATTAACACGCTATCACCGCTAAATGTTCTTTTAGCAAGAGTGCCATCTTCTCGTCTTTTCCATTATTTATATCTCTAAATGTAGGCTATGAGGTTTGTCTGACATTTTGGTCCATTATATCTGCGATACGAACAAACTTGTGGGCGAAAATCTCTCGTTCTGTTCCACAGAAAGCCATAGCTCCCTGCTTTTAAAGGGAATAGCATCAGCACATGAACTCATCTGATTCTCATCTGGCTTATGGCCAGCAACAGGTGTGAGTTATTAGTCATTTTTGTTGCTTCTATCTTTATTCTTGATGTCTAGTTTAGTTTTTTCTACGTGAAATCTCTGTCAATGGGTTTGGGTAATGATGAAGAGCTGACAATTTGTTTCTCACAGTTAATTAGCAAGAATCAGAAGTGTCCAACAACATTTTTGTAATTTTAGACTTTTTTAGAGACCTGTATGACTCATTAATTAACTCTGCTATACTTTTAACCAGGAAATGAAATAATTAGACCAAATCAACTAAATTTAATAAAGCTTTGTTGTAGATTAGAACAGTTTATGCTCTGTTTTGGATAGTTTATTTTAAGAAACCAACTATGTATAATTAAAAGTGTTCACTACCAACTAATTAGCCACTCCTTAATTTGACTAAACTGCTGTTTCTACATTTAAATTACTTCTGTTCTCGTCTGATTGTCAAAAATAGATAGGTCACCTGCTTTTAACATGTTCTTGAAGTATTTTTCTCTTGATGGAGGACATATATCAAATAATTTAAGATTAAAACTGAATTTCTGAGTATTTCTTTATTCACATCGTGTTGGTGAATCTTGTTCCAGGCTTTTTTTTCACGGCTTTATTATGAAATACAAAAGAATTTGGTGTCATAGAATTGTGACGGAATTATTAATGTCTCCTCCATGAATTAAAATGGACGCCGTTCATACAACCAAATTCCTGATTGGTCAAAGTTTAAACTTGTTTAATTAGGCGGAACCCGAACTCTTCCCCTACGGCTTCTCCTACTCCTCCAATTGTAGGGGCATTTAAAGGGGGAGGGGTGTCCAAAATTGCTTTTTTAAGGACTAATCCTGGGCGCGGAGGGATCCAGAACACTCCGCTGCGAGGGTGTTCCACGTCACACACGTCACAAATAGAAGTGCTTTTCTTCACGTGGGTGTCCTCTGAAGCACAAAAGTTTACATTTAAACGTAAATAATGACTTTTTATTTTAGCACGACCTTTTTAAAGTTGTGTTACCGAGCGCTAGCAGCTCCGCGCTAATGTGGAATTGTGGAAGTATCGTCTGAATCTGAAGACACTATCTTTCCATAAGTCTCTGTTTGGAGAGCTAAACGACTTGGAAACAAAGATGTTTTGTTAAGGAAGCAAGAGAGTGCAGATCGACAGTGAGAGAGATCCAAGCATTTAATCAACTGGAACACCCGCCACTAAAATCAATGCAAATATCCAAATAAGGCACTGCCTGCCCTCAGTTTGAGTGATTTTTTTTTTCTTTCATAAGAGCGATTGCTGCTTCTGACATGTGTGTCATACAGCGAAAACAGGCCGCACAGCTCCGACTTACTCTCACCCCTGGTCCCTACTTCCTTGTCTCTAATTTTGAGCTTTGGGAAAGTGCTTTGAAGAGAAGCTTCATGGTCTTGTTGTGGCTTCAGGTTTTAGTCTCAATAAAGCTCAACAAATCTGTTGTTTTCCCAAATCTTGTTCTTTCCAATAAACTGAATTTGTTAAAATTTTGAAATGGTTTTGTTTCAACTTCTTTTATATATTCATAGTTGACAATTACCTGTAAATGTCTTTCAAGTCTGCTGTTTGTTTCTCACAGTTTGAAGCCACTTCTATGAAATGTCTCTCTTCTCGTTACCATCTGGACACATTTTTCTGGTCCAAATCTCATCTTGAGCTCCAGTTCTACTGGTTCTTCATCAATAATCTTCTATTTTTTTATTTCTAAATATTATTGCTTAATTTTTCAATGTGCAAATATAAAAAAAAAAAAAAAATATTTCATTAATAGACATTATTAATGCATTTTTTATCATATCTGTGCAGAATTAACCCCTTCATGCCTGACTTGTTTTCAAATTATATTTTTTAAAAGTTTTCTGTAATGATTTATTCAAGGTGGGGTGAAATTAAGTGGAGTTCTACATTTAATTAGGTTATTAAAACACTATAATTTTTAAAAGTACTTTGAATGCTTAAGTTCTTTGTCTTTAGTCATCAGTAAGAATCTTTAATCTACACTGAAAAAACATTCAGCCAAAGTATCTGTGACCTGACTCAACATATATTTACTCAATTTACATATTTACGGCTCAAAATTCTAACAGACGATGAAATAATATGATACCAGGAAAACTTCATTTTAAACAAGATAGGATTGTTATAAATCAACCGATTTACACAAAATGAGATTGTCACATTTGTGAGTTTGGCTTCAAGTCAAAACAATTTAAGGATTTGGCTCCAGCGTGTTTACTAGTTAATTAAACTTTCCCATTCACTGACCATAAACAAGGATTGCATATTAATTCACGGAGACTTCACCTGGTGCCACTTAAAGGAAATCTTAAATACAGAGTGACTCGTACCCGTGGAGCTTCACTTTTAATCTTTATGAAACAGAATCATTGGTTTTACACAAAGTGATCATTCATTTATGCAGTTAAAATTAAATCCTTACCTTTCATCAATGATTCATGGGTCTTCACCCTATGAGTATAAAGCCTTTTGGTGATCTCTTTTTTGTTATAGTGACTGCTTGACATTTGAAATATAAATAAATAGATTGGAATTTGTGTCTTTTTTTCCCGTTTTACTGCAGATACTATAAGGAACTTTTGAAAACTCAAAGCTATGCAAAACGATGAGATGCCTCCAGTAAACAATAGCATGTTTTACTAATAATTAATTCACAAATAGTAATAAAATTAAGTAATCAACGCAAGTAATGTGTAATATAATTGTTTTTGATGAATAAACTGAACGGATGTTATCAGTCTCTGGGATATTGCTGGCAGTTTTGTCTCTTTCCTTTTTAAACAACTTTATTTTCATCTAATAAGCCCTGCAGGCTTTCGTTTCCAAACATTGCTCTGAGGAGGTTAGCTCTGCATTCCAGCCACGTTAAAGCTCAGTCTGGACCACCATAGCATATTTTCTTCTTCAGCCATAGATTTTTAGGGTGAGATCAAGGTTTTTAGCTCTCTTACATGATCAAGTATTGGCTAAGTTTAACTATCAAATAAAAAAACTTTATGTTTTAACTCTGAAAAACCGAGGAATTCATGTTTTTTTGGAGCTAGACCTGTGAGCGTAAAATTGTTTTTTTCCAATTTTTTTGAAAATTTGGAAGGACCAGATTTTTTCTTTATATAAAAAAAAATCTCTAAACTGACAGTGTCATAATGTGAATAAATTATTTACCTGGCAGTGTGACTGAACTGTGTTCACCCCATCAGCTGAGTTGTAGTTTGGCCTCCGTCTTTTAAAAAATTAACAATAATCTGTCAGAAAAAACATAAAAAGGAGTATAACCCAGGCAGGAAAAGTCTTGCCAGTAAATAAACAAACAGCTTCAAATTACAACCCCGATGTTGCGGCTGGCTCCTGGGAGCTCCTTTAGGCCTCAGATGAACGCGAGTTTGGATTTCAAATCGCTGGCAAAGGAAATATTGAGAAGTCAAAGTATGCTTCCAGGGAAATAAAGCTCAGTCATGAAAAACATTTGTGTGACTGTTTACTTCCTGGGGCTTAACAGCGAGACTTCAAGAATTGGTATTAACCCAGGAATATGTATATTAATTTGCTTCTTTAAAAAAAAAAAAAAAAGGTTTGAAATTAGTAAGACATGATTTATCCACACCTGGGGTTTGCAACATTAAAAAAGAGGGGCTTGTTTTGTAGTGATTAAAAACCTACTAGGAGCCACAAAGTCTTATTTTACCCCCTCCAATCATCTTTTATCAGTTCCTAGTGTCAAAACTAAACATAGAAGCTGCATTCAGCTTCTATGCTCCACAGATCTGGAACAGACTTCAAGAAAACCTTAGATCTGCTGAAACACTCAGTGGATTTAAATCCAGGTTAAAGTAACTATCAAGTAATAAACGACTCAATATTTAGATAAAAATACTATTTTCTCTTTATGTTTTTGTTGTATTTATGACAATAAATAAATAACCATAATATTGACAGTAATAAAAAAATAATGTCTTATTTTTCTAAAGGGTGAAGTCAGACTTTATGACTCCTATTGGATTCTAGTCTATAAGAAATGGATTTGAATGGCTCTTTAAGAACCATGCATCCACTAATTTAACTAATTTAAATTTTACAGCCATAATGTTTAAAAATCACAAATATGTTATGTTTCATTAGCCAGTGAGTTACAAGTTGTACACCCCTGATCAATACGATTTTAATTTGGTTGGATTAATTTCCACAATCCGAAACATCATCTGAAGTATTTCCTCTTTCACATCGACACATTTCTCATCACGAATAAAAAAAGACTCCTAAGCATATCCCGAAATAACTTAAAATCAGTTTGACACGCCCTCCGTTCAGTTCATGACCCAAATAGACGCCGCGTCTGACAGCGTGGAGACGGTTTACTTCAAGGCCCCAAAAGCATAAACCTTTTAAGAAAAGGGATTGAGAAAATCTTTTTGCTGACAAATAAGCCAAATCTATGCGATGTCAAGCCCTTTTGAGGCTTCCATTAGATTATGAGCAGCAGATTACAGCACTTTAGGGAGTGATTGTCCCCAGGTGTTAGGAACATCCAAAGCATATTCTCCACCCTCGTAATTCTCTACAGTCAGGATCAGCCTCAGAGGAAAATCATCTCCCTTGATGGAGGGAACGAAGGGGTCCAGCCAAGCACAAACACACTAAGTACGTGTAGCCAATCAGCTTTCTGCCTTCCCTCAGCATCCTGATCCTTTGAGCCATTTGATCTAGGAAAAGAAAAGCCTTCTCTCTCCTCTTTTTTTTTTTTTTTTCCTTTTTCTTTTTCCCCCCATGGGCTGTAATACCTGCATGATGAGCACCCTCGGTGCTGCAGCTGAAGCAGCTAAACTCAGACCTACCTTAAAGCCCCCCCACACAGACTACTCAAGCCTGTGAGAGGAGCAGAAAATCACAGCAAAGCTCTTTAGAGCCCCCTGCTGCCCTATAGGTCCTGGAAAAGAAAAAGCAGGTTAACCCTTTAACATCAGAGCTTCAGCGCTTATGTTCTTTGATATACTGTAACTTTTCAACCGTAGACTTAAGGTTGAAAAGTTATAGTACGTTTAAAGTCCCCTTATAATGAAAATCGTGTTTTTTTTTAGTTTTTAACATGTATGTATGTCATTTCAACAACTGTAGTAAGAAACCATTTATGCTAACAAGACACAGAGCTATCATAATCAGACAGTGGGTGGAAATCAGGGGCGGGGCTACTCAGCACCAAAAGCCACGCCCCCTCAGAGGAGATTTTATAAACGGAGGCTTCAGATCGACATGATAAATAGCTTTTTAAGATATTTAGCTTGTGGGATTTGGGTTAAAAACTTCATAATTAAAAAAAGTAAACTAACTCAAGCTTTAACTCATTTATAAATAACATTTTGACACATTTGTATGCATCGTGTATTACAAAAAAATCAATGGATGTCTATAAGTACAACCAGTATTAAGGCAAATTTAGATTTTTAGGTGATTTTTTTAAAAAATATGTTTGAAAAATATGGCAGGGGTCACTTAATTAGTTTGGATTTAATTTTGTTAGATTTACAATTCTGGCTGAGATGCAACAATAACAGTGAAATTAGCTGTTTTTATTGAATCGCTACACTTATTACTACTACATTTGCTGCACTGAGATGATCACATGTGACAGGGTGTCTTTTATTTTGAAAGGATCTTCTGTCAACTTTTCTGCTTTTCCTGCAACAGTTCATTTATGTTACTATTATGTTACTATATTATCATAGTAGTAACAATAGCATTTTTTTTAAAAAGAGAAGGAAGTCTTTGTGGCTCCTACTGGGTTGTAGTCGGTGAGAAATCAACTCGATTGGCTCTTTCAGAGTTGAAGTTTAAGAGTCACTGGCAACACCTCAGGTGTTAAAAAGTTAATACAAAAAAAATTGAGAGAAAAAATGTAATTAAATGATATATACAACTTCTCCACTCAAGCTTTCTCCTTCAACATGTCATAATTTACCAGAAAAAAACAATCATTCTGCTCTTGTAGCCTTGATCTATCAACTGATTTCCACATGCAAGAGATAGGAATCTATGAGTGATGTGATCTTAACTCGCAACAATTCTCATGGTCACGTGGTTTTCCACCAGGGACACCCCAATTGTGGAGCGACTCAGTGTGGTGGAAAAGATGAAACAAAAAAGCCTTGAGCTGTCAGCGGCTGAAATTGCCCGCCGACACTTGTATATGCATGGCAGGTCAAACTCCCCACATCTCCAAGAGAGGCTTTCACTGTTGCTTGATTAAAAATTCAAAAGCCAAAAAGGCTCCAGTTTTGCTAAATAAATTACAAAAAAAAAAATCCCCACAAATATAGCAGCTCTATTATTGGATAACCGCTTGTCACGGATGATTTACATCCGTACAGCATCAACCTGATGAAAGGGAAGACTGTCACGGCGGGACAAGAGATGATTGAGAAGTCTCCAGGATTTCACGTTAAAAGGACGGAGCTGTTGTCTTTCCCTGGTAAACGCACAACAATTAGCAGCTGGGCTTGCATCAATACAAATTACTACATGATGACTCCATTAAAGCTGACAAATTGAGCCATAAATCCTCAGATACGTTTTCCGTGATAGAGATTGAAAGCTTTACTTCCTGAAAAGTGGATCTCTGCTGTAGGCAAGAATATTGACATGGTTTGTTCAACTCAAACATATAGTGCAGGGGTTCAACAGTAAAAGAGCCATTCTAGAGGATTTTTTACTGACAGCATCCCGGTAGGAGCCACAAAGTCTTATTTCACCTTTTAGAAGAAGAATTATATAGGATATAGTTACTATTATGATAAATACATTTGTTTTTTCAAGCATAAATAAAACAGAAACATAAAGAGAAAATAGCCTTTTTTCAAAATTTGAATTAGTTTCTAATTCTTTAGAGGTCTGCATGACGTTCTTTCAAAATAAAAGACACCCTGTGCCACATAAAATCATCTCAATGCAGGATATATAGTAGTAGGTATAGTTTGTGGTGCATCTAAACTGGAAATGCATTAATCTAAATAAAAAATAAATAAAGCAGAGCTAATGAAGTGACCCCTTCATAATTAATATCCTTGATTTTTTATTCAAAAATGGAAAATGCAACTTGAATTATTCTTTTTTTTTTTTTTGCCTGAATTGGGTTTTTTAGAAGTTTTTCCTACCAGGACGGAGGGTCTAAGGGCAGGTATAACCAGTTTTATTTGGTCTGTTTAGTTTAGCAATTCATTTTTGTTAATGTTATATGACAGACTTTCTGCTTCTGTACAATTACTGGCATGAAGCCCAATGGGGCATTTTATTTTTTGTGATTTTGGGCTATATGAATAAAATTGAATTGAATTAAATTCTGGTTTGTGAATTCAGGTTGTTGACTGACTTCAGATTGATTTTCTTTGGTAAACAGCACTCAAATATCTGTCAAAATGTTTCAGTTTTGGTAAACTATGAAACGAAACTGCATGATGGATTGTTGGAGCGTTATGGGTAATGTAGTTAGGATCCTGGTGAAGTTATACATTGGTTGATTGATTGGTTTATTTCATACACATCGTCCTTCAATTGTTTGTGAAGGCATTGAAAAACGTTTGACTTTTATTATATTTTTTGGTTGAGATAAACCTAAAATAAGTTACTTTTTTTCATATTAAAAATATTTGATTTTTCTTTACCCAGACAAACACAATGGAGTGCTTAAAGAGCTGCATGTGGCTCTGGAGCCGCAGGTTGCAGACTGGTATAGTTCAGGCTCTTTTACCTCTCCATTGTGTCTCTTTGGTTAAAATAAATGATTTTTTTTTTTTTTTTTACTAAAAAGTAACTTTAAAGGAAAAATTAAGTAAGTAGTAAAGTTGTCTTTTATTTTGAAAGGAAGTCCTTCAAAGCTCGGTCAAAAAGTTATAAATTATTTCGTATTTAAAAAAAATCTATTTTCTCCTCATGTTTATGTTTTATTTATGTCCAAAAACTACAATAGTTCATATAAATGTATCATGTCAATAGCAAAAACACAAATATAAATAAGTATCTTATTTTCTAAAGGGTGAGTGAAAACTTTGTGGCTCCTACTGGGTTTCGGCTGGCATGAAATCGACCCGGAAGTGTTGAAGGTTGCAGACCCCTGGAATAGTGGAACAATAAGGTCTGCATTTTGTTTTTCACCTTTTTTTTTTTTTTTTTTTACTAAATGACAGATTAGTGGAAAAACAAGATTTTTAAATAACAAAAATGATCATTTTATTTTTATGGATCCTTTGCTTTATGTCCCAATTAGCTCCAAATAAAAACATAAAATTTGAGTAATGGAAGGAGGCGGCTCACCAGTCCCATTTTGCATTCTGATAATACAGCTGTATTACTGGCGATGAGTTCACAAAGGCCAGATCTGATCCCTACTTCAAAATTAATGAAGACAGTTGGCAGAGGGTGCATGGAATTTAACCTCACAGGAGACTGCACAGATGGCCGTCACGTGTGCTGAAAACTAAGCAGCTGAACGATGCAGAACTTGTGAAAGACCACCGAGACGATGAACAAAAATAATATCTGGACAAAAATACTGAAAGTTTTCAACTGTTCGCTTGGTCTCACAAGAATACAGATCGATATGGAGATGTAGAAATAACATTTTATTGCACAAGAACTCACATTGTAGAGTGTGAATAACTGGAACACAGTGATAAACTAACCTCCTACATTTCAGCGAAAAGATTTGTTGGCTTCCTAAAATGGACTCATTATTATGGAATTCAATCATAACTCTAAAAACAGAGAACTTAATTAAGTTTTCAAACAAGCCTTTAAATAAAAAAAGGCATTTTAAAGAGATTGTCAGTCTTAAGTTGTGAATAATACTGAAGAGGAGCACTTCCAACACCTCGGTGACAAGCAAAAACACTCATCAGTATGTGTTTCACCTGCTCAGCATGTGACTGATGAACAACTCTATTATAATCATCTTGATTCATACCCCCATCATCAGATAATGAAGCTGATTTAGTCACACTTGAAAAAACAGAGAAGTAGTTGTCTGAACAGCACAGATCAAAAAGCAGTTTCATTTACCCAACTCTTTGAGTGTGTGTGATCAGTAAGCGGAGTGGTTTAGTTCACATGTAAAGACGTACAGCAGGAATATAATAAATAAACAGTGTAGTTGGTAAAGCCTAAAAAAATCAAAATATATCAGTCAGTTTAGTAAATACATAAAAACATGTTTTTTAATTGTCTTTTTGCTCTTCATTCCCACCATGTATCCATCCGCCGTACGCGTACTCGCTGCTTATAGTGGTATTCTTTCAGGTGCTTCTTCAACGCATTTGGAATGGGTAGCAAGTTGATGCCATCATAGGTGGTGCAGCTGCTTATAACAGCCCTGCAGATGCGCTGCAAGCTGAAAGGCTGTGTGCGGTGGATGGGGTTGGACAAAAGGGGCTCGAAAAACATGCAAGAGTTGGGGTCCTTGTAATGCTCCAGCAGTCCCGTGACGGTGGGCGCGTGGAAGACGCTGGGGTCGTGCACGTCGAAGCTGAAGTTGTGGTTCCACTGCTCGATGCGCGCGTGCAGGGAGCGGCCGTAGCGGCGGAAGCTGACGGAGAAGAGGTAGTCTTCCTGCGCGGAGTCTCGGAGGAGGAAGGTGCCCTCAGGCTTTCCCTCCAGCAGGTTCTCTGCCTCGTAGCGGTCCATCACCCCCCAGTAAGAGGGGAGGCTGGTGATCTGCAGCAGGTCTGGAACCAAACAATGAATGTAATCGATCTGAGTGTGGATGCGGTAAGCCGCATCCTGGCAATTATGGTGCTCGATCTGAGGAAGCGAGGCTCCAGAGCTTGGATCGGTCACTGTGACCTCTGGGTCAAGCGAGAGGTCGGGAGCTGTATCGGAGATATGAGCAGAGGCCGACGCCGAGGCCACGACTTCATCTAGGGTGTCCAAACAGCTCTGTAAAAGAAGTTGGTGTTGCTGCTGTCGTTGGAGAAGAAGTTGCTGCTGCTGCTGCTGCTGAACGGAGGCTCGGTCAGGTCCAGATAACTCATTCATTCCATGGGCCAGTTTTGGGCCATGCTTGTAGAGGGGGTTAATTTGTGCCGTCACCTCAAATGTATGGATTTCTGCGTTGGGTGGCGGGTCAACGCCTTGTTCGATGCTAATGCGCCTCCGCTCTCGCAGCCTATCGTCAACATCCTCCACCACAGCGGCCATGGCTGAAGTCGGGGCACTGCACACGACGGCAGAATCCAGCAGGGGAGACTGAGTAATGGGCGCTGTATGCTGCTTAATGAGATACCACTTCTGAGCCAGCTCTGACCCCACAGGGAATGGGCAGTTTTCCAGCATCAGCTCGCTGAGATGGATCTTCCGCTTGGAGGAAGCACAGGCAGCCGATGAGGATGAGCAGAACGACTGTGGGACTGGAGTTGCCGCTGCGCTGTGCGTCTTTATAGGGAAACACTGCCCCATGGCATCTTGGATTTTTTGCCTGAGAGTCCGGCTGCTGCTCGATCCTCTACCATCCGCTTCAATGAGCACTGGTAATTCTGTGGCGGTGCTAACCGTCGCCACACTCGCCCTGGCCGTAACCTGTTCTTGTCCCGGTAATGACGTTGTAGCTTCCAAGCCCAGCCACCTCCAACTGTCCCTCTGGGGAGACGACGAAGAGGAGGATGTTTGGTTCCTAGTCTCCATCTCGCTTAAAAGCTCGCCATACTCGAATCCATCGCTGACAGGCCGCTCATTGGCCGTCTCGTGGGAAGAGAGGCCCTTCTTTTTCCCTTTCCCACCTTTCCAACCACCTCCTGTGTCTCTCCTCTCTTCTGACCGGCTTTGTCTCACCTTGGGACGGGCCCCCCGCTCTCATTCTTTTCCTCTGTTTCCTGACTCTTTTGGTAATGACATAATGGATTATGTAGTGAGAGGAGACAGTCGTTCCACTGATGGATGTCAAAATGTGATAACTTATCCTCTAGTAGGGCCTCCATCCACATCCATCCTTTGAAAGTCTAAGACATTGACCAGGCACAGAACCCACAAGGACATCAAACATCCTGAAAAATAAAAGCACTGCTTAAACTCTTAAACACAGACTTAATAGGAGCTTCAATATTGATTTACACAACCAAATAATTCTACCTTTAAAAAGACCATGTCAATTTTTAAAGTTGTGCCGGGTAATTATCTACAATTAAAGATTTCCAAGCTTGGCTTTTGTAAAATAATACATTAATTTGTAGTTTCAAAACAGCAGTCTAAAACTCATCAAAGTAACACCAAGAATGTAATAGTATCGAAAGGTATAGGTCCAGTTAAATCGAGCGTGTTTATAAATAGTATATCAATCATTTCGGTAGATTTTTGTTTCTACAAACTTTCCCTGGAAAACTAGCAAAAAATTGATGTTCAAGGTAAAAAAATAAAAACAAGTTTCACTTTCAGACGTTATAAAATTAATTCGAAATGTATAATTTGGTACAATATTAAGTTTTGGAGCAACAAAATTAGCATTTTTAAAGCAATTCTTTAACGTAGCTAAAAAAAAAAAAAAACAGTTAGCAAGTTAGCTAGGTTGTTTCCTGACTAGTTCACCGACTTCTCTAAAACAATCTTCTCTGAACTTTTGTACACATCACTTACCAGCATAATATGAAATAAATATATACGTTTTGTAGTTGTGAAGAAGTTTCTCCACGAAAAAGCTTTTGTTTATTCTTAGGGAAACTAATAACGTTCACGCCAAGGCGGCTAGCTTCCATTAGCCCGATAAGCCACAGGAAGCCGAAAACGTAACCCGGAAGTTAAACCTGTCGTCACCAAATACTACAACAATAAAAGTTTTAACATTCTAACGAAAAAAGTACTTTAAAATTAAATGCAAACTGACACAAGACCCAACGAAATATGAAGCTGCAAAAGAACTGAACCTCTTTATTTACTGTTTATGATGTTGCACTTAAGACCATTCTCACAGATGAATGGCAGTAGAAAATTAGAGTGTAAGCACGTGATGCAAAAGGTTCATAAAATATTAGAAAACTCTGGGGGTGAAATAGAAATAGTATAAGATGCTTATGTTGAGTATAACTTACAGATAACTGCTTTTGTTTAACAATAATTAAAAAAGCCTAACAGGGAACATTAACATGAACTCAACAGGACACTGGTTTGTACCTGCACATGTACTATTTGGTGTCTTTCCAATAAACGTGTCTCAAGCTGTGAGACTCCCAACTGATTTCATGGATCACTGGAATGTAAACAAAGAGTAAACATATTCCTTGGCCTGTTTAATGTTCAGTTTACTCATAAAAACTGTTGGCTCAAATAAGCACTTCTATCTCCTGCTGCATCACAATTTAACAATCCATCTGAGAAATCTGCAAGTACCTTTGTGTCTATTTGAAAATGAAAAGGTAGGTTGTCCAAAGCAACAGAAATTTGGAATCTGAGCAACCTGTAACATCACAGTTATGAGGAAATCGTTTGTTAAAGCCGGCATCGACTCACTGGAGTCCTTCACAGACACGAGAATGACGTTTCACAAAAAGAGCCTGCTCTGAAAAATAATTAAAAAAAAATCATTATTAAAAATAAACAAACTGAAGATGCTGGAGCTGAGAATTTTCAGGCACCACATTAACAGTTTATCAAACATTGACAGACTGAACAATCACAAGGCCAGAGAAATGTTTCTCAAACCCACATGACAAAAAGAAATAATAAAAATGTAGCATGCACCTTGTAGGTACAATTATAGAAAGACTTATATTGAATCCACAAATTAGGGAGTATTAAAATTTGCTTTCACTCTTTACTCATCCATCCATGTAAAAGCTTCAGTTCTTTAATGTGTTATATAACGATATAATGGATTAATCATGACATCATATAATATGAACTGGGCTTTATCCCAGAGATGTAAACAGTGACATTTAGGCGGCAGATTTATATAAGGTTAGTTGCAAAGGTCTCTTGTCTTGGTTGTTGGTGACACCAGGCACCTTCAACCACCATGTCTTAAATCAACAACAGTGTTGTATTAGTGTGGCAAAACATGCGATTACAGAAAATAAACATGAGTTATCGATATTAAAGGAGAATTAAAAAAAAAAAAAAAAGTACGACTGGAAAAAAAATATCTGTATAATCATCTTTACTAATCAGACCTCCTATGGCTCTGCTGAAATAATATGTGAATGGTTTCCCTGCCTTGTGAAGCAACAAAAAAAAGTGATGCAAAAGTTAAGACCATATTACAAATACATGCACCTCCGGCTCTGCCACATTCAAAGACAGAAGCTGTAGAAGACAGTTTTTGATTCAACACTGATACCACATGACAATGTTAGGGCTCTGAGACTGAAACACACCGAGACACAAAAAAAGAAAAAACAAAACAAAACATGGGGACATTATCAAGCACCTCGGAAAGTATGTGAATCATCAAATCTTCACGTTGGCCATTTGAGGGAGAGGGCATTGTGAGGGTGAGGCGGTTTATTAAACGCTTTATTTCCAAAGCCAATCATAAAGGAGCCAGAGAGTTTCACTCCGATTGAAAATTGAAAACACTCTGGTATCGTCTGCTTTTATTAGTTGAACATCACACCACACTCACCAGCCCTTACCTACCCCCTGTGGGGCTTCCCTGGCACAAAATGAGATTCATCATCATCATTTATGTAGCAAAGCAGAAAAGGAAAAAAAACAAAAACAAATTGCAGCTGGCATTAGTTCTTCAAACTCCTCGGTTGTTTTTTTTAATCATACCATTCTGCTGCATTTCACTACAAATACCTTTCTCAAGTTAACAATCACAAAACCCTTCTCTTTGGCTTTGCAGAAGTTGTAAGGAGGATATCATCTCTTGAGTTTTTATGTGTTTAAGTAAAACAAAAAAAAAGTTACTCCTCGAAAGAATTTCAAACTTTTCCACATTACTTTTGGTCCTCTCCTTTCATGCTTTTGCCACTGAACATTTTCTTCAGAGAGGGAAAAACGATCCACATTTCATAGAGCGCTACACACGAGATCGACACAGCCAGAGAAGTCAACCTCTTTGCGAAGTGTACCGCCAGGCCAATTACAGTTTAGTGCCGAATAGCAAAGATAATTTAATAAAAGTGCCTTACTTCTGGCCGGAATTAATCGGAGTCTACAAATTAGACAATGCGTGGGCTGCGGCTGTCAGTGTGTTGTGGATAGAAAGCCTTGTTCCAAGGCAACGGGAAAAGAAGAGAATTCAGGGCAGCGACCCTTAAAGACAGCACCAATCCACAGTTTCTCTCTCATGGAGGTGAACTGAGCCTCTGCACGTCATGCCACAGTCCTGCAGGTGACACGGGTGCAGTCGATACAGTTAACCTTTTTTTCTGTTCAACAATATAATATTCATCTGTATTCCATTTTTAATAAACTTAGTTGTATATAATAAAGTACAAAAATATTAGAGAACATATACACATTTCTGTCATATTGTAGTGACTGCTTTGCCTGGTTTTCTGAAGCATATGTTTATCTTTGTGCTGAACTGAACAGGCTTCGACCGACGTGTAGTTCTCCGTATTTTTTTCATATTGTTGATGTCCGGTCTGTTCCGTCTGAGGAGAAAAACAAAATGCAATCAGACAGACATTTATGTACAAAAGTAGAATTTGGTTGCAGCTTAACAAGGTGGGGATTTTTCTCTTTTTTAAGATGGATAGCTGTGTGGCATGTGCAGCCAGTGACCCATTTCTTCCTTAAGTGGTGAGGACACTTACCTCCTAAGGCATGCTCTGTCATACTGAGGCACAGTGACTCCAGCGTAGGGTTGATCTCCAGGTCAGCACCTGGAACTTGGCATTCTTGGGAAATAGAAAACAACTACATCAGTTACATTTCTTTTGTTTTCTACAACAAATGAAGTAAATCTAGAGAGCCGGTTCTTTGTCCTGTGATTCTGGTGTGTTCCATTTGGATAACAGGAACAAATGTTTTTCAGACAGCCCGGCTATTTTTAGTTGAATTTATAATGTGGGATTAATGTGTCATACACTTTTAGTTGTCAGATTCACTGGCTTATCCTAGCTTAAGACTCCTTCTCTAAGCTGCTCTTTTCTCAGAGATGGAGAGGCACAAACTGTGTAAATGACACTAGTGTATAATGGAAGTCAGAAATGACAGAATACACCATGAATGTTTCTGCTTGTTTTGGACAAACAGGCTTAAAGACCCGCTCTGATGAAAATCGGGTTTTTGGTGTTTTTAAAGGTTAACCAAACACTAAATCAACATTTTTTGGCTGTTGACCTATATACATTGAGTTTTAAAAGTGCTCTCTGTTGGTCCTTGCCACATTTTTGACAATTTTAAATAAACTTGTTTAATTCCTGAAATTATAATCTAAAATCGTTTGTGTGCTGCCCCCTACAGGTTGAAACAAGATGCTACAGTTGAATTTTGTGATTAGTACAAGGTCATTTCAGAAGATTCACGTCATCATGTTCTACAGCTCCAATATAAGAGCCCCGCCCATTTTTCATTTTGTAACGCTCAGTCATTATCGTGTTAGCTTTAGCATGGCTCGTAGGCGTTTTGCCTTCGGTTTTCAAAAATCTACTGGCTTGCACAACTTTCCAGTGGACTTGGAAGTTAGTCAACAGTGGTTTAGTGCAATAGGCATCAAATCCAACAAACTCCATCCTGGTGACTGGATTTGCAATGAACGTTTTACTCTGGATTGTTTGCTGAATACGTTAGCCTTTATTGGCTTATGATGCTAGCATCCTTTTACCGCTGAGACATGGGTCCTCTTCAGTCTGGACTCCTACATCGGGAGAAGGTGGAGGAGAAAAATCCTCAACCTCCACAGAAAGTCCTTTGGAGAAACCACTCTCCATATTGAAAACGTTATGTTACCTCAAGCTAACCTCACTGTCACTGTCACTAACAAATCTAAACCACACCTCCTCCGCTCACCCCGCCCCTTTAGTCAATTTTTCAAATCTGGGCTGAGAGTGGAGTCAGCCTCCAACTGTCCTGTGTTACCCTTTAACATGCTCTTAAGGCATTTTTTCTCATGATGGACCATATATATTTAGAAAAATTAAGCACAAAATGGAATTTCCAAGTATTTATTTATTCAAATTGTTGTGAATCAGGAGCAAACGAAAAAAAAAAAATTCTGTTTTCATCCCAAGAGTGTTATGATATAGATGGTATATTTATGCTTTCTGCAATTAATTGGATTATTTGCATTTTAGACAAATCCTGTTACTTGTGAACTACTAATATATGTATTGCCACTTCTTACTTTAAAAACTTTTGAAAATACATGTATATATGATAGATATTTATTTTATATGTTTGATTCTTTTGGGTTGAGGCCTTGAATAAGCCATTTGGGGGTTTTTCTGCCTCTCCCTGCACTGTACTTGAATGTCTTTTTATGAAGCCATGTTATCCATTTTATTTGTGCTAAACTATAAAACAAATAAAGAGCATATTTGTGAAATAGAAAATACACTGGGTGGAACATCTGACTCAAAACTGTACGGCTGGATAACTCCAATCTTCCTCTCCATTTTTGTTAGTTTGGGGATGTGAGGGGCTGTAAGCTAAGAGGGGAGTATAAACATGTGGGTGATGAAAAGGGGCATTGCTCCACACATTCCTGCCTACAACTTAGACAAATTTCCAATAAACTACTGCTGCTCTGCAGAAACTGTGTTTCAGAAAACAACACATTATTGTGGCTAAAAATGGCTTAATCATTATTAATTAATGACTGGGAACACTTCCTAAAAGGATCTAAAGATGATCAGAGTCGGTCTTTAAATCTTCCGATTCCATAATTTCTATTTGAAATGATCAATTTTGTTAATAAGTTTTGTTTAACTTTTTTAGAAAAGTACCTACATTACCCACACATGCACATCTGTACATGTGGAAAAACGCGAGGATGAGGCCGTCCTGCTGACATGTTTGCTGTGAATATGGTGCATCTGCATTTAAACAAGGACAGAGGCCGCCTCTGGCCAATTTAAGAATCTATCCTGGTGGAAAATATGCTCGACCTTGTGCAGTACCTTGCTGCTGGAACATGAGCATGGTTTGTGGGGACGTATGGACAGGAAGTGAGTGGGTCCGCTGCACGGAGCTGCGACTCTGACTTGGCATGCTGTTGCTCCCCCCAGGGTTGGCAAACCACAGGTTCTACAGGAGAACACACAAATCAAGGAGAGAGGGTGTTCATTACTTTGCTTTGTTTGAGCTGTTCAAATGAATTATTAAAAACTCAATAAAAGTGGAACCACTGAGCAAGTATTAAAACAGATTTAACATGTTTACTGGTTTCATCTTTTGACAGTTGCATCTGATGTTATCATTTACAGAGAATGCAAAGTAGAAGAAAGCATAGTGGTTATAAATATCTCCAGCACAGAGGACTTTTATCATAGAAATAGAGGATGATTTTGTTTATGTATTTTAGCATTGCAAAATATCCAAGTACATGTAAGTAAAGTGAAGTCCAAAAAAATAGAGCTGCAGTGATACTGACTTGTCTACCCTGGCCAGCCAGCGCAGGATTGGTGAGTGTGTGGCGTGGAGATGCTCCTCCAATCCCACCAGGAAGACATATACGCCCAGCTGGGAGGCCTCGAGGGGTCATTTGAAACTGCCTTTGGCCCCGCCTTCCTACACCTCCACTCACAGAGCCTGCTGTGGGGAGGGAGTTTGACCCATAGTTCCAACTGCAATGACGAGGAACATAAAGATAGAAACTAAAAGTTAATACAAGATAAAACTGATAACATGGTATTGATAATCTTTATAAGAAGAAGGGATAAAAGAGAAAATAAAAGTCAGAATGAGAATAGAAGAGTGCTAAAATAAAATATAAGGCAAAAAGGGGCGCTGAAAGCTAAAATAAAGCTGTGAGTCTCACCCTTTCTGTCGGTACGCTGGCATGTCCAGCATCGCTTTGCGGGGAAACAAGCGCAGCAGCTTGAGGACCTGCTGCTTCCAGGACACCAGCCTTTTCTTGTGAGTTTCTGTGAACGCCTATCCAACAGAAGAAAGGAACAACAAAAATGTATTTTATTCCCCGTCAAAAATTGAGTTTTTAAGATTGTTTTTAAATGACTCATAACCAGACTCACTGCTAAATTGGGCAATGAAATCATTTTGGGAGTTTAAGTGAAGTTGAAAGGGTTTTAGCTTTTAAAGAGCCTCACACTCCCACTATCTGTGATTCAAATCACTGAATAGATAAATGAAAATCTGAGAAAAAAAATAGCAGACAGAAGAAACTAATACTTACCTCATGTGACAGACTTTTTTCAATAAGCTGAAGGTAACAGCTAATATTTTCCTCATCTGGCCTGGACACCAAAAGCTGGGTACACACTGAGGAGAACAGAGAGGGTTAACTACTGGAAGAAGGTAACATAAAATAGAACAGTAGTATATCAAGGTAAAATGAAAATTACATTTATATTTCAGCATCAATACTTCATTCATGTAAAGGTTTTAAGGCGAGTTAAAACTACACACCCTGCAGGATAAAAGATGTAAAACGACCAAATAATCCTGCTCTTACCTTTACCCATGACTCGGGTGAACTGTCCAGCAATGTCTCCGTCTGAAATCGGCGTGGCCGAGGACTCTCCATCACAGGGGGGCGTGCTGTGGGACTGGAAGGGCTCCGACTCTTTCTCCGCTCCGGTTTTTGTGATTTCAGACGGCGAGCTCCCGGTCTCAGTGGCGGGCTGCGCCGCACTGGGCGGGCTGTAGGCCTTGATGGGTGTGATGATGATTTGTTGCAGCTCTTGGAGAGCATTGCGCATGTTCCCCCCTTCCAAAATATCCTAAATAAAAAAAATCAATAATAAAGAATAAATGATCTACGTGCTTGATTTCTTTTTTATAACACATAACATGAAGGTGGCAGCGACTGTTTACATGCAAACAAAATTTGAATAAAAGTGGAGAAAGTGACATTTAATATTACAGCTTTCCAAACATTTCTGAAAAACAAAAACTGACAGATGATATTATGAGATAGCATAAACAAATCTCTTACCAGCTAGTATAACATATTTCTGAGTATTATTGTGTCTCTTTCTCTGTATATTGCAAATCAGATGACTAAAAACATTTTAATAAGGCTGACAAATCTAAAATCTAACTTTTTTTTTTAAACATATTCTTGTTCAGAACATGAGTATGTAAAACAGGAATACTGATGTCCATTAGTATATTTAAGATGAAAATAAGGATTGAGAAACTTCCAGAAATTTTAAGTAAGTTAATGAGAATTTCCCCAAAGGTTTTTCAAAATCCGAACATTATTCTTATCAGCATCAGACAAATAAATCATATTTCATGAATGTCTTCTTTTGGTAGAAAGATAATTACCTTTTCTAAAGACCTGAGTACACTTTGCCGTTCTCGCAGTTTCTGGATACTCAAGGCGATCTTATGTCGCGCTCCTTTTGTGACGTTCTAAGAAGAACAAACAAAAATCAATAGATGATGAGAGATGTCATTTATTTTGCTAACACAGAGCATTTTCTAAAGAACTGCTATCACAATGGGTTCTATTTCAATCAAAAAGAGGCATAAAAAACATGTGAATGGCTCAATAAATAACTGAGAGGAGCTGCATTTTTTTTATTCTTTGGGCTCACTGACAGCTGATAAATTATGTTTGAGGAAAGCAAAGTATGCAGCGCATTAAAATCCAGCTCTAATGGAAGAAACAGAGGCCCAAATACCTGAGACTCCAGATGTTGCTCTGTGAGAATCATCATCTCTTCATAGGTCATCTGTGAGAATAACGATGCATATTTATGAAGGCGGAGACTCTTCAACCACGCAGGGACATCTGGAACAAAAGGAAAATACACGTAGTTAAAGAAAATGTGTGTTATTCGGTTAATGTTGGCTCGATCGTGCACCTTTCATGCCACTGCCGTCTTCCTGAAAGGTGTTGCGAGCCGAGCCCTGCTCTTCTGTCTGTTCGCTGCCTGAGGAAGCTACACTGCTCTGGGGTGAAAGGGGGGCGTGGTCTGTTGGGATGAAGTTCTGTCGGCCCCCGATGTCATCCTGGCTCACCCA
Organism: Oryzias melastigma; assembly: GCF_002922805.2. Taxonomy (NCBI): domain Eukaryota; kingdom Metazoa; phylum Chordata; class Actinopteri; order Beloniformes; family Adrianichthyidae; genus Oryzias; species Oryzias melastigma. The sequence goes on along the minus strand of NC_050524.1, from coordinate 12,107,563 downwards.
TTCCGAGCCACAGGCCTGGGGACTGGAAGGAATATTGGACATGGACTTTTTCAGAGGGCTAGGCTGCAACTGCCCCACCACACCTGCCAAAAAATATCAAAATGTTAGCAACAGTTAAACTAAAAACTATTGGGTATTTTGTAATTGCTTATCCTGATTAAAATATGACATGAAGGCAATGTTCTACCTGTATTATTGCTGTTAATGGGTGAGGACATCCCACCTGGAAAAGGCATATGTCCGTTCTGGCCTGCTGGAGACGTACTAGATGAAGGGGACTTATCGTGCCACGCGTTCCCCGGGTCCAGAGCCTCGGCTGAGCTCGGCCATTCATCCGAGCCTTGCCGCGGGTGGTACGGGCTGGATGGGGGCCGAGGCGGATAGCCACCAGAAAGATGTTCCTCCAGGTGGTTGAGCCACATGGCCAGTGAGGTGCGATCATCCAGTGTTGTGGCGGGGTGGATGAGTGCGTAGGAGAGCAGCTGTCGGCTTTCTTCCACAAATAGGCTACTTTCAATAGTGTGACTCAAAACCTTCTGGAGCAGTTTCATGTACTCACATTTAGCCTCACTGTTACGTGGCTGCAACAGCGGCAAGTGAGACAACAGGAGGGACACCACTTTCTCTTTTGGCTCTTGATGCCACTGGCTGACAATTGCTGGTGACGGAAGACAACGTTATTTTTAGGCTTTCATTTTTACTCAAGTGCATTCTTTATAGTCAGAACATTTAGCTAATACGTTATTAAACAAGCAAAAAAAATCCAACTCAAACGACGTTAATTTAAATGTCATGTAAAAGGAAATAATGATTTGAAACTAAAAATAAGGTGAAACTACCTGCATTGTTGGCTTCAGCTTCAAGGATGTGGATCTCTGTGCAGTCTGCCAGCCAGTGTTCCAGACAGATGTGTAGGAAGCGAGCTTGGGTGCGAGACACCCTCTTCAGGAGGGACAGGAGTGCCACCGTCTGTTCACACTCGTTCCAACTTTTGAACCAATCTGTGAGGATGCCCACCTGGTCTCGGAACATCATGGCGTGTCTCCTTGGTAAAGGAGAACAGGAATGTGGGGATGAGGGCTCAGGTTAGGCGGCTCTCTCGGTCAGATGTCCAGCCCCGCACAGCGGGGTGATCTTTCAACAGTCCTGGGATCCCCTCAGACTGGACCGAGGGGCCCTCACATGGTTCAGGTGTTAAAGGATCTGCGGGCAGGGGGGGAAAAGTTAGAATTTTTTTTATTAGGGGTGTAATAATTAATTGATGAATACATTTATGTTTCCATAATTCAACCACATCAATTTATCTGAGGCAAGTTGTTAGCCAAATCCACCATTGTGAAACCATTTCAAAATGAAATAAATTGAAGATAATCTATATTGGAAAATAACATTTAGATTAAGGCACATGACTACACTGGACAACACACACGTGATTGCAGCAAAAACTCATCAAGCCATAATTACAGTCAAATGTCGGGAAACATTTTAAATTTTGCAAAGTCATGTGACCATATAGTGTGATAGAATGTTCAGTTTGTATAATTTGTATGTGGAAAACAACAGTGGCCTAAACTTTGAGATGTGAATGGATTTGACATTAATTCTTGTTTGTTTGTAAACATATTTAATTTACACTCAATTAAAAATAGAAGAAGTCTGCAAAACTTCCCCTGCACTGTTAAGTACACAGATATTTATCGCAGAGTCACACCGGTTTGAATTTTTGGCTAAAGAGGTTCTGGATCAATTTTAGGTCCGTGACTAAAAATCATATCAGAAACCAGAAGTTATGTTGTGAATCAAATTGCTCAAATTAATCACCTTCATTTATTAGTATTTTACTGTAACGTGTAAAATTCTTAAATTATCATTTTATATTAAAAACCAGATTAACTGACTTTAAATAAAGCTTTAAAAAAATAGAAAAGGGCAGACAAACACTATGTTGTAGCTAAATGTTCAGTTTTTGCAAGAAAGGCCAAATTACATCCAATTAGCAAGTGAACATACAGTTTAAAGTAGGAAACAATGCATTAAATAGTGTTTGTAAAACAACAACCTTTTGCTAATTAGGAAAAACTGGTAGAAAATGAAATTTAAAACAATAATTTTGCAATAAAACATGTGAGGAATACAACTTATATACATGTACAAAACAAGATTGAACATGAGTAGTTTTAACATTTCTTAAAATAGATGAGAGTTCAATGTTGCTCAAGCTAATTGAGTCATAACTGGCGCATACACATCCACAAACATTAAACCTCGTGTATGAACAAAACACATATAGTTCAAAAACAGTTTTTTTTTTTTACTCTTAAGGCATAAATGTTGTAAAAAGAAATGAAAATAAGGGTGGTTGACGGCCCGTGTTTCCATAAGAGGACTGCAACTATGAACAGTTAGTTGAGAAATGCTAACTCAAGAAATAAGAAAAAGCTCCTTTTTCAAAACCAATTGTTTTATTTTTTGTAAGTGTAATGTAAATAAAAATGTATTGCGGTATAGCTCACACGAAAAAAAGTTGAGTATGAAGAACTATACCAGTAGTAAATCATAGCAGTTAGCAAGAATTAGCTTGGCCGGCCTAGAATCCGACGAGGGATTGAGGATTTGTATTGTTTTTCGTTGACGCTACCCTTTCCTTCGTTTCGGACTCCCAGTTTGTTCTGCGGGAACAGCGCCAATAAAACGTAATTTATCTCACCAACTAGTTACGGACAGACAAGGGGGTATGAACCGTAAAATGAAATTTACAAAACGAAGTCAAAAGACTTTGTTGTTTACCTTTGTCAGTTGTCACTGCTTAGCGAGCGAAGCTAACGTGCTAGTGCATAGCTAGCTCGACAAAATAGCTAGCAAGTTCTGCTAACAGCTGCAGATTATAGACCTCATCTAAAAGGAGCGAAAATATCCATCTCACTTTACATACTATTTAAAGATGTCGCTCTGCAGTAGTATATATTTTATCTTTAAAAAGTACCATAATAAAGAAACAATGTACAAAAGTGGTGAGTGAAATACAGAAAATAACGAGTGTACGCCTAAAGAAATCCACTTCGATTTTGAGTTGACGTAAGACGTAGGCACGTCGTCATGTGCTGTGTTGCCAGATAGAGTCCCGATTTTCCAGCCCAAAAGTCTTCTAAAATCTGGCAGACCCCAAGAAGTTAATCAGTGATTGATTTAGTGTGGAAAGTGTTCTGCATATTTAGACATACGAACCAAATATTTTTGAAATTATACACTTGACTTTTACTTGTAAAGAAAGTCTCCTGTGCAAAAATCTTTGCTCCTTATTTTAGTTTTAGAAGTCTCAGTCT
>NC_050524.1:12091753-12103817 GCF_002922805.2 Oryzias melastigma | reverse complement strand
TGGACCATTTAACTATAAAAACATAAAAGCTATTGAAGAAAAACTTTTATCTGCTGATGGTAAAACCTTAATTTGTTGACGGTCCCTAACTACACCCAGAGCGAATGTCTGTCGAATATCCAATATCCAACTAACTTCACCTCGGTTTCAAAATGTATTACTTCACGGTTTAATTGAAATTTAAGGAGCCCTGGACATGACATTTATGAAAAAATAAATAAATAAAAGTTCCAGAAAACTAGCATATTGCGCTCACAAATGTGTATTTTATGGGCACAAGTTAGCATTTTTGGCACACAAATTGGTATTTATGCACGCAAGTTAGTGTTTTTTATTCACAAGATATAATTTTGTGCACACAAATTAGTATCTTGGGCCCACAAGTTAGTATTTTCTGCACAAAATTTGTATTTTGTGCACATATTTGTATTTTATGCACACAAGTTAGCATTTCTGGCAAACAAATTGGTATTTTGTGCGCAAAAGTTAGTATTTTGTATGCACAAGATAACATTTTGTGTACACAAATTAGTATCTTGCGCCCACAAGTTAGTATTTTCTGCACAAAAGTTTTATTTTCTGTACGTATTTGTATTTTATGCGCACAAGTTAGCATTTTTGGCACACAAATTGGTATTTTGTGCACACAAGTTAGTATTTTGTATGCACAAGATAACATTTTGTGCACACAAATTAGTATATTGGGCCCACAAGTTAGTATTTTCTCCACAAAATTTGTATTTTGTGCACATATTTGTATTTTGTACACACAAGTTAGCATTTTTGGCACAGAAATTGTTATTTTGTGCACACAAGTTAGCATTGTGAGCACACAAATTAGTTTTTTGTGCACAGAAATTAGTATCTTGTGTGCACAGTTATTATTTTGTAAACACAAATTAGTATCTTGTGCACACAAATTGGTATTTTGGGAACACAAGTTTGCATTTTGTGCACATGTGAGCTTAGTATCTTGTGCACACAAGTTAGCATTTTGTGTACACAAAACATTAATTTGTGTGCACAAATTAGTATTAAAAGTATAACTTTGAGACATATTTTTTAGTAATATTACATCTGCCATTTTGCGGTCAGTCACAGCAAATTGAGTAACAGATTGTTAATGAACTTTATTAGCAAAGACCTAAAAACAAATGCGAGCTCACAGGCACCCTCCTCATTGAGGCAGAACTGCTGACTGTCTCACTCATATTTATTATGTCTATGGCTTCAACTGTGACCTTTTAATTCAGCTTTGGTCATATCCTAACCAGAAATAAGATATAAACGAATAATTTAACAAAATAGCTTATGAAACATTTTTTAAATGACTAAAACCACATGCTATTTATCAAAATAACCCTAAATTGCACATTGTTTAAAAAAAAAATCAACACAAAAACACAGAATTAAACTAGACTCATATAGTCATTTTGAGGTGATCTGTCATAAAAGGTCTCTCCTTCTAACTACAGATCTGAAGTATTACTGCTGGAAACCAATGGATCAGTGTTTTTATCAGGGGAGTGTTCTGTACATTTGTAGAAAAAAGAGCTGAAAAACAAGATTTTGTTTCAAAAAATGTAGAAAACTGCCATAAGCATTTCTTAAAGGTTTAAAAAAAAAAACAGCTGTAGCTTTGCAGCTATCCTGGTTTTGTATTTGGGACAAATATGTCCACTCATCATAACTGTTTAAAACAGAGAATGCTTAGCTAAGTCTATGTTTATGATGAAAATGACACAATTTGGATCTTAATATTGATCAGGGCTGACAAAGAGCCGGTGTTAGCAGTAATATCTAATTTTTCCTCAGAAAAAATACATTTTTATCATAGAGGTTTGTGGTATTCCTGTGAAAAAATATGTTACACACCTGGACATTAAAGTATAAATAGAATATACAAATATGAATGATACTTTTACACCTGAGACTATTAAAAAGAAGTCTAAAAGTTGATTAGCCACGCATGGACTTAGCAATAACACATGGTAGAGTACTATGAAGCAAAGCAGAATGAATCTCGAGCTTCTTTTTTTTCTTCTTGTCACTAGATGTCACTAAAACTCAATGTTCTAATTCAGAAAGGATTTTATTGAATATTTTAAGAAAAAATGAAGCCCACAAAATAATAATAATGACAATAACAACAATATTTTTCTCTCAAAATCATTTACTAATGGAAGACAGGAGGTTGTGGCTTTCACAGTCTTTATTCAAATTCTCAAAATTAATTAGATTGAAATGTTCATTAAAAATCCACACACTTTATGGAATATTTTATGAAATCATTTATTTGGCGAAATGGCCTAAATGTCTTTGAGAAATGTCAGTTTTCTGTTAGCAAATTTTTATCAAGTTTTTTTTTTTTTTAATGCTCAGTTCTTTTATTCAAACAACTTTTCCGTCTCACTTGTGTTTCGTCATTGATTTTTCCCTGATGTTTGTAAAAAAACAAAAAAAAATATTCTTTTTGTCAGGCATTTGGAGAAAGCATTGAACCTTTGTGCCGACCGTCCTCTTGTCTTTATATCTTGTAATGATCAACAAACATGTACGAGCATGTTAGGGAAAAATATTATGTTATTTAAACATAAGATAGGCCAGACATTTATCTTTAATTGCCAATTTTTCCATCCCAAAGAAACAAATAGTTATAATTTAAATACATTTTACCAAAGTAATAGCTACACAGACCAAACTACTTATATTGCTTCCAAAATTCTGTTTAAATAAGTCTCGGAAATGAGGATTCCTCTTGTGCCAGGCTTTAACAATACATTTATTTTAAGTTTTTTATAAAAAAAAAAAAAATCTTAGTAGCATAAGTCAAGAAATGCTTTTGATTTTGTTTTTATTGAATTTACAGAAAAAGGAAAATTTAAGCAAAGTAAGAAATAAAATTTATGGCACTTTTTTTTTCTTCTTTTTTCAACGCATATTTACACATTGGTTGTCCTCTTTAGCACTTTCTTTAGATACAGGGTACATGTGAGGAAGAGAGATGATAATTACTGCAAATTTACCTGCAATTTTTTTGCAACTAATGGAAAAATCCTGTAAATTTTTCATTTTGCAAGATTTCTTTTAAACTCAATATGTTTTGATCTGCACTTTCTTAATCTTGCTTTATAATATATTTAAAAAAGGGAAACAACCTCTTTCCTGTTTTGAGCCTGCCCTCATCCAGTCGTGTCAAAGGGGACGTCTTCATAGTCGAAAAAGCAGTTTGTTGCAAGGTGGTTTCATTTTGAAGACAAGAGATTCTTCGAAAATGGTAGGTGAAGCAGAGGCAAGACAATGCATTTCTTTCCACATTACTTGATTTCCCAAAAGCGTTCTTATTTATCCATACGAATAGTTAATAATATATATTTATTGTCGCTTTATATATGTCAACCAACCCCCATATCTCTCAAACAGGAAACAGCATCTCTGCACATTGCTGCAATGCGTTTCCTGCCTCCCATATGTCACAATAGCATTTCCAAACTTTAAAGCTTAAAGACAACAACAAAAAAACACAAACTAGGTTTAAAAATATGTTGCTAATGTTTTCTATTTACAGCTTTCTATAGTTCTATTTTTGGTGGATGTTTTGACATTAGCTTTAACAGTTAAAAGAAAGAAATAATCTATAATTAATTGCATTTTTGTATGTCTTTACAGTCAAGCTCCTTGGTTGTTTGTGAAGTGGATGAAAGTCTGAAAGAAAAACTTAAGAAGTTTAGATTTCGTAAAGAAACCAACAATGCAGCAATACTGAGTAAGTGTGATAAACAAGCACAATTTGCATATTTTTAGTTTCCTTTTAACAACTCAACTTAAACTTAAAAAATACCATAAAAAGTGTTATATTAAAACGATTATCCTTTTTTTTAGTGAAAATAGACATGGAAAAGCAACTTGTTATCCTGGAGGAGGAGTATGAGGTGAGTTTTTGTATTAGATTATCACAAAAAAAATTTTTTTTCAACCATTTGGGCCTCATACGAACAGAACTTACAGATCGGTAAAGATAATTTTAGGGTTATGAAGAAATGCAGTCATGTTTGTATGAAGTTATGATGGGTGTACCTGAAAACACCTGACACTCAGACTCTTGTCTTCCAGGACATTTCAATGGATGACCTGAGAAATGAGCTTCCAGAACGCCAACCCAGATATCCTTACTGGAGGATGAAAGAAGAAAATTTATTAGTTTACTGTAGCTGTTTCTCACAGGGTCCTATATGATCTCTCCTAAATAGGACCACCCATAGCAAAAAGTTTAGATTTACTTGTATGTACATGTAGTGTAGGAAGTAACTGAATACTTCTTTAGGCTAAATTGGAACATTTTTTTAAATTTACTATATATGATAGTAAACAAAAGTAAACTAAAAGTAACACATAGTAAAGTCTTGTACGTGAATGTTAAATTGTAAATTTAAATTTGGACTTGAATGAAAGTTGAATTTCCTTGACTGTCATGAACATTTATTGTCTACAGTTACAAATATGTCCATGCTGATGGGAGGGTGTCTTACCCCCTCTGTTTTATATTTTCCAGTCCGATGGGTAAGTTGATGTGATCTCTTTTAACAAAACTGGAAGTTTGGATGTAAATTACTGCTGCTGTTGGCAAAACACACATTTTCAAGCAAAAAAATTCTAGTTTTAGTTTTTAAAACATGCTTTGACAGAAAAAAAAAACACTGATGTGTGTTTAAGCCTTTTTAGTGTTTCAACAGTAAACAATTATTTGATTTTAAATTTAGATGTAGATTAGTTTTTTTTTATTTATTTTTTTTTTTAGAAAAATAGAATATTTTATACTATAAAATCACATTTCAGGAATTTTTCTTTCCGGAAAAAGTTCCCCTTGAAGCCACATTCATTCTCTAGGGCTTTCTTCTGATTTCAACATGTATTCTTTACTTTTCTTAACCCCAACAGTAACATTTTCTGCCATAAAGAAGCCCTTTTCTGGTCTTTTTTCTTTTATTTTAATTTTTTTGCTGTTATTGTCTCCTCAAAGCATCTAAAAACGCTTTTTTATATCAATGTTATTGTTTATTACTGTACAGGGCAGTTACAGTTAAATCAATATTGTGTTGTTTGAATAGTTAAAGGGTTAATTTAACAGATTTGTTTTTTGTGCTATCATATTTTTAAATTTTCGTGCAATTTTGCAATAAAATACAATATTTTTCATCCAGCACATCCTGAAAAAGCTGCCGATTGTTGCTGAGTTTTTATAAATCTAAGTCATAAAATCCTTATTTTATATCAACTTGCATCCAAACGCTGCTTTTGATTGTTTTCTTCAATGATTTTATCATTTATTTTGCTCTCAGGTGGCACTTTTGTTCTTCAAAAAGGGAATAAATTGGAAACAATTATCAAATTATTCAATTTTTATGTTTTTCAAATATAGTGCAACACTTTTTGGGATTTTTTTTTTTTTTTGTTTGCAAATCACTGACAAATCTCTGTCTGCCTAATAAACACCCATGTCACACATTTACTGCAGAGTTTATCAAATTCCTAATGTGAAGTAAATGTCCATGCTGTCACCAGGTTGTAAGCCAGAGCAACAGATGATGTATGCAGGCAGCAAGAATCGACTGGTGCAATCTGCAGACCTCACAAAGGTAACTATTTCCATTAAATACAATTTTCTTGACTGTCACCTTCTCACCAAATCTTCTATTTAGTAAAACTTCTTTTTAGAAAAAGCCACAAATACAACTTTTAATCTAACTCTATCTCTAATTTTAATCAGATTTCTGCTTTTAGTTTGAAAGAAATTCAAATTTTTTTTGCTGTATTTGACATATATTGCTCATCTGTTTTGTTCTGAAAGGTCTTTGAAACCAGAAATGTTGATGACTTGACAGAAGAGTGGCTGAAGAATCAGCTGGCGTTTTTTCGCTGAGCGTCCGTCGTCCGGCGGCTTCACTGTCACTGGATTTTGAGTTTGTCGACCACAACTACCACTTTCATTTGTTGCATAATTAAATCACAGACTAAACCGCTCAGTTTTCATCATCATTAAAGCATTTCACTTGATATTTCCTTCTTATTTTATTATTTTTTATCTCTTTAACACCAGAGCTTAAGTGTTTGTGTTTATTGATTTACTGTCATTTTTAATTTGTTAACAGGATCAACGTAATTCCAGTAGATTTTAAAGGGGAAAAGCGGCATGAGCCGCTTTTCCCCTTTAAAATCTACTGGAATTACGTTGTGTTAATGGTTGAAAAAGCTACATTATGTTAAAGATTTTGTGTTTAAGCGTCACAGATAAATCCATTAAACTAAAAATAAGTGACATCATGAGGTGTTCTGTTGTGTTGTTTTATTTTAAATTACACAAAGTCATAAAAAAAGGAAGACTTGTGAAAAAAAATGTCACCAACAATTTATTATCAGTTTCAATAACTGTATTGAAATCAGTATTTTAAATCAAATCGTGTTGTATTGACGGACAGAAATCTAAGGAATAAAAAAAGTGGATTAAAGAAAATCTTAATTCATGCTACACTAATGAAGTGACTGTGGAGGACACATGCTTATAATCCTGAACAGACAGAAAACTAAAGTTTTGCTCTTAATCGCTGTCACTAGCATCACTGGAGTCCGACGCTCTCTCGCTTCCGCTTCCACTCTGAGCGTGCGCCTCTGACCGGTCACTGCTGTGGTTGCTGGCTGCAGGGGAGGCGCTGCGACTCCTGCTGCCCCTCCGGTTCTCGCCCTCCTCCTCCTCGCTCTCGCTGCCTTCCTCCCCGCTGCTCCTGGCCGAATTCTTGGGCTCGTTGTCGTCGCTGTCGTCGTCGCTCCCGAAGATCTCCTCCTCGTCCCGCATCTCCCTGGTCCTCTCCTCGCCGCTTTCGCTGCCGCTGGCGCTCGACTTCCTCCGCCTCTTGCGCCTGGCTTCGTTGTCCTCGTCCTCCTCCGCGCTCTGCTCCCGCTCTTCGTCTTCCCGTTCGGATTCGCTGCCGGAGTTCTCTGCCTCACTGCCGCTTCCTTTCTCCTTTTCATCGCCTAAAGAGAAACAGAAAATAAAAATGACAGATTGCAGAGCAACTAATCCCTAAAATAGTGAAAAAAGTCAATTTATTGCATTACAAAATGCAATGCCTGATTAAAAATAATAATAATAATTTACCGGAATCCTGCATGTCTTTGTCCATGTCTTCCTCTTCATCTTCAGGTTCGTGGTTCTCAAGCTGAGCTTTACGTGCTTCCTGATGATGAAAACAAAAACATTCATAACAGATACATTTACAAAAATTAAATAAAAATGATAAAATCATCGTTTATTTAGGATTACACACTTTCTATTACTTTGTTTTATATTTTCACCAACAAATTATTTGTTTCATGCAACATAAAAATGATCGTTTGTCAATAAACTGTTGTTGTTATGGTACATTCACACCAAACGTGATTCTGGAGGCAGAAAAAGAAACAATCTCTGGAGAGCGAAATACAAAAATGAGCACAGACTAGAAACTGAAACCAAAGAACCGCTTTGGCACCGGAACCGCATAAAACCCAATCGGTGCCCAACAGATCAGTGGCTTTCGCTCCCGCGGTGAAGCTCATTCGCTCCATAAGCCGGCAGAGATGCTGCGAGGGTTGCCAGTTTGGGTCTCATCGAAACATTAAAAAAAAGGAAAAAGGTTTCCTAATTTTATTTCCCTCCTCGGATTACTACGAAACAGAGAACCTTCAAGCTCACAGAGACACACAAACGTTGCAGAAGCAGCTGTTATACATACAGCTCTCAAACAAACATGACTCAAACATGGAGACATGATGATGTTTTTGTAGAAATCTTCACAATAAATAAACCATATTCCTCGACATCATGCGTCTTCCATTCATTCTAAGTGACATATCCACAGACAGAGCTGGTAGCTCCTCCCACATGCGGCTGCAGCGTCAGGAACACATTATTCGTCAAACGGTGAGCAGCCAATTCACCGCGTGGTGAAAAGGGGGCGTGGTACGCAAATTTAATCCGCGTTTGGTGTGTATGCACCATAAAACATTGTCAGAAGTAGGTATTTTATGGATAATTGAGTGTGTAAACAAACAAACAGAACAAAGAACTCACCTGAGCTTCAAGCTCTTTCTCATTCATATCTCTGTGCTTACAAACCAGCACTGCATTGGTTGTGGACTGTGCTCCAGCTTTGGCTCTTCTCTTACTCAAGCGCACCCTACAAGTCAAAGTGAAAGTGACAAAAATCAAACAGATATCCTGCTTTGTTTTTCATGTACACCAGCCAAGTAACACAAGAAGCTTTAAATTAAACAAAAATACTTATGAAAGGAACTCTTTGACATTTTTCTTATCCTATTCACTCGCCTGGTCTCCAGCTCGTTGTAGTAAACACCATCTCCATCTCTGAAGATGAAGAAGTAGTTCTCCTCATAACCTTTGCTGGCTTTGTTTTTGACGTTCCAGTTGTATTCTCGTGCAATCTTGTAGTCATAACTGAAATGAAACGCATCCCAACATTGATCTCGACACCTCAACCAAGTTTTGGAACATTTCACAACGCGATCCTTCCACTTACACATCATCTGCCATGTATTCCAGTCCCTCCTCGAAGTCTCGCTTGCGTTTGCGAAGTGTGTCCTCATTGGGCAGGAAGTAAGCTACGAACTGATTTCCCTCCTCGTCCATCATTCCTCTGAAACGTAACATTTGTTTGTTTGTTTGTTTATGGTGTTACGTGAAGACAACAGTAGGATAAAAACTAGCTATGAATGTACCTGATCATCGCCTGGGACATCATCTCCACTCCAGCTGGGGCCGATATGTCTTTAGGAGCTGGATCAGAATCGAAGATGACCTGAGCGCACGGGTTGATCCACATCTGAAGAAAGACGAAATGCAAAAACATCAATAAAAGAATAGAGGAAACATACAAAAAAGAGAAGAAACCGATGGACAAATTATTTTTTACAACTAAGTATTAGGGCCACCAATAAAAAAAAATAATAATATTACAAGTTTTTTCTCCTAATTTACGACTTTAAATCTCGTAACTTTACGACTTTTAATCTGGTAAATTTACAACTTTTAATTTGGTAAATTTACAATTATTAATCTGGTAAATTTATGACTTTTAATCTTATACATTTATGACTTTTTATCTGATAAATTTAATATTTTTAATCTTGTAAATTACAACATTAAAAGCAGTACATTTATGAAAATAGGCATAAATTTAGCCTATGACTTTTAAAGATTTAATTTAACACTTATAACTTCTTGTAAATTTACAAAATCTTTAGTCGTTATTTTGAAACAAATTGTTTGTAAACAGGCCTGTAGTGTTTCTTTATTTGTTTCCCCTACATTCACACACATCTTCTTTATTTCATTTTTATAGTTTCTCTTTTTGCAGCAAATTATGACTGCTTAAAACTTAAAAAAAAAAAAAAATAGAATATTTTCCGAAAAAGAAAAATGCTGACTGCCACGTTTCATCTTTTGTGGTAAAACTCACCTTAAAGTCCGGAAACACGGGCAATATCTCCACAGGAGTAACTCTGGGTTTACTGTAGTGCTGTGCGATCTGTGGCAGATCAATAAAAATCTTTAGATTTACCAAAATATATAAATATATATCCAGCATGTGCAGCAATTATCACAGGACTGTTAAACACAAAGAACAGAAAATACCTAAACTTCTGCAAAAGATTTGATCCAAGTAGCTAAAACTTAAGCTGCATAATTCATTTTATTAAGATTCTAAAGAACAAACTGGTGTGTATTCATGGCATTTATTAATACATTTCTATTTCAGATTTGTGGACCTGCACGTGTTATTAAGAAGCCGACTTACCGATTTCTGTGCATCCTCAAATGTTTTCTCAATAGCAGAAATCTGGCTGTCTCTGTCCTTGTAGATCTCTTCTTCTGTGAACTGCTGTTTGACAGACACGCCGATTCTACACACAAAAACACAACTGGCTTCAGTAATCATTAACAAAGCAAAGCTGCAGGATGATTCTGTTTATCCTTCTGTGTGTTATGAAGAGATTTCTTCTGGATTACTTACTTGACTTCCACTTTCTCGTTGGAAACACCATATCTGTTAAACTCTGTGGAGATGTACTCTGTCTTTCTCATCCATGGCACCACTTTGGCGTGCTGTTGTGACCTTATTAATCACAAATAAAAGTACAATTAAATGATCAAATAACATCAAACTAAGTCAAATATTTGTTAGCCTTACCTCTTTGAGCTGGAAGGAGCCTGAATATCTTCTTCCAACAGTTTTTCATCAGCAGGGTCCAACAGTACTGCACATTTAAAACGATAATGCATTGATTTGTTAAATATTTCCATCAAATTCCCATAGATGAATGTGACATGAGTCCTTACTGTTTGGGTCTATGCGGTAAGTGTCTGGGTTGATCAGGTCAATAGTTACTCCAAGGTCGGGTTCAGTCAAGAGCTCGTGTTTGTGCTGCTTCTCTAGAGATGTGGCTTTATACTGAACAAATCTGTCACAACAAAATACAAAAAAAAGGTTAATCTGCATGTAGTTACACTTATTTGATCCTCAGTTTTATAACATCCAGCCTGCCTAGAAGGAAACTCGTTGCAATTGTTCCCCATGAATTTTCATCTTTGTTTATATAGTTTTATTTTGGGTTAAAGTTAATGCATCTTCTGCACGTCTTTGGTCCACTTCTGTATTTGCAAAAGTAAAAACAAATACAATAATATTGTCATTTTGCTTCACAGCCAAACACAAAATCCAATAAAATTAACACATATAGACATTATAACAACACAATGACATATTCAGAACGCCACAATTCTGAAAGTGAATCGCTGCATCCCTAAAATATACACCAACATTTACTAAAACTGACAATTTTAACACATCTATGTACCAATTCTTTAAACTTGATTTAGTCAGTGATACTCAGCTCCACTCCCAGCAAACAAAGCATTGATCATTTAGTAAATAAATAAACATGGTGGATTTATGAGGAAACTTCCTCAAATTAGGAGACAATGTTTTACATCTTCAACCACAGATCCAGATACTTTATAAAAACACAACAATACAGGGTGGAGATGACATATAATTACCTGTGCTGGTCAAATGGGTAAGTGATGAATTTAGGATCAAATGGGATGTCGGGCAGGGTGTTGCAGTACTTGACTCGACAGACTATTCCTGACCTGTCATGAAGAAATGGGTCGGAAGGGAAATAATTGAGCTACAACTTAACTAATCTTAGAAACTCTGCATTAATGTTAATAAAACCCAAAATGCGGACCCTACTTACCTCTCTGGTACAGTTCTGTGAGAGGACGGCCTGCTGCAAAAGAAAAGAATAGTTTGTCACAATCATCTCACCTGCTTTCTTATGTTAAGTCTTCTCCGATTGTTTTCAGTGTAGTACAGCGCTAGGTATTATGGGTAAACTTTATTTTCTCGTGTGGCAAAATGTAGTATTAGCAATGTGTTTGCTTTTATGTCTTGTTCACTGTTACAGTACTAAAAAATCGTATCCTTAACCTAACCAAAAACTTGTAAACTGTTAGAATGAATTAGGACGGTTTATTAGAGCTAATTTGCTACATGGTGTGTTTAGCTAACGCTATAAGCAAATAGAAACTAAGTTGTATGATAATCAGTACCTTACAAACATTACACATTTACCGTTAACGTTAAAGCGAAAAAATTAAGGAGAAATAGAGTACCCCAACATGTTTGAAAACAGCGTCAATTTAAAAGGTTGTTTTGATTGTACCTGTGGCCGTCGTCCCGCTGCGCTTGTGTCTGAATCGTTGGAGCCATGTTTGTTAAAAGCTGCTAACAACTAAAAACAAAGCAAGCGTTTCTACAAACAATTCATACGAATCTACTTTACGTGAAATTCAAAGGCTTAGGTGAACAAAATCATTCGGTCTTGAATCAATTTCATTGGTAACCCGTAATCCACAAAAGCAGAAAGCGACGGTGCCCCGTTTAAGTGTTCTTTTCATGCAATAAAAATGTATAGGCTCTCAGAGGAACGCCCCCTGCAGGCCCGG
>NC_050524.1:12049825-12091059 GCF_002922805.2 Oryzias melastigma | reverse complement strand
ATACCAGACCATAATGTAGTATGTGTGCAAGTAACACACAAATGTGTAAAAGTTTCAGCATGCTTGTTGCAAAAGGAACAGCTTGTGTCAATATCCGTTCGGCATCTCTGGGGGATCAAAATGATGTATTAATATTTGCATAATATTTTAAAAGGAATTTCTCTGACTTTGCTATTTCAAGATTTCAAGATTCAAGATTACTTTATTAATCCCACAGGGGTAAATTCTTGTTTTCAGTACAACCTTTGGTGCAATTGAATGTAAAACAATGATTACATGGGATCAACTCTGAGGACAAATAAAGGGCCGTTGCCTGAAGGCCGCAACCTCTGCACATTGTGAAAGAAAAAAAAAATAATAACAAAAACGACAGGTGAGAAGTAGCACAAAAATGCACATAAAAACTACAGAAATCTTGAAATTCATTACTACTAAACAAAACCTGGAGCAAAATAAGGCATTTTAAAATAATTTCCATTGTATGACAAACATCTTTTATGATTCTCATTAATATTTAAGCAGCTGGATTCTGAAAAAGCATTACAACTTTAAAATTCATGAACACAGATGTGTGTATATATATATATATATATATATATATATATATATATATATATATTTTATTGATCCCACAAACAAGATATTATCTATCTGTATTTACCCATTTCTGATCAGCAGGCCATAGGTGTGAATGGGCGACCTGCCCAGGGTGAACCCCGCCTTCCCCCATCAGCTCGGGCACCCCCGCAACCCCAAAAGGGACAAAGCGGTCAGGGATATGAATGCATGATCAGCAGCTGCGTGAAGGACTGGCACATGGGAAACTAGGGTTTGTATACCAGGGGGCGCGTTAGCTTTATCCAGTGTGGGTCCTAGGCAAAAACCTTTCGTGCTACAGCCTAAACAAGGGAGCCAATGTCTGGGACCCCTGTGCCGGATGAAATGCAGGGTTGTGTCAGGAAGAGCATCCGCCATAAAACTCTCTGCCAAATCACCTGTGCAAAAGCTGATACGCTGTGGAGACCCCTGAAGGGATATGCTGAAAGAAGAACAATATTTACCTACAGTATTTCTGATCAAATCTTGCTTTCCTAGTTTCTACATGAATGAAAAAAGGGAAACTCAAGGACTGAAAATTCATTATCGCACTTAAGTGAATAACAAACCCAATTTAATATGAATTATAAAATAAATTTTATTTTGATCTATATTGCAAATATATCACACCGCTACATCAGATTCAACAATAAAGAAAAAAAAAGAATTGTGAAAAATAGCTTACAGGCTTCATGTTGACAAATTACTGTAAAAATTAACAGCTCTGTTTGCATAAAGACCGTCTACAGAAATCACAAAATCTGTGCTAAAGCTAAATGATTTTAATTGGAGCGAAATAAAAGGTATAATAGATTCTGCCCTTTATATTGAAGCAAATCATTTATGCGTAATGTTCTGCTTCTCCAAATGTGAAGAAAGTGGAAGCAAAACACAAATCATTAAATCTTAGAAGAAAATTGCACATTGAAACAAATAGCACCTCTTAAGGAATTTGTGCATTCCTCGGCGGACAACAAATAAGAGAATAAGCAGTTGTCTTTCATCGTATTTCTTTTAGTCACAACTGCACAGTCACATACTGGGCATTGCAACAATGAATTTCTTGATTGATCTTTGACTCAGGAGTGGATCTCTGGCTCTTCACGGTTTTCAACTCTGTGACAAAAAAAACAACACAAATTCAAAGAGGGCAGAAACATGCAGACTGTAAAATATCAAAATTAGATGCAACAAAGAGATTGATTCAATGCTGCACGTTCTTACCTGTTAAACATTGCATATGTTGTCTGTCCAAGATCATCCAGAAACACCCTGTTATTTCAAAACAAAGAAAAAATTAAGAACTCTTACAAAACACATTTACTTCCATTAAAATATAGTGTGTATTTAAAAGTGTATATAGTGTATTATAGTTTTCTTATCAATGTCTATTTTTTTTACATTAAAAACTCATGTCTTACCCATCCCCCTGGTGGTACAAGGCCCAGTTCTGATAAAATGTGGACAGAAAGAGCCACACACTTATTGTCTCAAGCCAGAAGATAACAAACAGGAACCAAAGCGATGATAAAAGGATTTCACACAGCATTATGGAGCTCTGCAAGGACAATGCCACAAACAAAGAGTACATTTAACCGTTGATAAAAACTCATAAAACAACCATTCATCTGTAATGTTTGAGTACTTTCATTCCTCACATGAGAAATAAAGCTACTATAACAGGACATTTAACAGGAAGACAACAGATACATTCAATGCTAAAGACAAAGTATGGATGGATCTGAGATAATGAACTACAAAGTAAATCAAATGACAGATAGAAACAAAAATCTAATAAAGCAAATAAAGGACCTTTATGTTCACTGTAGAATACAATATAGCCACCCCACATAAATGGATAACAAAATGTAAACTTTGGATATTGACTTTTTTTTATAAACAAACATTTTTAAAAGTTCAAAGTCAAGTAAACAACATGAAATCAAACGTCAAATCGAGGTAAATTGGTTTACTTCTGTGTAATATTTAAATTTTGCTGCAGCTGTTTTAATTAACAAATATATTATTCAATATTAAGGGAAAAAATATTGAAATACAGAATCATGCATTTCATTTACGTATTTTTTAATTTTTAAATTAAAAAATACAGTTGTACTGTTTGTGAATCAAAGTAACACAACTATTATGTTTACAGCTAGGTGGCTAGCATGCTAGCTTGTTGACCTACCGCGCTGCGTAGCACCAAAGCTAATCAGTCAGAAAACTAAAATTTAAAAGTAATAATTTCAGCTCACCATTCTCCACACTTGCGTGTTATTACTTATTTGCGACGTACAAAACTAAAATATCATGCTAATACAACTCTTGAACTCTCGTGTTAGCTAGTCGTGCGCACTTTGTCACTAAAAAATAAAACCTTCGACACTTTTATGAACTTTGTATACTCACTCAAACGATCTTGAAGCTACATCATTTTTTTTCCTTAATGGAAAGCCACAAATAAATAAAAAGAAAACAAAATCACGTTGACTTTCAATTGGTGTACGCCAATAAGCACTTCCCCTCATGAGGTGATTGGTTCCGCCCATTGACTTTATGGTTCCGCCCTCCCCTCAGGTTGTTTTATCCAGACTTTTAAAAAACAAAACCTAGGAAACTTTTTACGGTTTTTGTATACTCACTTAAACGATCTTGAAGCTACGTAACTTTTTTCTTAATGGAAAACCGCAAATAAATAAAAAGAAAACAAAATCACATTGGTGTACGCCAAGAAGTACCTCCCCTCATGGCGTGATTGGTTCCGCCCACTGACTTTATACTTCTGCCCTATCCTTAGGTTATTTTATCCAGCCTTCATCCAAAGGTTACTTTGTCATAGGTAATTAAGAAGAACAAAGAAACTACACAGGGTAAATATTCCTAAATTTCTTTATTACAACAGATTCTTTCAAAGCCCCTCTCCCAACACAATGGTACATACAATAAAAACAATATAATAAATTCAATCCTATTTTTTTTCGATTTATAATTTTTACAAAATTAAAATCCACTTTTAGTACTTTACCATCTTTTATGTAGTATATTCACAATTGCTCTGACATTCAATAAACTCCACCATCTATACATTTTAATACAGGTTATGTGTTGTAGTGGTAATAATGTGCCAAAGAATACTGACATTTTCAAAGAATTGCAATCTTTTCATAATTTGCCTGTCACACCATTTTTTTTTCAAGCATTTTCACTTTGGCTACTAGACTTGAACCATACATTTCCTGTCATTCGTCCAAACGTGTGTAAAAACTTGGGAGACGAGACAAATGCAGCGCTGCCTGGGCTTGGCAACAATGGTACGATAAAGTGATTATCTATACAGATTTACATTTTTCCGTTGGCAATTCGCATTTGGTATTCCACATGTGTTCAGTCAGTAGAAAACAGAATCTGACACCCAAGTAAAAAAACAAAACAAACTAAAAGATGTTAGAGACAAAGACAATGGGCAATTTAATACAATCATAAAATTAAAGTGAACCAAAACTGTCAATAAAAAAGCTTGAATATCGGCACATAAGAGGTTTCATTGGCCTGAGATATAAAAACTTGGTCTTGGCTTTTGACTTTTTTTGTAGAAGTCCGATAATATCTCTATAAAAATATATTTATAAAAGAAAAAAAAAAATTACCAACAATCTTGCCTGAATAAAACCGGCTTTAAACTTTTCATTTCTGGTACAAGCAGTAGCAGTATCAAAAAAAAAAAAAAAAAAAAATTAAGGACCATGTTGACTGCTATGGTGCCATCTGTACATACAATAAAAATCCAACCTAAATGAAACACATCAGCACTTGTATATCCTCCAATAAACAGGTAATATCCCAGAACATCTTTAGGAAACAGACAGCATTTGAAAAATGAGTGGAATGAGAAGCTTATAAAAAAAAAAAAGGTGCACAGCTGGGGAGAACCAACTCTGTAAATGTAAGCTGGTCAACTGCAAAAATACTCCCATGTGATTACAACAAATAAAAAGGATAAAAGAACTAAAATCCTCCTCAAAATGAATGAGTTAGATGCAGCTTGCATAATTTCCTCTTAGTAATAATGCTAAAAAAATAACTATTCTGAAAAGGCTGCACCTTTTTCCCCTTTGGAAACTATATTAAGTTTTAAAAACAGTATATTTGCTGTCCACAAAGGGAAATTATCTTTTAAAGGCAGGGTTATTTGATTTAATTATTTCAAGTTGACAAAAATTTGCAGAGAAAATAAAAAAAGGGTCTAGAGAAGAATCGCTGGAGCTTTTAAAAGTCATAAGTGCTTTTGCCACAAACCCCACCACCTTGGGTGCATTTGTCCTTTTTCTATAGTGTGCATTGATTTAGTTCTACGTTTCTACAATGTCATCATAGAGAAGTGTGCGTTTGATTTAGTCATGCTGGTTTTTTTAGGTTTAAAAAAAAAAAAAAAACTGTAACAGTTTAAACTGAGCACCTTTTCTACTGTTAGTGTTCTTTTAGGCTCCAACACTTCTCAGTAGGGTTTCAGTTAATTAGCCTGCTTGTCATGGTCAGGTCAATTACTTTGAATAACCTCCTTGAACATGAAATACCCATTTCTTGTACTGAAGTTTTCTTTCGGGAAACTGCTGCTACTCCAGCATCCTCTCGTAGTTGCAGTGAAAACTGCGTTGGTGGTTTGACCCTATGCTGAAGCAGCTGTTTCGCTGAAGCCCCTCGGAGCTCCTGGAGGACTGGAGATGCGGGTGTTGCGTAGAACCTCCTGAGGCCCCGGGAAAGCTGTGGCTAAGAGCCTCTGGGGGGATGTTTGACAGCACCATGTTGCTGAAGCCCAAGCGCATGCTCTCAGAATCAAAGGCCTCGACTTCTCGAGCTTGCCGCTCTAGCAGTCTTCTGGTTCGCTCTTGATGTTCCTTCTGGAACGCTTGCATCTCCTCCTTAATCTAAAAAGAAGAAGCACGTGTTTTATCTTGTTTGCTGGTAAGACAGCAGTTCTTATGAAAAATGTTAGCATCATATCTTAATCTGCAATCTGAGTTAGACACAGACAAGAGTTAAGAATAACCTTCTGATCCAGCAGGCCCCGTCGCAGAGCCACCCTGTCCTCCAGGTGCTGCTTCTCTCGCTCGTGATGAGCCTCTATCTGCATCTTGATCTTGCTCTGGTAGGCGTTGAGAAGCTCCTGCTCCTTCTGTAATTGCATTATTAAGGTTTGGCGCTGAGCCTCCTGAGTCTCGTCCAGACGAAGCTGTGGGAAGACAGATTCATATCAAATAAAAAGTACTGCTGCTGATAGTTCACTCTTTTTGAATTGCTACTCACCGTCTGGGTGGAAAACATCTCAGAAATAGTCTGGTCATATTGTTCGGCCAAGATGGCGAGTTTGCGCTGCTGCTCCTGCATCAGTCGCTCCAGGACAGCCTTGTGCTCCGACTTTGGTGTGGTCTCCAGCAGGTGGTTCCTTAGTGCTTTGTACTGCCGGGTCTGGATCTTACACGTGTCTTGAAATTGCTTCTTGATCTGCTGTTCTTTAGACTATAACAGTACATTATAAAGTGTGTTTTCATTATACAACAATATAAAAGAGAGCAGAGAAAATGCACCAGTAACATGTTGGCAAATTGATAACAATCCAACAGCCCAACAAGGAATATTTATAAAAACATTGAAAAAAAAATGCAGAATTTCAGGAAAAGTGTCAAATGGACAGCAGTCCAACCACATCACAAATTCATATGTTCGCTGGAAGCTGAAGCCACACAGACAACACAAAATCAAACACATTTTTGTGTTGTCTGTCAGACAAACAAATCGTCAGAAATACACAAAACATGAGCACTTAAATCAGAATATAGAGATAGATTAACACTCCATCAACAGAAACTGCAGCACAGAGAAATCTGTGAATCTCACCTGGAATTTTTTCTTCCATTTTCATTAAAAAAAATGTAACTTACTTTGTTTTTGTTGTTTTGTGAAATTACACCAAAACTTTCCCTCTATGTTGTAAAAACAGTTTGTCAATAATCTTTGGAGTTTTTACAACATATTTACTCACCGTTTTCCAAACAGAATTCTCTGTTTTTGCATGATTTTATGTCCAGTGTGTAAAAACAGCACAGACAAATGATAAAATAAAAGTAGTGTCAAATTAGGTGAGGTTGTAATGATTAAAATTATACCAAATAACCTCAATTCAAAAATAGACATTAAAAACTGAGTTTTAGGACCAAAGTACCAAAGGGTCAACAAACAGTCAAGTTCTGGAGTCATAAAAAAATATATCAAATTAAGTAAAAAACTTACAAATATATAAATAACTATTTCACAAAACTGAAGAGACGTTCTTCTAAGAACTGCTATGCTTTAAACTGAAGAATATTATGTGGCAAAATGGTTTTGGAAATAAATAAATATTTAGAGGATTAACTATTGAATGAACAGAAGTTAAACTTTTACTCACCTTGAGGCACTTGGGTTGCTGGCGCACTTCCATGGCGTGTTTCCGTCTAAGTTCCCGCTCCATCTTCTTGTTGTACTCCAGCTGGTTGAGCAGCTCCGTCTGATGCTGCAGGCGGGTCAGCTCACTTCGGGTTTTCTGGATGGTGTTCAGGTGGCGAAACTCCAGCTCCTGCATGGACTCGTGGTGCCGGAGGAGCATGGCGTGTTCAAGGTCCTTCTGAGTCTGACGCTTGTTTAACTCCTGGTGACAGACATGTGGAACGATTAGAGACATGATCTGACTTTTTACATGCTACATGCATCAGTCAGTGTTTACCACACTGAGGCTTTAGCTCTGACCTCTTGTAGCAAGTCTTTTTCAATATTGTGACGTTCAATCAAGATTCTTCTATTGAACTGGCGGCACTCGAGCTCCAGGTAATGTCTTTGTCTGCGCTGTAGATTTGCCTCCTCTGCTGCCTGGTAGAGCTGGAAATTCTCCTTCTGTTTGGACAGCCATTCCTGCTTCTTTTTCCTGGGTGTTGACTGGTTTTCATTCAGCTCCTGACACAAAAATCGTCAAAATTACACAAGGAACAAAAAAACACGAGCCCTTAAATCAGGATAGAGAGATGGATTAACACAACGAGCCTTCCAACCTCTTTGAGTTGCTCCTTGCGAAGCTTGTACTCCCGTTTCTGGGACTCTAGGAAGCTGTTAAGCTCCTTCTTTTGCTGACTCTGGATGTGCTGTTGGAACTTCTTCTCATCATTGCAGAAGGTTTTAGTCTGAAAAACAAATAAACAGCTTTGCTACTTAATAAAGCTGCAGTTAATGTGAAAATAAAAAAATGAATTACTATTCTGTTTCTATTGCAGTTTTTGGACAAATTCAAAGATGTTGCCCCCCCTGCAGCCCAAACTTGACAAAAAGGGAAAAACACATCAAAAGATGAATGCACTCTTAAATTCCTCCTCCTACCTCAGAAAACTTTAAAAAAATAAATTATGCCTTTACTCCTCCCTGGTGTCTTCTGAAAGTATTTCATATCCTCTCTTTTCAATAGTTGTTGGCAACAAACCTTGTTGTTGCTTCTAATTTACTCATACAGCCCACATGCAACAAGTTTTGTCAGTTTCAATCACTTACACAGACTGTCCCGAAGTAGAGTATCCTGCTGCAGACTTTTACAGGGTAAAATTGATGTTTGTGCTAAGCTATGACGTACCTTTTTCTTTATCTCTTTAATTTTGTCAACTTAACAAGTTCGATAAAATGGATTTTATCAAAAGAGAGAAAAAGTCACAGATATCTAAAAAAATTAGCAGTTATTTAGATCATAAATGATAGAAAACATTTTTTAGTAAACTAAAGCATAACTGTAAAGTTTGAGCATTTCTGTGGGAAAAGCATACATCTTTCTCCATGGAAGTCTGGTGCTTCTTGACCAGCTTGTCCATCTCCTGGGCGAAGTTGTTCCTTTGGTTTTCCAGCTCTTTGTCCAGACGGAGTCTGTGCTCGTCCATTTCAGCCTTCAGCTTGTTCTCCAGAGCCATCAGCTGCTTCTGATGCTGCCGCCTCATGCGCTTGTAGCCCAGCATCTGCTGCCTCAACTCAGAATCCTGTTCCTTAATCTGGCGAGTGACCTGGGAAACAGAAGGGAGAGGTCTTATACTCTGTGGAAAACAATATTCAATCCCCAAAAAGTTAGATCCATGATATGCAGACTATATTTAAAAATAAAAAAACCCGTTTACAGTAAAAAAAACTGTCATTTTTGGCAGACAATTTAATAAACTTTATTTTTTTCCTGCAAATAAACAAGTTTTTAAGGGTTTTCAGCATAGAGTTAAAATATTACCACTGAAGCCGTGCGTATAGTAGCGAAGTGTTCACGGTTAACGGCTCGTTTTGGTCTTTGTGCGGTTTGAGTTGAAGGATTTTTTGGCTCCGCTGGTCGTTGGTGAGGCTCAGCCTGTTTGTTACATTTTTCTTGATCCTAAAAAAAGAAAAAATAAAAGTGTAAGATAACCCACCATGAACTGTGAATGATTAAAGCTTCCCCGTCCATCTCAGTTCAGACACTTACTGGCACTTGGATGACGGAATTGTTGGAGATCACATCCTTGCCAACTTCACTCCTATCATCGGACACATCCGTCAGACTGTTGACAGAGCTGCTCTGAGAACTGGCGCTGATTGACACGCTGGGGATGGACTGGTTGCTTCCAACGCTGTTTACTGTGCCAGTCTTGCACAAACTGGGGTCTCCCTCCTACACAAAATACAGATTCCATTTGCAGCACACGTGAAGAGACGATCAAAAAGTCAAGTACTCAGAGGAAAGCCAGGAACGGAAGAAATCATCACACACCTCCTCTTCATCTTGCGTCTCAGTTGTGGGCCCGTTGTGGGCCTCCTGAAACAAGATCTTTTTCCGTTTATGATACTGCAGATTGTCTAGTTCTCGAACTGCGTCCTTGGTCCGATTGATCAGGTCTGTCAGGGCAGATTCTGGTCGCTTGCGTTGGACAAATGCATGCTAGAAAAAGAAAAGGTTAAGTTCTCAACAGTTCAAAATGAGACTGTAAAAAAAAATAAAAATAAAAAATCTAGCGTGTCTATTTAAGATCCCCACCTTTAGAAGCTCCTCTGAGTTTGGCCTGTCTTGAGGAATTTTCTGAAGGCAAGAATCTACAAAGTTTCTAAAGTCATCCGTCCTACAGATGAGTGACAGAAAATATGAAGAGGAGACATGAGAAGAGTTAGTTTAAAGCAGCAACGTCTACATTATCCAGTCACATAAACTCACCATTCAGTAGACTGCAGTGTGGGACTCTCATTCTGAGCTATATGATATAAGGCACTCATTGCATTCATGTTGAACAAAGGAGGCTTTCTTTCAGCTAGAAGGAGATAAAAAAAAAACATTTTACACACAAAGAAAAAAAAAAACCATGACCAACAAACTCATTCTGAGTGTACGCTGAGATCCCGCTCTCAGGGGGTGTGTCTTTCAAACAGGCTCACTCCTGATTAGCCAAAGTGGTTGCTATAGAAATTATGACTTAGACCAATCACTGCATGCTAACGTTGTTTGGTTCCAAAATGGTTAAGTCTGTATGGCAGACAAATGGTGACGGAATTGACTTAATTTCATTGAAACCAGAGGTAAGGTCTTTACTATGGGTGGCGTCAATCGCTTTGTTCATATCTGCGTGTGTCAATGGTTGCTATCCGATACTAGCGCACGTTCAGTTATTGTATGCTTTGTATATAGAGCCCAAAAATGGTTTCAAATAAGCACGTGGCTACCTGAGAGCACGAGAGAAAGCGGTAGTCCAAAACGTGGATTTAGATTTTTGATTGAAAGTGGTTGCTTGAACGCGTGTCGCCAAGGGCGCTGTGAAGCCAGCTTTAAAGACCTACTCCAATATAATCATCTTATTTGTGATTTTAATGTGTTTTTGTAGCATTTTTCTCATAATAGAGGACCCATATGAAAGGATTTACAAGTAAAACTGCATTTCTGAGTATTTCTAAATTCAAATCACGTTGGATCAGAAAACAGGATGCTTGAAAAATGCTCAGACTAATGACACAGCTACTGACACGGGGGTCACATAGTCTACCGCTTCCACTCCAATTCTGAAGCATCCACTTGCAGAAAACTAGACCTATTAGGCGTCTTAATTTTCCTCACCTGAGCTGGTGTCTGGCTCACAAATGTACAATATTGCTCACTGTTTAATTACTACGCTAATGTTAGCTTGGGCCTGTGAGATGCTGTAAGCTAATGGGACAGAGTGTAAACAATGGGCTGATGGGAAAATTGGTGGAGCTAACTTCCACACCAACAGTCCCTGATTTTGGCTAAAAACTGCATAATCATTGGTAAAAGACCACTGGGTATGACTTTAAAATAAAAAAAATATATAGTTGGAATGGAAGTTTAAACATCAAAGAGGAAGCTAAGCCAGATGCCAACTTCAGCCTTGTTTTTAAGCTGTGGGGGATAAATGTAACAAAGTCACAAGAACTGTTATTTTATATAATATTAAAACTCTATTATCAGGGTCCTTATAACATTAGAGCCAGTCATCACATTTTATGCAGAGAAGGTTTAGTGATATACGGATTTGGAGGAGAGAATTTGGGAATTTTTCCAAAAAAAAGCATAGATCAGAATCAGATAATACATAAATGGATATAATCTAACTAATGTGTTTTTTTTATTTTTATTTTTCTGCAGCCCTGTACCAAGTGACCCATGTATTAGTACTGATCCATGACCCCGGGATTGGGGACCACAGTTTCACACCATGAGTAACAGTGACATACCTAATTCAATGCAGGTGATTCCCAAAGACCAAATGTCCACTTTTCCATCATACTGACCCTCGTCCATGGCTAAAATGACTTCAGGGGCCATCCTAAGAAAAAAATAAATACATAATACAAGACAATCAATGATTAGAAGTCTGCAAAAGTTCTAAAATCAATATTTTATTGAGAGGTATAATTGCATACCAGTAAGGAGTTCCAACAAAGGAATTTGCAGGACAGGCAATGGAAGCAG
The DNA here is from genome assembly GCF_002922805.2 of Oryzias melastigma. NCBI lineage: Eukaryota > Metazoa > Chordata > Actinopteri > Beloniformes > Adrianichthyidae > Oryzias > Oryzias melastigma. The sequence goes on along the minus strand of NC_050524.1, from coordinate 12,079,460 downwards.
AGCCAAAGTCGGCCAACTTCACCTGACCCGGCTGTGTTAGCAAGATGTTTCCTGCCTTGATGTCGCTGTTGAACAGTTGGAGGGAAATGATTAAAGTTTGAGTCAGAATGCCAGAGGGCAAAACACCTTCCATCCTCCTTCAGATCCAAAACACTCACCGGTGAATCATGTTGTGGGAGTGAAGATAAGTCAAACCTTGAAGAGCACCGTCGGTAATTGCAGCTATTTCCACTTCTTGCAGAGGCTTCTTGTGAACTAGAAGGGTTGCATCATCGAGGACATTACAGGATGATGAGAAACAAAACACAGAGAGCCCAATTTACTGACTCGTTTTAATCATAAAACATTGATTATGAATCCTAAATGCTTTAAACTCACCTTCTAACAAATCAGAAGCAGATCCTAAACAATACTCCATAACCACCTGTGTTGAAATCAGAGTTTAGAGCTGATTAGTTTTCATCCTTAAGCACAGATCACTTTACCTTAAGACGTTCTTATCTTACCCATGCCGTGTTCTCTCTAAGGTAGCATCCTTTATACTCTATGCTGTTTGGGTGTTGTATCCTCCGCAGGAATTTCACCTCCTTAATTATGTCTTGCCATTTCTGTAAAACAAAAAAAAAGGAAGAAATAAACTTATGGATGTTAGTTTTAGTTTTGGATATTAGTTTTGAAAAGCTTTTTTTTCTCCACTTTTGAAGTCATACAGATAAAAGGGCAACAAAAATTTTCAATCACAGAAAATGAGATTTTTTTTTTGGGTCTTTATAGTCCCAACACAAAAATATATATGATTTTTTTTTTGAATTATTTTGCCATCCTCACGTAATCGATTCTTATATTTACCGATTACCATATCAGTGGTTTTAACATGAACAGCATCAAGATTCATCTGCTAAAATGAAACTATTGGACTAATTTTACAGAGAAATGCTAATGAAACATTCAAAAAGAAAGAAAAAAAAACATTTATTTATATGACACTTTACATAAACTCAATCAAACAAGTTGATGTACATTAAAAACAACTAAAAGGTGGAAAAAATTATAAGTAAAATAGTACATAAGTGCCAAAGTAAAATGCTAACACTGACAGAGGCAAAAGGGAAAACATAAAAACACGCCAACAGAGCAGAGTCAAATGCTGTGTCTAAAACCTGCCTATAAGAATGAACTGTAAGATGTTTAAAAAGGAACAGATAGACGCCTGCCTCAAGTGTGTTGTATAAAATCACAGTGTATATTAGGATAAATTAAGTTAAATTAAAAAGATGTCCCGAGATTTTGAAGCTGAAAACATTTGGAAAGAAGTCAAAATAAACGCTTCATTTACCTTTGATTGACTTTTACATCAAATATGTTTAGAAGATCAAATCCGCCTATATTGCTTTCCAACATCTTCAATTAACAAGAAGTTAAGTGTAGTCTGTGCATATGGTGTTAAATGTGATGCTTATAAAAAAGATGAGCCTTTAATGGCTCTCTGATGACAAGTCTAACAGGATTTGGCAGTTTGGTAGACCGGATAATAGTGATCCAAAAGAAATAAACTAAGAAGTCACTTTAGAAAATTGTAAATTGCAAAGTATTGTATTTAGCAACAATTTATAACAGTGTATTCTGTCCACTTGGAGAGAAGAAAAGTCTAATGTTAATAGACTAGTTCCAAAACCACTTAACATGTTTATCTAGATGAAATCATACAAAACCAAACAAACCTCTGTGGACTGCTTCCCAAGATAAGACATCTTTTTGATGGCCACCACATCATTTGTCCGCACATCCCGTGCCTGAAAGATGAGCACAACACATATTTTTGAGTTTCACTTTGTTTTTTGTTTTTTTGGAGTGATGCAAGACTTAACAAATTTGTAGTGATGATCGCAAGATTTTCTAAAATTAGAATCCTGGGTATTTGAATTAGCCATTCTTTTTATTAATAATAAATCATGCTTCCTTGAATTAAATATGTTTATTGTTAAGTACTGTATCAGTGATATTAGAGATTAATTTTGAACATGCTAAAAGCTATATTAAAAAAAATATATAAATAAGAAAGCAAAAGCCCAAAAAAAAAACAATCTCAGACTCGAAGGCAGACGCTACTGTGAATTCCAAATTATTACGTACATTTTATTTAAGTGTCAAAAATTCAAACTTAAACTCATGGATGGCTTTGTTTCTCTTTGGATCACTGAACTCAATTTCGGTGATCATTAGTTTGCCTGGTGAACTTAATTAAAGGCAAAACTACTGAAGAAGGACGTTCCACAATATTAAACAGACCAACATTTTCAATCAATATGAGAATGAAAAGGGAATCTCCTGATGCGGAAAAGCCTGAAATAGTTGAATGCCTTGGAAAAGATGCAGTATGAAAACCTTGGATATTCTGTGAAAACTTTAGCGTGATCATTGTACTGTTAAAAGATTTGTGGCCGATTTAGATTACATACAGGTTTCTGTAGATAAAGGCAGATGTTTAATTTAGAGAGCAGCTGCTAAAATACCATCACAAAGCAATAAGCGCATATTTAAAGCTGCTGGTGTCTCAGACACTCATGAAGACTCATTTTAATTTTTTGTTCACTGAGAGCCGTGCAACCCTGGATACTCCAGATGGATGGAGTAGTGGGTGGTTGGACGGCCATCGTGTCCCAACAAAGCTGTGAGGTCAGCAAGGAAGTGGTTGAGTCATGGTTTGGGCTGGAATCATGGGGAGAGAGTTGGTCTGCCTCTTTAGGGTCCCTGACGGTGTGAAATTTGCCTCTAAAACACGTGGAGTTTCTGACTGACAACTTTCTTCTCTGGTACAAAAAGAAGATCTGTGCTGTCCAAAACCAAATCATCTTCATGCGCGACAATGCACCATCTCATGCTGCAAAGAACATCTCTGAATCATTGGCTGCCATGGGCATAAAAGGAGAAACTGATAGTGTGGCCCCTCATCCTCCCCCTGACCTCAACCCAAAAACTCACAAGTTCAAATGGATGAAAGAATTGTGAAGCTGATACAAAATATGTTGAAATGTAACTTGACCTACTTGGATGTGTTGACATTGATTTCAGTATAGATGATCTAATGCAGACAATTCAACAAATAACCATTTACAGTTCTTTAGAATCTATAAATGTGGAACTGCTGTGTAATAATGTGGAACAGCCCATTTTAAGGTTTTTATTTTTTAAAGAAAAATGTAAGAGTGTTGTTCAATAACATGTAATATATCCTCTAATGTGACTTAAATTATCTTGACCATCATTCGCATCAAGGATTTTAAAAAAATCATAGAAAAACATAATTTGCACAATAATACGGTTGCCATTTTTATTTTTCTGTGGTAGTTTTGAGCTCAAAAAGGAAAAAAAAAACTATTTTCAAATGAAATACTTACAAAATATACAGCACCAAAGCTGCCATGGCCTATCTCTTGCAGATCTGTGAAGAGCTTTTCTGGATCCTCTTTGAAAAAGAGTTCCGCAACTTCGGGGTCTTTTAGACACCCTGCCCGACTGCTGTTGGGCATTCTGGGGAGTTGGGGGCGGTGCCGCCGCCGGGAACTATCTGGGTCTGCGATAGCGACGCAAAAGCCTCCGTCTGTGGATCATCGGTGGAACGGTGGTTTCATATGACTTCAAAGCTAAAATAAACACACAAAAACAAAAAAGTGCATTGAGAAATCACCAATAAAACCTCAAGAATTTATTAACCAAGTATAAAATGTAGGTATTGTAATACCAGAACATAGAAGAGGAAATGAATTTGTATAAATTGAGTACAGACTCTTTGTGGTAAGATGTTATATATTTGCTATTGTCTTTAAACTATTTTTTGACATTGACTGACATAAACTAAACCTTTATGAGTCAATGTAAAGACAACTATGCAAAATAGGCAAGCTGTAAAGCGGCAGACCTGATATGTCATCAGATAACTTTGTTTCCATAGCAACAGCAGCTACAGTACTGAACATCCAAACAGATGTCAGGTGACAAGAGAAGAATGCATTTATTTAAAAAGGCACAAACATTTACTGCTTCTCTAATGAGCTGATACCTTAGCTGTAACAAAGCGTTCAGTAAAGTGGCTCGATGTTAACTTTTTAAATAGATGAACTGTAGAAGGTGTTAAATTCTCAGGATCTGCTTATTAGCCTCAAAATATAACTTGGATATTAATCACAGGTTTTTTTGAGTTTGTCTGGACTTTTTATGACTCCACAACAACAATAAAAAGTTGAAAACAATGTGTTTAAAGTATGACAGAGATTAAGTTCACCTCAGAAGTGATTGGAATGCAGAATATTTACAAGCACCAAGTCTATGAAAGAATATTTATTTTAATAGAAATAAAAAACCCTTGAGCTGATTTTAAACTTGTCAAAGCTATTAAATGTTCACAATCGAGTAATTTTACTTGCGCATTTTCAAACCAGACCGTAAAAGATCACTAAGGAGAATGCACTGAGTTCATGTGCCTCAGATGATCAGTTGCAAACAGATGCAAAGCTGACGCCAGAGTCACAAGACTTCTTTCCCAGCCTGGGAGAAACATCCCCTAGTTTAGGCCGACATCTTTTGTCTCGCAACAACACAGAACAGCCCACTATTCTGCACAGATGCAGCCACAGCCCTGAAATAAAAAACCTCATTAGCATGAAGGACTGTGGCTCTGTATTGCCATTGTTCTTTAGAACACTGTTTGGCGAGCTTTGCTGTCATATTCCCCGGTAACCTTTTTTTATAAATATATATATGTGGGGCACAATGGGAGAAAAGCAATGATAACTGATACCTTCATGAAACACCCCAGCATTCCAGCTAACACAAACACGTGCAGAAGAATGCTGTTGGACAAGACAACAAAGCAGGAGGGCTGGACTTCCCTATGTCTGCCCCTAAAAAATACACTGCATTTCCCAGCATTTCCTGCTCACACAGCTACAAGCATGGCCTCTGATCAGCCAATAAGTGACTAACATTTACAATTGAGGCATGTATATACGTTTTAATATTAATTAACTTAATAAGTTATAAATACACTTCACTTTAAATAAATATTTGACGTTTCAAAACACAGAATTGTTATTTTTTGTTGAGGAAAACCAACAAAAAGATAAGTATCTGGTACGGCCAATTAGAAAATTTCCACTCAAAGCTCACAAATACAGAATTTTCACTTCCACACGCACAGTTTGACAGCCACTAAAAATAAAAAATGTAAGTCAATATTTATATCAATTTTGTAGCAATATTTCTCTATAATCGTTCGAATTGTTTCGGAGATTAGCAAACAAGCGAGCCTCACCTTTCAAACGTGATTACCTGTAGAGTTTCTCCCCAATTCGATTGCAACACAGTTAAAATAACTTATTTAAGTTGTAAACAATACTAATAAAACACAAGTTATTAGATTAGGTTAAACATTTAAGTATTCCCCCCAAACTAGGTGTAAAAAAAACAAGCATAAACAAAAAAAAAAATCGTTGTTTTTCATGTTAGCCACACGACAAACTTAACCTTAGCCAAGTTGCGGTTCATGTGGTTAGTCAGTGGGGAAAATACTCACCCTTTTAAATAAGTCATTAACATTCGTTTGGTTAACGCGAAATTAAACAATTCGTCTATTTTTTACAGTAATGTTCTAAATGTAAAAGACAACATTTGTAATGTTTGCTAAGTTAGCTTAGCCTGTTAGCCGAAACTCGCCCTGGGCTGACAGGCCAGCTCCAGGGTTTTACAGAATGTCGGATAATTCAAAACAATTTAAAACTACAAGACGTAATCCCACTTTCAAGTCAATAAACGTAACTTCGTACACCAAGTCGTATTTGGTACCTCATATCGCTGTCAGTCAAATATTCGACACAAACAAGTCAGTTCCAAGTGTTGTAATCTCCACCCTTAAAGTAACTGGGGTGTCTCAGTAGTCAGGTCCCACTCCCAGGCTGGTCCAAAGATGGCTGCCAACGGTTCCACCACCGCCTTCCTTGACGAAAAATGCGTTGGGAAAACGTGAGGGAACTTCAAATCTCTCCGACACACCCATAAACAAGCTCCGATAGAGTCCGCGAAACTTACGGGAAAAATGGGGATATATGTGGTCTAGCACGCGGTTATCCGAGTCGTTAAGTTATGTGTGAGTAGCTAACTAAACTCAACTGTCGGTCCTCTTTCGACATGTTGCAAACAACAGTTCGGCCCCGCCTGTTGCAGGAAATTCTGTCCCAACAAAATCCTGAGATTTAAGGAGGCAACAGCCTGAGAGGAGAAGGCAGAGTTTGGACGTCCAACAGCCCCGCCCCCCAAAAGTCAAACTCCGCCCACATTTCAATTTGTAGTTTTTGTTGTGTCCACTCTCCAGAACCACCTATTACTTACAACTACAAACAGGGGTGCTTCCAGAAAAAAACATCAGGAGTGCCCACAAAATTTTATTAAAGAAAACTAATTAGTACTTCTGTAGTAACTCAAAATCAACTTTATGCAACTTTTCATAAAATTTCCTTTTGAAATTTTACACATTGAGCTGAACTGTTAGAAAAGCTTTTATTTTTTTCAATTAAAAAAAAAAATCAAAATTTAATCATTCTTTATACAACCAAGTTCATTTGATGTTTTCCCAACACCTCCATGAAAAAATGGAACTAATAACTGGGCCAATCAGCTTTATTTTTTATTTTATTTTTTTATTTTGATAGGACTATAAAGGCCAGCCAACAACATTCTGGAATACAAGCAGGAACTGTAATTTCTGAAACATTTCCAATTCTTTTCTCGTGCCAATTTTGATATGAAACATTTAAATGAAGACATCTAAACTTTTCACGAAATGTTGTTTTTTCTTAATTTTTGACTGATTTCTTACATTATTCATACTAATCTGAGAAATTTACTTAGGTGTCAATATTGTTGACAAAGTGAAAATCTAACACACTTTCTATTTCAATCAAATTAAAACTTAAGATTTTTTTTCTTTTAGTAAAATAATTATACTAAAATTATTTTATGTAATATGCATATTCTGAACTTTAGCTAAACCTGTGTGTGTTGTCCTGGGATTACATATTTTGTGAAATAGGAAAACATTTAGTCAAAAAGCCTAATAAATACTTCAATAATAATAATCCTTATTTATATAGCACATTTGAAGATAAAAATCATAAAGTGTGTCACAGTATAACACAAAGTAAAACACAGAACATAAAACAGAATTAAGAAAAAGCCATATAAAAGTTGAATATCATCAGCATAAAAATGGTAAGAAATGTCATTAAAAGAGCTTAAAATATACTGCAAAGGCAGCAGATGTAAAATGAACAGTAAAGGTCCCAAAATAGAGCCTTGTGGCACACCAGAAGTGAGGGATGCAGAGGAGGACTTAAACTTAGAGGATCCCACGGAAAAGGATCTACCAGTCAGATATGAGGTGAACCAGTTTAAAGTGGATCCGGATACTCCAAACCAGCTTTTCAGCCTGTCCAGAAGGATGTAGTGGTCGACAGTGTCAAAGGCTGCAGTTAAGTCCAATAGTAGTAACACAGAGCAGTTTCCTGCATCACTCTGCATCAGTATGTCATTCGTGAATCTGAGAAGAGCAGTTCTCTGTGGAAACCTGACTGAAACTCATCAAAAATGGCATGTCTGTCTAAAGCAGTTGTTAGTTGTTTAGCAACAACTTTTTCTAAGATCTTGGAAATAAATTAAAATTAGAGATAGGTCTGTAACTGCTCAAGAGGGAAGGATCAAGCCCAGGTTATTTGAAGAGAGGAAAGATGACAGCTTCCTTAAAGTACTCAGGAACTTGACCAGACAGCAGGGACAAGTTAATGATTGACAGGACACAGGGACTAATGGACTGAAAGACAGATTTGAGCATAGGTGTTGGCAAAACATCAAGGGAGCAGGAGGATGTCTTAATTAATCTAATCTGACTAGCTCAGGGAGAGTAATAGGTGAAAACGTGTCTAAAATCACAAGCTGAGGTGGGTAAACAGAAACAAAAGCAGCAATTTGACAGACTTTTTCAATAAAAAATGATAACAATCATCATTTGAGTGGATGGGAACAGCACTAATGATGTAAGGATTACCTCTGCTTTTAGAAGTGAGATTGGCGAAGTAAGCAGCTCTTGCATCTCAAACAGAATTGTTGAAAGAATGTCATGTCATTATATAAAATATGTTTTTTCCCTGCTAAAGGAATGTTTTGGATCGCCAAAAGTTTTCCTTAGACACACTGGGAAGACTTGTTTATTTAACTATCAAAGATAAGATTTTAATGTTTTATTTTCTCCAAAGATTGATTTAACTAATATTTATTGACAGACTTTAGATTCAAATAAAAACTGGATTTCAATGAATGCTTGAAAATAGTGTGTATAAGGTAAAGTCTGCACATAATGTCAAAACAAATATCTGTTTTTTCTTTTTTTTTCTTTTTAAAGGAAAACATCCTTGTCTAATCATACACCAAATTATTTATTTGGTGCAAATCTGTTACAATTACATCACATGGTATTGCATTTCTATCCATGGTAAGACAATTTACAATGCTTTGCGCATAGAAACAAAAAAGTTCCACTTATCTTCACAAAAATAGATTTGTGAGGCTTTTATTTTGAAGAAGAAAACGTGGTCCTGGAAACGCCCCTTTTCGTGGCGTCAGAGGAAATGAGGAAGTTGATTTCGCCGACATGTCCACATGGTGAAAATGGCTGCTGACGGGGAGAAACAGCAGGGCCACAGAGCTGGCATATTCAAACAGAAAAATAAAGTACACAAACATGGTAAACACCGGACGAAAGGTGAAATCGAGAGAGAAAACAAAGGTAAGCGATGCTCAGATTTAGTTTGTTGCTAGCTTTAGTCTGTTACTTCTGGAAACACACGTGCCTTTTTTTAAATAGGTTCTTCAGTAATACAGTTATATCACGACGACTTGAAATGGAGAGTACATAGAAATCAACTAGTTAGAGCTCTTTAAAAGATTAGCCCTAGGGGAATTGAACACACGAACTATAAAATAGCCCGTTTACGAGGACTTCTTGTTTATATGATTGATATTTGACTTGCAAAAACATCTTAAAATGTTGCAAATTGAGAAGGTACAGTGGCCGAGAAGAAGCTTCAGGACATTATATTTTATAGAGTAAAGCTAGCTTGCTAGTGTATTATCAATTTATTATTCAGTCCATCAGTATTAAGGGGAAACAATGTTATAAACGCTTCTTTATTATTTACCCCTAAGTCGAATAAACTGTCAGCTGTAATAACAAAATACCAGTTTTCATTTTAGCAATCTAGATGAAGACTACTGATTTTTTTTTTTTTTTTTTACATTTTGATTAGGGAAATATGGAATCCAAACATCCAGACTTACTATTTGTTTTTCGATCAGATTGAATTAATAAAATTAGAAATAGATATTTTGCATTTTTAGGTTGAGGTTTTTTAAGTTAGATGGTTCATCAATTCATGTAGTTGCATCTTTTTATTATTTGAGTTCTTGGCTTTATAAAAAAAAATATCCTCCTTTCAAACAGTAAATACATTGTTTTAATCATCTGTGAGTAATTCTTCAAATATAAATATACTAGAAGAGATATGGGATTAATTAAGTGATCTAAAACTAGTAAGGCTGTATTACTAGTACTTTTTTTTTTCTTTTAAGGCAATTATTAATGTATGCATTTATGCAAATGTCCTCTACAGATGATGCATTTGCATTACTGGCAATCAAGAGAATTAAAAATAGATCACACATATAAGCTATTTAAAACTTTTTTTTTTTTAATCTGTAAAAACCCTCAAAAAACCTGGATTTTAGTCCTCTCTATCTTTTGTAAGGCGTGTACATTTGACTCCTAAAAAATTTTTAATTCAGCATTCATCAAATTTTTCCCTTTTTTATTTTTATTTGTTGCAATTATTTCATAACAACTAATTTTTGTCCAAAAAAGAATAATAGTTCCACCTACAAATACGATCCTATATTTTCCCAGTTTCTGCATATTTGTGTTAAATTGTCCCACAGGGAGAGTTTCAGTGACCGCTCTCACAAAAAAACAAAGGAAGGAGCTGAAGAAGATGGACAGAAGACACAAAGCCAACCAGCTACGCAGAAATAAGAAGGATATGGTAATTGTTTTTGCTGTTTGATAAACCGAATCCTCATGTTCTCGTTTGGTGGTAGCGTTTCTATGTGTCTTGCTGTTGTAGATCCTGACAGAGAAGCGCCGTTTGGGCAGCAGGGACGGTCCTCCTCATTTGGTTGTGGTGGTATCCCTACATGCCGGAGCGGATGCTAGTGCTGTCACTAAACTGCTCAGACAGGAAGGTTCTGGTGGAGTTGTGCAGCAGGAGGGGTGCATCAGTGGTGTTAGCGACAGCTTTGGGCTCATTCTGCCTCGTTTCAAACTGAGGTTCATCTTTCTCAGTCAGAGCACAGGTAGGTTCCGATTGACGGGAAAATACATTTTACTTTAAAACACCAATTTGATTAAAAAAAAAAGCCTCTCAAAACAATAAAAATGGTAGATCTGAGATGGCGTTTTAAGGCTGTAAAACTCCTCACTACACACTTTATACACCATTTTGACATGTTTTTCTCTTAGTTAAACTCTTTCAACTCTATTACTCTAATATCATTTCTGTCCCACTGGTTTTGATATAAAAAAATGATGTTAGATTTGAGGTTTGTGTTTACATTGTTTTTCTGCTTTGATTGCACGTTCTGAACCTTCCTGGTCTCTTTGAACAGCTGACATGCACTCCCTGCTGGATGTGGTGAAGATTGCAGACAGCCTGGTGTTTGTGCTGGATCCTGCAGAAGGTTGGGACAGCTACGGAGAGTATTGTCTGTCTTGCCTCTTTGCCCAAGGCCTCCCCAGTCATGGTTAGTATCCCTGCGGTGGACAAAGATGAATGTTAAATGATTGATCTTTTATATTCTTGAGCATATGGTAATTTCTTTCCTCCCAGCACTAGTGTGCCAGGGTGTGTCAGACATTCCCGTAAAGAAGAGGGTCGAGTCCAGAAGAGCTTTGTCAAAGATAGCCGAGGTCCGCTTCCCAGATGCCCGCCTTTTCCCTCTGGACTCGGAGCAGGACGCAACTCTGCTCCTCAGACACCTGGGATCACAGCGGCAAAGAAAGCTGGGTTTTCGTTCCAGGCGTTCCCATCTCATAGCGCAGAACGTTACTTTTTCCCCGGACGGCCCTGCCGATGGAGCAGACGGCGGGCGCACCGGCCTGGGCACGCTCTGTGTTTCTGGGTACGTCCGCGGCCATCTCCTCGGGGTTCACCGGTTGGTGCACATCAGTGGTCATGGAGACTTCCAGCTCAGTCAGATTGATGCTCCGTCTGACCCTCTTCCACTGAACTTAACAACACCTCGAGCAGCAAAACCTGGAAAAATCCAAGAGGTGGACATGCAGGTAGTCGTCTATTGATATTTAAATACTTGCAGTCACAAACCAAATAAAGTTGCATATTTTAATACGTGACAGACAGGTTTTATGGTTGGATTTCTATCTTTGAAGAAGCTAATTTCACTTTGATTAGGCGTTCTTTTATTCAAAACTGTAAGGATGCGTAAATAAAACACTTATTACTGGTAGTGATGCATGTTAATCCTACTAAGAGTTGAAAGACAGATGAAATAGCATTTTATGCTATCTAATAAATGTGGTTTTTGTTTGGCAGGAAGTCACTGAAGCTCCCGTTCGCATTCTCATGAAAGCAGACCCTTCAGTCAGAGAGAGTCTGCAGTCAGAGGCCGAGGTGGACCCCATGGACGGCGAGCAGACGTGGCCGACTGAAGCTGAACTTTTGGAGGCCGAAGGTGCAGAAACAGTATATACTTCCTGCTCGTTTTTAGCAGGTAACTGAACAAAGAATCTGAGCGGAACAATGATTGAAAGTTCTGTTTGTGGTTCAGAGGCCCGAAAAGGCAAACGCACCATGAAGGTCCCCAAAGGAACATCAGACTACCAAGCTACGTGGATCGTTGACAATGAGGAGGAGGAGGAGGATGATTTAGATGGAGAAAGCAGTGATGATGATGATGATGATGAAGGCATGATGGATGAAGCTATGGATAAAGACGACGAAGAAAATGACTCCCAGGTATACATTTGGAATTTATTACCGCCTGAATTATGGTTCAATTGTTATAGAAATGACAGAGCTGATGCTAGTCAAGGATCCGGCCCTCCGGGTAATTATATCTGGCTCTCTAGCTCATTTTATTTTATTTTTATTTATGGCCCGATGTTATCTTGCGCTTATTTCTAATTTGTATAACTTTGACAACAAATATTTTTTATGAAGAGCAAAATATTGAAAGTCGTTTAAGGTTTAAGTTGATTTATTCTGGAATATATTCCTGCCTGTTTTTAATATTCAGAACTATGCTAAAAAGTAAAAATTGGCATTTTGCTAGATTTTTTGACTATCTTGGCATTTATTAATATATTTTAGGTTTTAGAATTAAGCTAAAATTTGAGCTACATGCTAACTTTTTGGCTAATTTAGGCTTTTTTAAAGTTTTTTTATGCTGTTTTTGAGTTTAGCTAATATTTCAACTACATGCTAGCTGTTTAGGCTAATTTGGGCTTTTTTGTTGTTTTTTAGGCTACTTTTGGAGTTTGGGTAATATTTGTTCTACATGCTAGCTGTTTTGGATGATTTAGGCTTTTTTTTTTTGTTTTTTAAAGCTGTTTTGGAGTTTAGCTGATATATCAACTACACACTAGCTGTTTAGGCTAATTTGGGCTTTTTAAAAAACATTTTCAGGCTCCTTTTGGAGTTTAGCTAATATTTTAGCTGCATGCTTGCTGTTTTGGATAATTTAGGCTATTTTTTTGTTTGTTCTTTCAGCTGTTTTGGAGTTCAGCTAAACTGCTAGCTTTTTAGGGTAATCTGGGCTTGTTTTCTATTCTTTAGGCTGCTTTTGGAGTTTAGCTAATATTTCAGCTGCGTGCTAGCTGTTTTGTCTAATGTAGTCTTTTTTTGTTGTCTTTTAGGCTAATATAGTTAATATTTTAGCTGTATATTAGCTTCAGGGTTTTCCCCTATTAGCTTCAGTGATTTATCAGGTTTAGCACTTTTAGCTATCAATTTCAGCATCTTCAGCAGCCTAATTCAGCTTACAGCATTCACACTAGCATTATTGCAGGTAATGCTATTTATTCATAATTACGTTAAAAAGTTACAGTTTAAAAAAATTCATTTTAGAGTGTTTGATAAATGTTTATCCTGTTCGGCCCGCGACCTACAGGTGTGTTTTGGATTTTGGCTCCTTGTGCGATTGAGTTTGACACCCCCTGTGCTAGAGGAACTCCAATAATGTGAAGGATGAGGAGATTAGTATAATGAGCAGCTAGCGGGATGTTTCTGTGTTTTGGGGGCTGAAGTCTGCCTACGTGACCCACAGTCAGTGCACGTTGCCGGTGAGAGGCGCTGTTTGTTTTCTCAGCGTCCGCCTGCAGTTCTCCGTGCCAGGCTGCTTACCACAACACAACAATAGTGTTTGGAGCAGGAGTCCCGAGAGAAGCCTCCTGTCTTCCTGTCTTGTGAAGCGAACTTCCTGTCTGGACGAAGGGAAGGGTCGGCCATTTATTTATTTGCAACTTTGCTTGAAAAGAAGCTGGCGAAACTCTCCTTGATGCAGCCGGTTTCATTAGGATCTGGAGCTGTTATTAGCTCTCATTTGATGTTGAGGTTTAGCCCACAGGAATACCTACCTCAGAGGGGGTAACAATGGGTAAAAGGGTACTTCAAATGATGAGGATTATTGTTATTGTGCAGCAGGGGTGTTGGAGGACTTCAGAATCAACCCCATGTGGCGTTCTTTCCGCTCGACCATCAGGCTTTGCCTGCAATATGCCAGCTTGATGGCAGAGGTGGAGCATGTGTTTTCTAAAGATTCATTTCCTTAAACAAATTAATGACAAGGAAGTTGAAATTGTAAGACAAGAGAGGATGTCCTGTCCTGTACGTTTGGAAACCAGCACAATATAAACACAATGCAAATATTTGATCGTTTGACTCCAGGGAGCCCTCCCAAAAACGCAGACGCCATCATGAACACAAAGCTGAGACTCTGAGCTTTAATATAGACGCACTGTTTTGTCAGGAGAAACTTAAGACAAGTAAGTTGAGTATAAAATCATAATTGTTAAAATAACAAGCATTTTTAAAGGAGAAAAAAAAGTTAAAAGCAGATTTATAAAAAATGCCTAGAACTTTACTGGTAGATGACATTAGAGGCAAAGACATACGGAAGATTAAAACTGTGATTAAAACGTGTAAAAAATTCAAACTTAAGCCTAAAAACATTTAAGAAAAATAACATGCATATAAAATGGGTTAAAAGCCTAGTATTTTGGAATTTACTTTATCAATAAAATTGGCATCCTTCATTTGGTTGCAATCAACTTTAATGCTGGAGAATCAAAACGGAAGTTACTCTTATTTTTGCTGCTCAGGAACCTGACTCAAGCGGAGTCTCCGAAGATGAGGAGGAGGAAGAAGAGGAGGTGTGCTCCACGGAGAGGGCCGGAGCAGATCAGCGCTATGATGAGAACATGGACCAAGCAGGAGAAGAAGAAGGTCTGAAACTCTACCGGGAGGCTCGATCCCACGAGATGTTCCCCGATGAGGTGGACACGCCCCTTGACACCCCTGCCAGAATCAGGTAGGTGTGCCGTCATGTTGCTCCTCACTTCAGATGCCGCCTCATGTTTTTAACTTTTTTTTTATGTCTTTTGCTCCCAGGTTCCAGCGCTACAGGGGCTTAAAGAGTTTCCGCACCTCCCCCTGGGACCCCATGGAAAACTTGCCTCACGACTACTCGCGCATCTTCCAATTCCAGAGCTTCGAACGCACCCGCCGACGCATACTGGCAGAGGCCGCTGCTGAGGAGGAGGGAGCGTTGGTAAAAAGAGACGCCGTCTTCATCTACAGCTGAGCTCTCACTGGGTATTTGAACCTCTGCTCATTTCAGGGCGGCTGGTATGTGACGCTGCACATCATCAATGTGCCGTTTTCTGTGATGGAGAGTGTCCAGTCTGGAAAACCGCTGGTGGTGGTGTCTCTCCTGCCTCACGAGCAGAAGGTACAGGTGCACAAGTCACACAAACGGCAGTGTGCCACAGACTGACGTTTTTATCCCCTCCACAGATGTCGGTGATGCACCTTTTGGTGCAAAGACATCCTAGCAACACCAAGCCGATCAAATCCAAAGAGGAACTTGTGTTCCACTGCGGATTCCGGAGGTTTCGGGCCTCCCCGATATTCTCTCAGCACACATCAGGTAGGACACCTGTCTCAGTCCGTCACACGCTTCATCTAAACTTAGCCACATTTGTAAAATCTCACTAAAGAAGACACCAGGAGACTTAAAAATCATCTAATTGTCACAAACACTAGGACCAACTAGAAGGTTTTTTGCTGAATGTGGTCGCTGTAGATGCTGAATCAATTTACTTTGCTTGCTAAATAATGTCCTGAACGTGTTGAATGTTTTGATAACAATATTCCAAAGGCTTCAAAGTGCACAAAAAATTTTAAGAATTTCCTGGAAAAAAATGCGTTCCATTTTGAAATGCTTAAAAGGTATGAATATCAAAAGTACAAGCAGGAATATCCTGAATATACTAAATGTTTTAATACCAAACTTGCATAAAGTGCACAAAGAAATTATAAAAAAATTGCGTAAAAATGTAAAATATGTAAAAAGTCTGAATGCCAAAAGCACAAACATAAATGTCTTGAAAGTGTTGAACGCTTTGAAACCATAATATTGCACAAATTGTCTAAAAATAAAAAAAGTAGAAGTTGAAGAATTTCTCATTTCTATGAGGCTAGAAAAAAATAAAAAAATAAAATATTGCAAAATATATGAATATCAAAAGTACAAGCAGTAAGGTTCTGCACATGCTAGCTTAAGTTTTAAAACCTTTCCCCATTCATTTTAAATGGGCTGAAAAATCGCATAGAATCTTAAAAACCATAAAATATATCAATACTAAAAGTACAAGCACTAATTTCCTAAACGTTTTGATACCAGGATTAGTGAAATCGCTCAGTTTGATTGAGTTTTCATATGCTGAAAACCGTACGGAAAAGAGGAGAATCACTAATGTGTGAATGCTTACTAAGCATTTAACTGAAGTACTATTACAGAACGATGTACTTTTTCAATATTACTGCCTAAAATGATTTATTGTTCAACTCACGTTTTAGCTGATAAACATAAGATGGAGCGCTTCCTCAGGCCTGATGCTCCCACCGTGGTGTCTGTGTATGCCCCCATCACCTTCCCTCCAGCTGGAGTCCTGCTCTTCAAACAAAGAAAAGATGGTGAGATTTTCAATGGATTAGAAAACCGATTTTGGTAGTTTTTGTGGATATCAAATTATTTCACATAAAAACCCCTAAGGTAGATGAGCATATTGTGTATTTTCCTCTCAGGTGTTCAGGACCTGGTGGCTACCGGGAGTCTGCTGAGCTGCGACCCTCAGAGAGTTGTCCTGAAGAGGATTGTCCTTAGCGGGCACCCTTTCAAAATTAACAGGCGCTCCGCTGTTGTCCGGTACATGTTCTTCAACAGAGGTGAGAGGACGCCCCTTTGACTGCAAAGTCTAGTGTGAGTTTCCCTGGAGTGTAACACTCTCTGGTTGTGTTTGTGTCAGAGGACATTATGTGGTTCAAACCAGTAGAGCTGAGGACAAAATGGGGTCGCAGAGGTCACATCAAAGAAGCACTAGGTGAGATTTTACTCCCCCCAAAAGGTGCATTTTGTTTGTTTGCTGTTTTTAAAGTTTTGTCTCTTTTATGTATCCTATCTTTGCAGGAACACATGGTCACATGAAGTGTGTCTTTGACAACCAGCTGCGGTCCCAAGACACTGTCCTGATGAATTTATACAAACGAGTGTACCCTCATTGGACGTATGATCCCTATGTGCCCTCCCCCTCACCTTGGTTCAAATCAGAGGTTACTGTGGATATGGAGGACTTGGAAATGGAATAGAAGAGAAAACGAGGAAGAATGGAGATACAAATACAAAGCATAAGTGCATGAATGAATAAAAAAGTGAAATAAAGTTATTTTCATGCAATTCTTTTGTCTTGTTACATTGAAATCTGTTAAAGTCCCACTCTGATCATCTTTTGTTCTACTGTAAAATCATCTTAATTATGATTATGCTGCTTTTAGCCTAATATATATATTTTAAAAAGTTCATTACAAATTTGCCTGTTGTGGGTTGGACGGTTGGCTTTCCCCCACTTCCCATCATCCCTTTTTTTAGTGCGTTCTCTTGCAAGCTTACAGTCCCTCACAACATTACGGGTGCAACAAAAAGGCCGAGCAACATTGAAGTTAATCAGCCGCACAGTTTTGACTCAGATGACGTACATGTATCGATTTGTCTACAAGTGGATGTAGGTTTTCCTCACTTAATTTTCTCCTAATTTATCACAATTTAAATAAAAAAAGTTCTTGATATGTGTCCTCCATCGTGGAAAAAAATGTCACATCTGGAGCTTAGACGACCAGTAGATGGCAGTCAAGTCTCAGTAAAAGTTCCTCACTACATTTTAAGGAAACAGCTGTGTGTGTTTGATACTTGAGATTAAACCAATCCAGGGGCCGTTACCTCAACCGCTTGTAATAATTCTGACATTCAGTCATGTTTCAAGCTCATTATGCTGGAAACTTTTGAAGAGACGCATGTGTGTGCCTGCAGCCACGTTAAAGACGCAAGATCAGGACCAGATAGGTATTTAGATAATGTGATATCTGAGGAACTGCAATCATGGATTAAAAAAAAGGTCAAAATTGTACTTAAAGAAGGTTTCTGTCTTAATGATTTACTTTGAAACGTGGTTCGATTTATTCTAAACATTCTGTTTACACCCTCAAAATGAATGTAGGAAAACAAAAATCATTTTTTACATGGTATAAAATTCCAAACACACTTTTCACATAGTTTACAGGTGTGAAATGTACAAATAAGTAATGCTTCAGCAGCTCCACACACACAGCTCTCTTTCTCTGAGGTGGTCTTGCCCTGACCCACAGCCTATTATCAAATCCCGTCTGCTTACACACAAACGGATCATGACCTCTGCTATTTTAGAACTCAACTTGAGATGCTCCACAATTTTGCATCCTTCCCAGCCCCATACTTTCTTCCTCATGCAGATTTATGACATGCAATATTTATCATAAAAACTAAGCCCTCGCATGCCTGCAGCAGCATGATTCATCTGTGGACTGAGCTGGGACTGCATGCCAATATGTCTGGGAAACCAGGAGGTGAAGACTAAGAGATGGAGAGGAGAAAGGGATCCAAGAAAAGAAGGGGAGCTAAAGTTCACTCTGTGCTTTTTTTCATTTGATTACAGTGGAAAACTGGAAGAAAAAAGATAATAGAATTGAGAAAGACAAATGTCGGCGTTGCCCATTGGGGGCAAGCTGGAAACTCTGCACTGTTTTGTGGAAACACTCAATTTATTTTCTCCTCTGCTATTTTATAATGAAGAATACTTGCAGAAACTAGCATTGAGCATGTTCAGACTGAATGGGGCTTTGCTCTACTGGCCAGTTAATACTCTTAAAGTGAAACTGAACTTAGATGAGCAGGATAGACATCTGTTAGAAGGGCCTAACAGCAAAGGGACTCCAACCCATAAATGAAGTGTTTTGGCCCCCACCATCATCAGGAAACATGGTCCTGATGACTTTGTCCATCCGGATCAGAGCTCTCCAATTTAATTGTCTGTCCCTGCAAATGTAACTGATGAACATGAGAAAGAGAAAAATAAAAGAAGGGAGGGAGAACTAAGA
Organism: Oryzias melastigma; assembly: GCF_002922805.2. Taxonomy (NCBI): domain Eukaryota; kingdom Metazoa; phylum Chordata; class Actinopteri; order Beloniformes; family Adrianichthyidae; genus Oryzias; species Oryzias melastigma. The sequence continues at coordinate 12,060,597 of NC_050524.1, read as the reverse complement.
GGCGATGTTCAATATTAATCAAACCTGGAATGTCAAAAGAAGGGCAGATTAAACCCAAACGACAAAGACGGTGTGCGAAATAGAGGAATGCAAGACTCCGAGGCAGTGTGGGCGAGGGAGTAGGAGAGTGAGAGTGGCTGGCGTTTATGGATTGCAGATGTGGCGCGTTGAGGTTTTGGCAGGGGCCTTGCGCGCCTGAATCCTGCACCGGCTGGGTGGCACCGGGGTGAGAGGGAGGTCACTGCACCGCACCACACAGCCCATAAAACACTGAGTTCTGGGGGAGAACGGAGAGAAAACACACCAGCGTAGATATTGTACCCAACAGGTCACCGGGGTTTAACAGTAAAAGTAAAGTCATTAAACTGATCAGATGGTACATTTTCTTAGACTTGAAAGACGATCCATTTGCAGACACATTTACATAACTTTATGAGCCAGATCACACATGGACAAAGTTCTGAAGGCAGCAGTTTATCCCGGTTGACATCAGGCCGGAGTTTGGGGTACTTCTATCAATTTCTGACACAAGACGTTGGCAAAATGAAACTCTCATGGGGAAGAGGTCACTGTAAGTCAAAACCAAACATCCAGAGTTATTTCAATCATGCTACAATATTGTGTGTCTCAACAAGAACCGTAACCCCAAACACCAGGAGACACTGATTGATTTGAAGCAAAGGCCATTTCCAGCTACCTGATCGGAACTCAGCTAAACACATTTGGAACATTTTGGACCATTAATCAGACAGTACTATACTTCTGCCATGAAATATGAGGGCCTTTTTTATTTATTTTTTTTTATTTTGAAGCAGGGTTTTCTGTCCCACCAGTAGATTTGTGAAATCAGTTTTCAAAGTTCATTCAAAGGTTGTCCAATTTATTTTTTTTCCCCCCTTCATATCGATATCCACCCGGTATCTGTTACACGCGTGTGCATGCTGAGCTGACCCACTGTACGTTCTGAGCTACATACCTTAGTGCAAAGAATTTTAATCCTGAGAATAAAACTCTGGATGTGGGGGCACAGAGCGGTAACTGGCCAAAGGGGAGCAAAGGTACTGAAAAAAAAAAAAAACTGCAATAATGCTTGTCCTAGTGTGAATGCTTTTTGCTGAATCTAGTCGCTGAAGATGCTGAAGCTTTTTATTGAAATGGTGAATCAATTTAATTCAATTGCTGAAGGGATTTGCCAAAAATAAAAGCTATTTGCAGAATGTTAAATTGTAACAGGAAAATGTGTCAAAAAACTATGAAATAGCACTTAAGTTTACCTACATTTCTGAAAAACTTGTAGTAAAATTCCTTAAAAATCTCTAATACATGCCAATTTTGCAAAAATATTTAGTGTGTTCCTTAAATATGAGCTAAACTCCTTCTAGAAACCTTAGTAGATGCCAAATTAGCCCCCCAAAAAGCTAGCTTGTTGCTTAAGTACTAGCTAACTCCAAAATAACCTAAAAGTCCTCAGTAAACTAAATTAGTCAAAAACGTGCCTGTTGCCAAAACAGAAGCTAAACTCCAAATTAGCCTATAAACCCCCCCAGTACATAACAAATTAGCCAAAAATGTTATCATGTTGCTAAATATTTAGCTAAACTCCAAGTTAGCATAAAAAAAACTTCAGTAGATGCCAAATTAGCCAAAAAAGCTCTAAATGCTGTGCACACAACCACATGGAAAAGTAGCGTACATGTTTGCAAAAATGACAACAAACAAGCACAAATAAGGAAGATGTTGCATATTACGCTACTCCATGCAGCCTCATGATGATGAGTTTTCTGTGCAACATGCACCAAATGACACAATTACAGAACAAATATATAAACCAGGAAATAAAAAAAAATCTTTAGTTAGGGATGAATGAGATAAAAATCTATTGTATATAATGGATTGGATTTATCTATTGTATATGATCCATACATGTATAACAAGTGTTAAATATACATATTTAAAGACACAATCTGACACATATGAATGGGATATTAGCTTTTTTCATGGTTGAAGTCCTACTCCGATTATCTTTTGATTTTAAAAGTGTTTCTAGTGCTTTTTTTTTAATCAAGATAATGCAGTTTTTTAGCAAAATCCCAAAACCCATGTGGTTTTCTAGGAAATGGTTTTCGTAGAATGGCAGTAGTTCATCAGAAATTTACCTCTGACTGTTGGTGGGGAGTAAGCCTACACTCCATTCCCATCATCCATCTGTTTACTGTTACAACCCCAACCCAACATTACAAAAGGGGCAAGCAATATCAGAGCTCTAGTTTGGAGCCAGATTCCAACTTGGATGAGGAAAATGAAGATGTACATGTATCTATTTGTCTTCAAGTGGATGCATCAGTACATGGAGAGGGGCAGGGAGCTTATGGTTCACCAATTGTAGGACCTTTGTTACATCTACAAGCTTTTTCCTATACGGCATTGTTTTATCTGCTCCTGATTCACTGTGATTTTAATAAAAAATACTCAAACAGATTTAATTTTCTTTATATATGTCCTCCATCATGAGAAAAATGCTAAGAACAACAAAAACTCAATTGAGTTGGATTGAGTCTTTTATGTAAATGTGATATCACAAACAACCCATTTTCAGCTGGGAACACTTCATGTGCCCTCCAGTTTATGAAGGTGCAGTCTCACACATTGAGGTCCAGCTCTGCTTTTCTCTTTTCTCCTTTTTTCCTCTTTGTTCCCCTTACTCTGCCTCTTAGCCTGGTCTTGACTCCCTGGTTCCTGGCCAGGCCTGCCGTCCCCGGAGGAGCCAGAGAGGAGATGGAGAAGGGGCACCACCGGGGTTTTTGAGACCAACTCCAAAGCCACAACTGCATCAGCTCCTCTCCTCTCTTCTCCTCCTGGCACCCTCCCCAGTTCTGCCATTAATCAGAAGTGAAAGGGTATTTGAGTGCGTGTGCGTTTGTGAGCGAAAGACAAAGATGCTGAGTGTGTGAGCAGCCGAGTGTTTATGCGAGTCTGTTTGTGCTGATAGGGAGCTGGATGGTCGGCCGTGATGGTATGGAGACCAGGATCATACAACAAAGCCTGAGAGTTCATCTAGGGAACAAAGGAGGTGGGAGGGGAGACTTGAAGCCTGGCGAACACATTGGGGCTGCAAGCGATGAGAAGGAGAACGATCTGCAGAGGTTTTCAGGATCACACCATGAGATCAAGATATTTACAGATGTCTTAAACCATTTTTGCTTTTGCTACAAAACCCTTCAGGCGGAGATTCTCTTGAGATTTATGAACCCAAGCGCCAAAACTGCACCTGCTCAAAAACAAAAAAGAGGGGCCAGCAGTCCATGACCCAAAAAAGTTAACAAATTACATCAAGATTCCTGTCAAAGTTTGGTTGTCTTTCTCTTTCCTCTCTCTGATTATTCAGGTGGGAGTTGAATCCCACGGAAAAAAAAGAGGAATCAAACCTGCTCTGCTCCCGCCCGCCAACGGGCCTCCCAGAGTGCTCTCTTTTTGACATCACTTCACAGAGACTTGGCAAGCTGATCTCTCTGCTGCTCTATCATTCCCTTCTCCCTGCTTCCTGCCCTGATGATGTCACACTCCATATGGTTTTCAGCAGTATCAAGACGGAAAAGCGATTTAGTCAGCGAGAGGATAAGGAGGGGAGAGGAGGAGGGCTGGAGTGGGGAGCAGGTTGGACGCAAAAAACAAAAGGTTAACTCTTCCCCTTGTGTGCACTGAAAGTGGAGGATCCAGGAGGGAGAAGTGATGTGGAAGAAAAGGAGGTCAGGGGAGGGGAATGGTTGATTTGTGTGAGGCTAATGAGCAGCGACCAGGGAGCAGAGTCTGTGTATCCGATAGCCATGTGCTGCACAGACGCCCACTGGATTGGCTGACACACAACACTCCAACATGGAAATGCATTTTGACATAGCTACGAATACATGAACTTCTAACACACTGTGGAGGACAAAAGGGGCAAAAAAGGTTGGAAGTGTTTCAAACTGCTGTGATTTAGCATTACAGTCACTCTGTGCTTATGTGGTGGTATCTTGAAGTGGGGGGGGGGTCTTGGTTCATGTGCAGGACAGAGCGGCCACTTGAGGACAACAGGAATTTTCCACTAAGTTGACAAATAGAAGGTGAAGGAACCATGAATTAGCTGTTGTTCTTTGAATATATTATTGTTTCCGTCATATTGACCTGTTAAGTCACACGTTTGTGGGCGGAGACATTTTGCGTGATTTTAATTCACCTGTTCATTTGCACCTGGAAGTGGAGGGGGGGCATATTTTTTGTTAACTGCATTTTGCCCCGTCTTTTGCTTAAAACTAGTACTATATTAATTTAATTTTCTTTTTTTTTTTTTATTAATATAAGGTTCAAAGCATGACCTAATTGAAGCGCCTTTGTTTAGCGTGTGACACAGTAACAGGGCCTAGCTTATGTACAAAACAGGAGTCTTAAAAGAATTGCCAACAAAACAGAATCAAATCCAGCAGCTAACTATATTTTAACCAAAGAAAAATCCTAAAAACTCACAATGAATAACCTCTGAACCAAACACAATGAACAAACCACAAACATGGGGATTCTTAAAAAAAAAAAAAAAAAAAAAATGAACAAAGACTACAGACGAGACAAATCAAAGAATGTCTGTTTCCTTTCCACAAGTTTGGTAGCTCCTGATTGGCTGGCTTGTGTATGTTGTATAATAATTATCCTCCTTGTAGTTACTCCAGCAGCATGACCAGCCCTAACTTGAAACTAAAAATATTAAAAACACAGATAGTGAACTTAAATCCACACACATAAGTACAGGTGTTGTCTTTTCAGGTGTGCTATAAAAATGTATGAACTTACGAAATCTACAGAAATGTGTGCTTAAAATCTAAAATTAAACAAATGTTTTGAATACAGACTTAAACACTAAGACAATTTAAGGTGTTTACCACCATTTTTCAATGTTTTTTGAAATGTGATTCAGTACATATCAGTTGATGGATCTGAGAAACTTGTACTGTTCATCAAGTATAACTTTTACAGTCAAACTTTTCTATTAGAACAGAGTTTCTTTCTTTTTTTTGAGTGTGCTGCAGGCCTGGATACAGAACATTAGTTAATGAAGTAAAAGATCATTATGGGTCAAATTACATCTTGAAAAAAAATGCAAAGGTATTGTATTTGCAAAAGGTAGAATAATTTTTGAAGCACTGTTTGATAATTTTTTTTCTGTTCTTTTTATTTCCCATCTCCTGATGTAAACCAGTCAAAATGACAACAAACTGGTTAACAAAACGGAGTTTTAAGAGACAGATAAGGGAAAAGCTGCACATGTGTGAAAGGTGACAGGCAACCATTTTCAAAGTTCCATTCCGATCATCTTTTGATCTATTTTAAAAGCTTCCCCAGAGGTTTTTTTTATCATGATGATACAGTTTTAAGCAAAATTGTCCCAAAATTTGCTGTTTTATAGGACATAGTTTTTGCAGAGCGGCAGTAGTTTATCAGATATTTACTTCTGAGTTGTGGGAGGGACTATTGGTGCAGGGTAAGCCTGCCCTCATTTCCCATCATCCATCTTTTTACACTTTCTCCCACTTGCTTACAGCCCCTCACACCCCCAACCTAACATTACCGGTGGAACAAAATTACTGAGTCAAATTGGAGGTTTCCAGTCGCACAGTTTTGAGCCAGCTAGGAAAAGAAAAACAAAGATGTACAATACATGGATCTAGTTGTCTACAAGCAAATGCATCAGAATGGAGCAGAGCAGGGAGCTCGTGTCTTGTTTTAATAACTTGTACTTCACACCTACAAGCTTTTTCCAACAGCAGTTTTGCATCTGCTCCTGATGTACAACAATTTTAATGAAGAAATGCAATTTTAGGCTGAATTTTCTTATCAATATTTGTCCTCCATCATGAGAAAAATGGAACAAGAACATGTTAGAAGCGACAAAAAAACTTATAATCATTAATGCAATGTTTGAACACCATATTTCTCAAACATTTTCTCTAATTTAATGATCTTATATGAGTGTTGTTTGTCCAGAGATATAGGAGTTGAAATACACTTACTCTCTTACATTTTTTTCCTTTTTGAATGTATTAAAATAATTTTTCAAAACCAATACTTTAAAATAAATTAAAGAAAACATGATTTTTTTTCTAGAAAATGACAGAAGATTATTCAAAAATAAACTGATAAAATACAAAAGAAAAAGACATAAGAAGTATGAGATCTACACCTCTGGTCTCTTCATTTCAGAAGATATGATTAGTAACTCGCATGTTAATAACCAAAATAGACACCATTTAAAAAAATATTATCGTAACAATATTATATAAACGTTTTATGTTTGATTTTTACATGAACCACACAGAGGGCATTAAAAACATTTGCAGATCTCAACTTGATTAGTGATTTGTAGCTAAAACTAAAGTCTCTAAAGGTCAGAAGACAATCTGCAATCTTTCATGCTTCTCTGTGTGAACAGCAATCAAGTATTCTTTTTTTTATCTGGCAGTAATCATGGCACAGTAATTGTCCATCACCACCAGTTGGGCAACCTAAAATAGAGAGTGAGTGCACAAAACAAGACTGCTCATTCAAATCACATGCCTTGCACGCCTTTGCACTAAAGCTGTCGCTAAACAGCTCATTACAATGAATTAAGAGTGGTCTGTGTGTAAATGTTGAGCCTACCATTCAATTTTTGGTGGTGAAGGGAATCTGAAGCTTGAGGGGTGTGTGCCTGGTATGGTGGTGCGGTCGCAGCAATCATCTGGAGATATGTGTGGCCTTGTCCCTCTGAAAGAAAGAAAGAAGGAAAGCTGAGACGGATGATTGATGAGAAGGAAGGGAAGAGGAGCGAGCAAAGAGGCCTGTTGTTAGGGGTTGAGAGGAGCATGGAACGGTTGTTTTGAGGTGATTGAATGACTTAGAATGTCAAGTCTATTGTCCAATCCTCCTGTCGTTCTGCTGGCAGGTGGAAAGGCGGTAATCGCGGGGTGACTGCAGTCACTACGAATCTGAAACGAGGTGATTTGGACCTCGGAGACACAGTGACCCTGGAACATGTCTAGTCGCAGATACCTGAAAAAGTTGGCTACATCTTTGTCAGAATTTCTCTATTCGCAGATTTTCAGCAAGATTTAAGCCACATGTGAAATCCTCACACTCGGAGAAGTGTTTGATTTAGAGGGTGACGGCTCACTGTTAAGGGATTTAGCTGCTCAGCCTTCCTCATCCCAGGATTCAGTTCTTGACTGAAAAACGGTCCGTGGAAAAGTCGGCGTGCACAGGCGGCACACCGTATTTGAATCAACCAACATTTTCCCTTTTTTTGGGGGGTTTCAGTTCATCGGGAGTTCATTCATTCGAGTTTGCTGTGCTGAAGATTATGCTGTGCTAAATAGTGTTTTGACAGGCTGAAATTGAATGTCTAACGCTGGCCTCAGGAGGCTGATTGATTAGTGAGATAAGGCCTGAGTGGGAAGACAACGGCTGTACCCACAGACACACAAATGAGGCAATAGGTCTGAAGAAAAAAAAGTATTATTATTGGAAAAATGTTTCCCTCGAAAGGCAGACAGGAAGCGTGGGGTAGTAGTGGCGGTGGAGTGTTTGACATGCAACAAAGCCCTCCAGCTGGAACTCAACCAGGGACTTTATGAGTCTGTGGCGACTCTTTAATTATCCCAGATACAGGGTGCATGCACTGTTAATGACATCAAAACCATTTTATTTGCCTTTAATCATATTCTCCTCGGGCTGTGTGCTGCTCTTATCGCTATATGGATGAGCAGAATAAGAGAGGGTGCGCTTATAAAGCAGTAGAAATGCGTTAATAATAACGCTTTTGTAAACTGTTTACATTTTTCAACGTTAAATGGAGACATTTATAAGATTTGTGACATGTGCTGCAGTGCTATAGCATTTTTTGTGGCTTTTAAATTCATTTTCTCAGGATATAACATTTTATTCGGATTATTGGGATGAATTGTGGTGTAAATATTGCAGATTCTTGGTTTAAAATACCATCTGAGTAATGCAAAAGAGAAAAAAAAAAAGAATCACCTGTGCGACCTGAGGCGCAACATAATGCATCATTAAGTGTCTTGCCGAAAACTATTTTTGACCATGAATTGAAACACTCACATCCTTGATAGACGCTATCTATTCTCCGTCTCGACTCTGCCTGCTGCTGCGCGTGAGGTTATCACCAGTTCATCGAGGGAACATGGAAGTGGGAGACAATGCCTTCCTCGACTTCTTGGGGTGGATCATATCATTTCAATGAAGCAGCAGCACCTTGAACTCGCGTAATTTGAAGAGGAAGAGACCCCGCACGCCCTCGGGGGGATTGTCAGCTGCTGTTGCAATCAAAACAAACACAAACAGGCCTCACTTCGGCGTTTGTCTGGATCACATCAGCCGCCTGCCTCGTGCAGTGATGGTAAAATCATTTGCTTCGTCTTGTTTGGCTGCCAAATTAACCATTCTAAACCACTCTGGAAACATGAAATATCAAATAGGACTTGAATTAATGGTTTAGCTTAAAGTTACGAGGAGCCAATTGGTCAAAATACACATTCTGGACATGTAATTAATTATTTTTTATTTAAATAAATAAATCTCTGCACTGCTGTATTGCTGTAACTGTAACATTGTTGTAATTCTGGTGTCAGAAGTGGGATTAGGCCTGTAGGAGGCAGCACAAAGGCTGACGAAACCTCCAAATGAGTGTCGCCCAGAAGTTTCCCCGGATGTTGGTGACCAGCTGGGTGCAGCGGATGGCCCATCTGAAGATGCCAGCAGTATAGCTGAACTTTATAGTCTCCTTCATGGTCTGCTGCAACAACAAGCAGAGCGAGATGCCAAGTCTAGAAGAGGGAAGGAGCTCGTGTGAGCTGTGTATAAAAAATTCTGTTGCTAAAGGAAGTCTGCCTCAAGTCACAGCAAATTGTGACACACAACATACGTGATGGTTACTTTAGATATTTGGCTGTAGGCCTAAAATTTTCAAACTAATTTGGATGATTTAGATCAGAGGTCGGTAACCTGAGGCTCCTGAGACACATTAGGCTCTTTCACCTCCATTGTGGCTCTCTGGTTAAAGAAAAATAACGCTTATATTTTTAAAAAAGTGATTGTAAAATGAAAAGAAAATAAGTTTATAAAAAAAGTAAAGTAACTCAAACTTTATTCAACTCATTCATAAACAGTTGAAGGACAGTATCACAAGCCAAACTAAAATATTTGACAGATTTTTGTTCATGTGAACCACAGAAAATCAGTTTTAGGTCAGCAATCGCAACTAGAATTAAGCCGCACTGGATTATAAAGCAGATTTCCTAGTTTTAAAGCAAATTAAAGAATTTTTAGTGTCCCTTAAGTTTCCAAAAACTACAACATAATGAGCTCCGATTTAATTTTAGTTTGTTAGATTTACACATTTCTGACTAAAATGCACCACAAATGATAAGATTTTTTTTAAATCACTGCTACATTACACTACCTTCTAGTACATTTGCTGCATTGAGATGTTTTTATATAATATAGGCGTCTTTTATTTTGAAAGGATTTCACGTTATATATTTTGGGGGAAAAAAACTACTTTTTGTTTTTGCCCAAAAAAACAAACAAACACCAGTTTATCTATATTTATCATAACAGTAAAACTAAAATTGATAGAAATCAGAGTCTTACTTTACTAAAAGGTAAAGTCAGACTTTATGGTTCCTATTGTGATAAACTGACAAGAATCGCAGATAGCAGACGGATGTGGGCCACATCTGGATGAATTGCTGCAGAGGCCGCATTTGTCTGGCCCAGACAAAGCAGAGGTCAACCTCAAGTGGCCCACTAGTTAAAATAAAAGTGTGGGCCACAATCACAACTGAAACATGGGCCACCTTTGGCAAACATGCAGCAGTAAAATTAAACACGTTTATGTATTTGTTTCAGTGATCAAATCCCAATGGGTTGTACTTCTGAATAAGACCAATATTTGCGTTGTTTTCCTGTTTACATAAATGTAGAAGTAAATTGGGAAGATAATAATTTACATGTAACATTTCATATTTACCAAGATGTTAACAAAATTACATTTTCTTCATTGTTTTTCCTAGTCTATAAATATGAAAATCACAATGATTTAGGTTAAAAAAATGTATGTTCTGTGAATAAATGAGAAGTATACCATTGCAAAATAAATAAAACATGAAATAGTTTATTTATATGTAATCTTATATTAGGATTTAAAGTTTTCTAAATGGTAGGCCCTCAAAATGGTTTGGCTCTCCAAGAGTTAAAGGTTGCAGACCCCTTATTTGAGAATTTGAAATGCCACAAAAGCCATTTTTGGTTCTTTTTAATTTATTTATTTTATTTTATATAGTTTTTTGCATTATTTTGCTGCTGGACTATTGCAAAGTCGTTCTAGTTATTATTTCCCTAAATAAACTATCACTTTCATGCATACAGATGCATCTACAGCAATAGCATCCTCCTTTAGCTATTAACATTTTTATTTTGTTGTTTGCAGAATAATCATGCTGATGTTGATCAAAGTTAGAACTTTTAGTAAAGCAGGTCATGGTTTACCTTCCAATTCGCCCCCGCACCACAGCGCGCGCGCGCCTCTTGCTGCTGTCACGCGGCCTGTGTGGCACTTCCGCCGTTGGGTGTCGCTGTGCGGCACGCTGACTCCCTGCAGGCGGCACGTTTGGTCCGATCGGACCCCGGCACAGCCTAAGGTGTCATATCGTCCCGCTGACATGTGAGATTTTTTTTTTTTTTTTTTT
>NC_050524.1:12021217-12049818 GCF_002922805.2 Oryzias melastigma | reverse complement strand
GGCTGAAGGAGAGAGGAAACGGGACAGGAAAAGCGCGCGGAAGGGAAGAGTTGGAGAGCAGCAGCCGGGGAAGCGCGGAGATCTGGAGGAGCGATTGCCGAAGAGGAGGGAGGACGCACGGCCAGAGCACCAGACATGAGTGCGAGGTAAGAGGAACGGAGGCAGAGGGGCAAATGGGGCACCCAGAGACAGGAAGACGGACTTTTATCAGTTTACCTCACACTTATTATGCTTTTATTTTGAAATTAGGATCCATTCAGAAATGAACACATTTTCACATTTTTTCCCCATTTTGCTCACTTATAATATATCATCCAATCTAACTTTTTAAAAAAATAATTAAAACTTTTCACGACCTCCAACAAAAATATGAAGAAGTGAAAGCATTTTGAATAAAAATGTGGAACAATATAGTAATCATAACATTCACTTTATTTAATCAGGTAAGGGCCCTGCTCTCTTAGATGGCCACTTTTATTTATTTATTTTGTTGAATTTCACTCCTCAGCTGTCATACTTTAAATGTCATCAAGTCTAATTTTGGTTTGTTTTCAGGTGAATTGACCCGTGGAGGTGTTAAAAATGTTAAGAACACATAAAAATCTTATTTATGGATGCAGTTAAAGCCCATAAATATCAATAAACACAGTAATTATAAGTGTGAGGACAAACTGCTTTATGGATTTGGGGGTTTTCTTTTCCTTGAATCTATTTTACCATTTTCTACAACCTCCCGGATCACTGCGCAAGAAATGCGCCACGCAGAGTTCGCATTGGCTTCAACAGCTGCCTGTCTCTTTAAGACGATGTGTTGAGAAGTTCACGTCGGGGTCACTTGAAGTTCCTGCCCTCGATTTTACCTTTTAGTTTTATTATAGACTGACATCACACGGGGCGCTAAAACACTTAAGGCGCATAGAGGCTCCATTATCATCTCCGTGCGCCTTGTTGCTCCGACTCAAAAATAGCAAAGGAAATTAGAAGTAGAAGAAGAAAAAACACGGGAGGAAAATGATGCTGCCCTAAGCACGTAGTTTTTTTTTCTTGTTGTATTTTTTTTTTCTTTTTTGGAAAGGATGAGAACGAGTGGAGAGGAGGGGCATTAAGGGAGACAGAGGGAGGAAAAGTGGGTGGGAGGACGTACCCAAGGAGCGAGAAGAAATTCATATCAATTAATAATCATAAAAAAAGAGCTGGCAGACGCGCTCGGAAAACTGGCATGGTTTTTTGGAGGCTGGCAGTTCAGCGCTGAAGCGTCAGATATGACTCCTGGTGACTGCTGAGATGATCATTAAGGGAGACTTAGATCGGATGGCAGAAGACATCGGGTATGCAGGTAAGAGCTGAGCCACACCAGCGAAGAGGGACAGGGTGACATTCTCACTCTACAGCAAACTCCTCAGGATTTTAAGAAAAATAATTCTAAAAAAACCTTAAACTTCTCAAAGTTTCTTGACAACTTTTAAAGTTTCGCTTTTCAATTTTACGCACGAAAGTCGTTTCTTTATCATTGATTTTGTGATTTAACTTTCTTCAGTATGAGGCGAATGACACTGTCATGTAATAATATATTAAAAACTTGTCATAAAAGAGTTTAAAATATTTGTTTTTAGTGTTTCGTTAAATGTTTAACTTGTATTCAAAAGAATCATAAAAGTCGAATCTGATGCGCAAATGTTCAATTGATGGATAATTCTCTTTTTTAGTGATTTATGACAAAAAATACGCTTTAGCAAGAATTGAAGGATTAAAACGATCCATTTCTGTACAAGGAAAAAATGATTGGATTTGGAGGCGCTTCTCTGCGCGGCATCGCGGCTCTGAAGCGCGCAGGAGTCGCGGAACAGCTGTCCGCCGCAGAGCTGTTAGCTGAAAAACCCTCCTTTTGCTTTGGAGTTCGGCGGCGGATGGATGAGGCGCAGATCGGACGTGGATTCGCTCGTGATTCGGTTGACTGCTCGGTGCGTGACGCGTAAAGTTGAGGTGCGTTTGTGAATGAGAGGACGCCGGGAAGCAGCTGCTCTCTGACCGCACAACTCCACAAGCAGCAGAGCTGGACTCTTCAAATCCTTTGATCAGACAAAAAATAATTAGGAAATTAAAAGTAGTGTGGTAAAAGGGATCAGAGAGCCTACCATTAGAGTTAAATAACAAAAAATAGACATTTTACTTAAGAAGAGAAACAAAACTAGATTTAGGACATTTCTAGAAAATATATATTTTAAGGCAGCACCTTTATAAATTCCTTTTTTATTTCATAAATGCTTTTAAAGTGTATGAAAGCAAACAAATAAACAGGATTTATTTTTGATGTTCAGTGACCTCCAACGGGGGAAATATGCTTCAGATTTAAAAGCAAAATCTTCATTTCATCTCAAATTTAAGACTCCAATGAATCGTTTTTTTTTGTAATTTGCATCAACTGTATGTTGCTGCATATTTAGAAATTTGGAGGGGTTAAAATAAGCAAGACTGCGTGAGCTTAGACAGCAAATTCAAATGGAAGAAAATAAAGTGTCAACACAACCTTTTAAGCAGATGTCCAGAGTGTTTATGTGACTCAGACTGAATGTTCTGGCAGGAAATCGAGTTTAGCTTCACCCCAGACCACAAAACGACAAAACAGGCAAAACCCCAAACAGTGAGTTTTAACTGAATGCAAAAAAAAAATTAAAGTGTCATCTGTGTAAACTGCATTCCCATCATCAGACTCCTCTCAGCACGTTTGACGGGTCGTTAAAGACAAGGCCGTGTTGTGCCTCCTAGAGGAACTAACGTCAGGTGAAAGCGGAAAAACAACCTAAGTTATTTACAATGTGACAATTTAACAAAGTAAACTGCAACGTTTCAATTTGCTGCATGTCGTTTTAAAAATGTGCTTAACATCAGGATGAGTTGAGCTTACATGGCTTCTATTTTTCATTTTTTTACTATAGGGTTTCATTTTGTTTGTCAGAAAAATTAAGCTGTTCTTTAAAAAAAAAAAGTGGAGAGTGGAAAGACTCAAGCAGCAAAAGAAAAGAAACCCTTGTTTGTTTCTTGATGGGAAACTCAGTCACCAAAACATTTGTTACCACAAGATGTAACCAGAACTAATTTATCGGAAGCACAGCATATTTATGTCGCAGCTGTATTTTTTTATTTATGTTTTTTGAAATCTGAATTAAAAAAAAAAAAAAAGATAAAAAAATGGGTAAATCATCACATTAGAGTTCGAGGGATTATAATGTGATGCTATCAGTTTGTCACCACACAGTATAAATATAAGTCAATAGAGGCGAAAATTCATCAGGAATGGAAAGTTTCTTGACACTTTAGTATTTTTGATCTGAGCGACAATAAAATACGTGGTGAATCTGTTAGGCAATTAAAGGTAGCAGAGGGAGGAGCACCGTGGGTGACAGATGTGAACATGATGCACTTTTGACCCCCTTAAACTCATCATTTCTGTCTTATTTCACTGTTAGCCTTAATCATTTGTGACTAAATCACAAGTGATAGATTGCATTCATCGTGTGGGGGTTTGAGCGTTAAGACGTCTAAAGTAATTTTTTTTTTTGTATTTAAAAGGATTCCACACATATCCACAAGTGCTCCCCTCATCATTACGAGCTGGACATCATTGTGACTTTCCATTTCCCATTTTTCAGTGATGACATGTTATTTTAAGCCTGAAGCTGAACATGAACATTTTCAAAAATACACAGCTGAAAGTGAACTAAGGAGGGCCCCTGAGGTTTAAAAATACTCACTTTTTTTGCTGTTTTGATGAGAATAAAACCACAACCAGATTTTGTTCACGACTTGACGTCCGTTTTTTTTTTTTTTTTTTTTAATCAAGTACTTCCCTCACTGTCACACTGAGCGCGCACTTTGAATGACATAAACAAGAAGTGAATGAGCTGGTGTCAGGAAGACTGTGATCAGACGGATGAAGTGATATTTGTTTAGCTGCTTGTTTCCCATCAGCGAGTCTCATCCCTCAGGAGACGTTTAATCTCGCATGTAAACTATCCTCCAAAGCCACAGGCTCGAACAATACACGAGGTTTCACGCATGCTGCTGATGTCGTTTATTCTAGGCTTGATGGGACAATTACTTGTTGATATTTGAGTGCGCACGTTTGATGCCTGGAGTCTATCTCAGTGTGGAGAATTGAACCAGCTCACGCTGATTTGATTTACATCTCGTGCTCTCGTTGTTCCTTATATGACTGAAAAGAAAGGCGAGCGGGAATCCTGATCTTTTTTTGGATGTGCCTGTCGCCCACAGGTTCATACCTGCTGTTCATCACAGTTATGAAACACCATTCCTTTTTTTTTTTTTTTCAATAAAGTTTTCCCCTTCACTTCTGGGATATTTTAATAAGAAGTTAGGAAATACAAAATATGGTGATAGTTTTTTTTTTTTATTGCAGAGGGCATGAGAAAAAAAATACATTGAAGGGATTGATTGGGTGTTTTTTTCCGTTTTTATACAATTATGGCTCAATCCTTTGTTAATTGAGCTTCCTTAAAGATCCACTCCAATAAAAATCATTTGTTGTGCTTTTAACATGTTCTTGCCACATTTTTCTAAGGATGGAAGACATATCTAAAGAAAATTAAAATATGATTTCTGAGGATTTATTCAAATTATGGTGAATCAGGAGGAGATAAAAAGCTTGCAGCAGTAGCGTACGTGCTAGAATCTGTGGGCCACCACCTCCCTGCTCTGCTCGATTTGGCTACATCCACTTGCAAACATTGATCTATGTACGTCTCCGTTTTCCTCTTCCGAGTTCCCATTTGGCTCAAAACGGTACGGCTGGATAACTTCAACATTTTTGCTGCATTGGTGATGTCAGGTTGGGGTGTTGAGGGGCTGTAAGCTAGTGGAAGAGAGTGTAAACAGATGGATGATGGGAAATGAGGCTAAAAGTCAGTCCCACCCACCATTCAGAGGTGAATTTCTGCTGAACTACTGCCACGCTGCAGAAACTATGTCCGAGACTTTTTGATTTTACCTAAGTACAGTATAATCACAATTAAAAGACCACTGGGACACTTTTAAAATAGATCAAAAGGGGATCGGAGTGGGCCTTTATATATCACTTCACTACTGAACTTTATTGTTCTTTTGCTTTCAAGATGTTCACCTCCCTGGTATCCATCAGGGACCTTTGTAGGAGTCAGGTTGATGACATTTTATTTGAGGATCCTCTGCGTGACGTTTCACAGATCTTGTTTTTTTCCAGGTGGCGGACTGAAGACAATGCTGGATGCCATGGATGTTCCAAGTCATTCTAGGGATCTCCTCCTGCAGCTTAACAGCCAGCGTACCAAAGGGTTCCTGTGCGATGTCATTATCGTGGTGCAAAACGCCCTCTTCAGAGCTCACAAGAACATTCTGGCTGCCAGCAGCCTCTACTTGAAGTCCTTGGTGGTTCATGATAACCTCATCAACTTAGACCATGAGATGGTCAGTCCTGGGGTCTTCAGGGTCATTCTGGACTATATCTATACAGGACGTCTGAGTGAAGGAGACCCTACTTCCCCCACTGAACCAAACCTCGGGGCTGTGTTGGCAGCAGCCAGCTACCTTCAACTGCTCGACTTAGTGGCCTTGTGCAAAAAGAAACTGAGAAGAAATGGAAAATACCCTCCCCGACAAGCTCCTGCCTTTCTGCCCTACGCCAAGATGGGGCCTAACAGCATGGGCTTTGGGAGTAGATACAGGGTTTCTACTCCTGTCATTCAGTCCTGTCCACCTGGAGGACTTTTGAGTACACCCAGACCACATTCACTAGACGAGCTGGTTCCCCATCGGCTGGCAGTTCACACCGGGGAAATATATGCTCCAACCTCCAACCAGAGCTCTCAGGTGTTCCCTCCACTACCAGCAGCTCTGCCCGCCCCGCTGGGACGCTCAGCTAATGAGAGGAACTGCTCCCCTAGCTTTGGCCTTGACCTTTCTAAGAAAAGCCCCACCTCCCATTCTCAGTTCACACCCTCCCAAACCCATCTGACAAACAGCCACAACGAAGAAGAACGGGATGGAACTCAAAGTGGACGCACGAGTCCCATGCAGGATACAAATGGGAGAGCCTTTGCATCAGAAAAACTTGAGGCCTCCCACAGCCCTCCAGCTTTCCCACATCTCAACCAGCCTCTTGGTCCCCATCTCCCTCACCTGCACCGCTCCGGTTCCCAGGGGACCGACCGCTACCCGTGCCCTCCAAGTCCCGAAACGCCCACAGACGGCGGAGAGGCTGGCAGAGAAAGGGGCAACATCTACCGCTGGGTGAAACACGAGCCACTGCCGTATCCAGCAGAGGATGAGGACGAGGACGAGGATGAAGAAGAAGGGGGTGAAAATGGAGAGCAGCATCACAATCACCACAAGCCAGGGGAGGAGAGCGAAGGAGGAGATGACAAGAGCGGATCAGGCACAGAGGAGACAGGCAGTAGCGAGGGTCGTCCATCGCCTACCGGACCAATGGGGAGGTTCCACATGCCGTATGAGCCGGAGAGCTTCGGGGACAATGTGTATGTGTGCATACCCTGCGACAAAGGCTTTCCCAGCTCAGAGCAGCTCAATGCTCACGTGGAGACGCACACAGAAGAGGAGCTATACGGCAACTCCGGAGGAGAGATGGGAAACAACAACAATATCACCAAGAACATGAGTGATAACACAAATGGCTATGAAAGCCTCAACAGCACTCTGAACAGTCTGTCTCCTCTGGACAACAAGTCCGCCCAAGGCCTGAATTCAGGCGGCATCGCTGAACTGATTCGACCTTACCGCTGTTCCACCTGTGAAAAGTCCTATAAAGATCCCGCCACTTTGCGGCAGCACGAGAAGACCCACTGGCTGACGCGGCCTTACCCCTGCAGCATTTGCGGCAAGAAGTTCACGCAGCGGGGCACCATGACGCGCCACATGCGCAGCCACCTGGGCCTTAAACCTTTCGCCTGCGACTCCTGCGGCATGCGCTTCACACGCCAATATCGCCTCACTGAGCACATGCGAATCCACTCTGGGGAGAAGCCCTACGAGTGTCAGGTGTGCGGGGGGAAGTTTGCCCAGCAACGCAACCTCATAAGCCACATGAAGATGCACAGCAACGGAGGGACCGGGGGCGGCCTGACCACCGACGGAAAGCTGAAGCTGGACTTTTCCGAGGGCATCTACCCGCTCAGTAAATACGCGGCGGAACACCTGGGGCTGAAGCAGGAGAAGGCCAACGAGCTTCTCATTCAAGCACAGCAGCAGTTGGTGGCAGATGCCAAGGCCATAGAGAGCCTCTACCCACTTTCCAAACTTGCCTCAGAGCATCTTGGCCTCACCCACGACAAAATGGATGTCCTGGGTCAACCACTGCCCCCTCCTCTACAAGCCCTCTCTGAGGGCCGCACCATTGACCGCTACTCCCCCAGCTAAGACATACACGATGGGTCTGTGTGCACACGCAAC
This sequence comes from Oryzias melastigma, assembly GCF_002922805.2. Lineage (NCBI taxonomy): Eukaryota > Metazoa > Chordata > Actinopteri > Beloniformes > Adrianichthyidae > Oryzias > Oryzias melastigma. Next base: position 12,042,360 of record NC_050524.1, on the reverse strand, counting down.
TTGCAGTATTCTAAAGCCTTTAACCTCAACTCAGTTATCTCGTCTGCACCTGGGACTCAGGCCACATGGAATTGGTCTGCTTATGCATACATACACACCAAAGAAAAAAACTCTTAAGTGCCTTTCTATGCATCTAATGTATCCTTCATAAAGGAGCTTTGAGCTTTTATGTGACCAAGGGGACACTCACTTAAAGACCTTCCGTATTTATGTACAGCATTATGCAAAGAAACAGTTTTCTGAAATTCCGCCTTTGAGCCAAAGTGACAATTTGAAAACCAAAATGAAATTGTTTTTATTTATTTTTGTATTGTGATGAAATCCAAAGAAAACATGTTGCAAGGAAATGTTGCAATCTGACCCTAAACCTGTGTACTACTCATTTTTGTACAAAAAAAAAAAAAAAAGCACAGGACAAAATACCAGGTTGTCCACACCTAAGCAGAACTTTTCTTTACGAGTATAGAATATACTCATCTGGACTTTAAAGTCATGGGAGTATTTTTTTTTTACTGTTTTTTATTTTTTTGGGGTACTGGACGGTTAATGTGTCTTGCTCTTTAGCATTTCCCCTTTCGTATGAATTGATTATGTGACAAAGCCTTACTTTCTACACATAAAGTGTCTCAATCCCCCTGTAAATTTATGCATGGATTTTTTTTAATAGAAATTTTCACGGTGATGTTAGCTACACTCAGCATGCAGCAGTTCTTTGAGCTAAAACAGGGTCTCAAACTGGCGGCCCATTTGCAGCCCCCAAGTGAATATTATGCGGCCCCCGTCTTAATATGAAAGTTTAATGTCTACTAAGCAATATCTTCTGCATGTCCACGGTTCTTTGATGATAGTTTTGTATTTGCTTTGTGATGTTTCTGCTTTCTATATGCTTAAAACTTTACATTTGCTATTGTCGTTGGATCTGGTCGTCAGGAAAGTCCTAAGCAACAGTTGCTAGCGTCGTTAGCTCCTGTCGTTTCTCAGGACACGCAGAAGATATTGCTTAGTAGTACATAGATATGAAAGAATGTTAAATGAACTTGTTCAGTAGAAATAGACCAAAGATGTAGACAGTGGATGCAAAAACATAATTTTGGCACAAATGGAACTCCATACGGCACGCTCACTCTGCTTTCAGTGGCCCCAAGGTAAATTGAGTTTGAAAACCCTGAGCTAAAACGAACGTCCCGATGCTGCAAGCACAGCCCGGTGATCTAATCGCACATACCCAACTGTTGACACACTAATCCCTGATCACGATGAGTGCAGAGTGAAGCATGGGTGTTGCCTCTGACACTGTTTTATTAGTGATATGGATAGATTTGAGCAGAGAGTCAGAGGACAGAGTCAATTTACTGTCAGAAATCCATTAATAGCAGTGTTGTGATGAGCTGTGGTTCTTCAGTTGTCAGTGGTCTACTATTTAGCTTCGCCCCAGAGGCGTTCCACAAGCTGGAGGGACGTCCGCTGCACACGCCGGTTATCTGTCAGCAATACGAACATTAGAAGGAGTTTGCAAGTCTTCCCTGGAAGCCAGCACCCCCCCCCCCAGCTGTCGGGCTTCAGTAATCCCTGTGAAATCTCCCTTTTTCCTAGACAATTCGCACTGCTCGCCGACATGATGTCCCATTTCATGCATCTCACTCCTCCGGTCCATTTTTTAAAATAATGTCTTTTCTTTTAACTCAAATATCTCCTCTGTTCCAGGATTGCTAAAAACGTGGAAATAGATTTTTCTTTATTAGCAGAACTTGAAAACAAATGAGCACTTAAACGCTGCACATTCTTTTGTCTGTAATTCCAAAAAAAGATGTTTCCTCTATTTTCCATATCTACTCGTCCTTAATTTTTTAATCAGACCACTATAGTGCCACTATAGGTCAACCTCAGTGGGGTGAATGTGAAGCCATAAATACACTGTGATCGACGTTGTGAATCTAAAATGCTTAGAAAATTAGAAAAAAAAGTGCCTGACTTTTGCATCTAAACATTTAAGGGCTTCCTTCCTGTAGCATACGATCATATCAAACATTTCTCGTCACTTTCTTTCTTTTATCGACTTTGTTTTCATCTGAACTGAAAGCAGCACACGTGAAACTGGTGCTTTTACCTCAGGACTGAACCCAGCACGGGGATGTTAAGCTTTTGTACATTTTTACTTTAAACTATCGACACGCTAACATGCACACACCCACATGCACACTTCTTTTGTTTGTAATTTCATGTTAACGGGGCAGTTGCTCCGTGTTAAACCTGTGTATTTTTCTTGTGTCTAAACATTATTTTATGTGGGATTTACTTGTGATATTAACATTTTATTTTCATTAAATGGTGAAAAATGTATTTTTGTTGTTGTTTTTTGCTAACCCTTTAACACTGGAGCTCCAGTGTTTATGTTCTTTGATTTACTGTAACTTTTAAACCGTTAACATGATAATTCCAGCAGATTTTGAAGGAGAAAAGCGGCTCACGCCGCTTTTCTCCTTCAAAATCTGCTGGAATTATTGTGTTAACGATTAAAATGTTACAGTATGTTAAAGACTTAGCATCAACTCAGGTGTTAAAGGGTTAAAATATGCATCATGGGATGGCACTTGAGTCGGGTTTTAGCCACAAACGCAGCAATATGGAGGAGATGTGTCGAGTCCGGAGACATTATTAGCACTTCCTTAAACCAGACGAGCGCTAGCATGAAGCCGTGAAACCGGCCTCGTATTCTTAGGCCCCGTTTATCCAGAAGTTAGTGAACTCCTGACAAAAACCAGACAGAGGTCATGCATGCACACAGGCACACAGGAAGCAGGCTTGTTTAGCTTGATGCTTCAAGTTTGGAGAGTCTGTCATCAAGGCCACAAAAAAAAAAAAAAGGAAAACCCTCTCAGAAAGAAGAGTGTGAAAGAAAATGTGATTATAGGAGCTTTGCCGATTATCGCGTGCATTCATGTAAAAATAAATGTGAGTTGTGGGAATTTTATTTTTCCCAGTTTAAGAGAAAATTCTGTTTTGCCAGCACCACTAAAACAACAGATCTGTACAGCAGGAAAAAGGGCGATAAAGCTTGAACATTTTCTGCAGGATATGCACTGTTTGAAACCCTTAATCACAATGACGCGTGCAACCGTGGAGGAGAGTTGAAGATCTATAGAAAAAGGAGGGAAGCTTCTTCTCGTCTGTTTGTGTGTCACCTCGCTGGAGGACTGTTAATGCACGTCCTGGGAATAGTATTGGTGTGAAGGAGAAGAGCCGAGGAGCAGGAAGTGAACTTTTGGCTGATGTGTCGTGCTGAGCAGGATGTTGCCATGTGTTTCTGCACAGGGGCAGACACAGAGACAGGGAGCGGGGAGGGAGAGGAGCACGGAGAGCACAGCAGGGAGGACCAGGGCCATTGTCTCAGAGCGAAGGCTTGTTCTTATTTCTGAAAACTCACATTTCAAACACACGAGTGCACGGTATCTCCTCTTTTTCCTTCCCCTGATTGCTCTTTGGGAATCATTTTTTCTAACTATCACGAGGATGTGACACTGTGGGCTTTCAAAGCTGTGCAGTGAAGATTTATGTGATTTAAAGATTCTTTATGTTTCATTTTATTCCTTTATTTTTGTGGGTATTCTATGATATGATACATTTTTATTTTACCTAATAATATGTTCATATTTTGAACATTTCTGAAAATGGGGGCATTGTTTAGCCCTGAAAATATATGCAAATCATTAATAAAAAATGAGAATATTTCTTTTGCTTTGTGAGTGTTTCACTTTATCAACCTTAACGTCACATGTGGCTCTTTCATCTCTCCATGGTGGCTCTCTGGCCAAAGAAAAATACAATAATAGTAATTTCTAATTAGTATTTATTTAATTTAGATTAGTAACATTTATAAATTGATGGCTGAGGTGGACACGGATGATAAACTTTTTGATTTAACTTTTTTTTTTTGCATCCATGTTGACTTGAAGACGTCTTGTTTGCTCAACGCTACCTCCAAAATGAACAGATTTTAAATGCAAAGCAAAACTTTGATAAAAAGTTTGATCTTTTATGAGTTAAAAGCACATATTATCTAATGCTGCACAACAATGGTTAATAGCTGATGATGATAATAGCTGGGACGATCCTGTTTGGCACAAAGCATCTTTTATTTTAAGAATTAGATATTTTAACTTCTGACAATTGTAAAAAATAAATAAATAAGAGATACTAGTTTCTTTTTATATTTTTCTTTCGTTTGTGCCAAAAAATAGACATAATTCACTTTAAAAAAAAAAAAAAAAAAAGGCAGTATTTTCCACACTATAAGGTGCACCTAATAGCTTTCATTTTCTCAAAAGTCGACAGTGCGCCTTTTAATCTGGTGCGCCTTAAGTATGAAAAAAAGTTTTGAAATAGGCCAATAATTGAAGGAGCGCCTTATAGTGCAGAAAATACGCTAGGTGATGAATTCTAATTCTAGGTTTTGATCAGTAGAAAATGAGCCCAAACGGCTCTTTTACTGTTAAAAGTTGCCCGATCTAGAAGAAGGCTTAGTGACCCTGCAGTAGACCACTACTTAACTTTTAAAGTTTTTATTGCAGAAAAATCAAATCCTACGTTAATTAGTTGTTTTTAAATATTTAAATTTAAATGAAAATTCTATAATAAAGCTTGAGTTTAACAATAAAAAAGATGCATTTTATAATATAAGCATTTAGGAAATTATCCATCTGTGGTTTTTTCGCACAATGAGGTTGAAAAAAGAAACATAAGTCACATATGTATATTCTTTTTAAATCAAAAATACAATTATGAAAATAATCAAAAGTACATTTGGTTTTTGTTAAAAACAAAAATCTTTTTGGCCCACTGCTGTTGTTCTTTAGGGAGTAAAGGATTCAGCCACACTTGATTGCATTGTTATGTACCTGATGCGTTCCTTGAATGCACCTGTCAGTCGACATGTCGTGCCTGGCCCGGAGTGCAGCGGCGTAAAGTACAGCGCAGACTCTTTCAGGAGTCTTTATTACAAGCAGCTGCTGTAAATTCATTTCTCTAAACTGCACTTTTCTGGAAAAACTATTGTATTATGACTCTTTCCCCCCCCCTCAATTTTATTACTTTCACAATCCCCCTCAAAAAAAGTCCCACAACTGCTTTCCCTCTGGCTCTTTGCCTCTTTAGTTTTCCTCCTCTTCCTCCCTCTGGTGCAGAGCTTGGCCACTCTGCCCTTTTACCCCCCGAAGCACAGCTTCCCTCTTTACCTCTCCCTCTCTCTCTCTGGGCCTTTTTTTCTTCTTTCACTTAACACAAACCGCCGACCCCCCTCCTCCTCCCATGATCCACTTACTTCCAGCTGTTTTTCATGCTGGAAAAGACAGTTGTCTAAATGTTTACGTGAAAAGCTACTTTCTTTTTCTTTGAGCCTTGATCAATTTACAGAATGAACCTTGTGTTGTGTGTTAAAAAACAGCAGATGGGCCAAGAAAAAAGGAGAAAAAAATCAGACTTCATTACTGTATTCTGACCTCCGAGCCAAGAAGCGGCTTACCAAAGGGGGAGATTAAAGACGGCATCTTGTTGTAGAGGAAATGCAGAATAATGTGAAGGGAAATGTTCGGGGTAAAATATGCTCAGAAAGATGCCAGTAAAGTAAACATGGACGAAATTGCACAACTGAGCCGGGCCACGGCTGCACCGGCCAAGTCATGCGCCGAGATGGAGAGAATAAATGAAGGAGAGGGGTCTGAGTGGAAGAAAACCAGAAAAATAACTTGCACTTGATAGGTTTCGGCATCAGTAAATTAAGAAAAACTAGCTGTTTTCTTAGAACATTTTGTTTTGCAAGACTATTTTTTATAAAATCTGGTTGTGCATACCCTCATAGGATGACACTTGTGCCGGCTTTACCACCCAGTCAGCCCCAATGTGACTCTTCCAAATTGATCATCTGCTTACATCTGTTTAACTTGGAGTTTTCTGTCTCTGCCTTGAGCGTGTACGAGCCGGAGAGAGCGTTGGCTGCACTCTTTTTGTTTACAGTGTGCAACTTCTGCTCCAGAAGTTTAAATTCAAAGACAAACAAAGAGCGAGGACAAAACAAGCAGGAATTTGCAGGAGTTTTTTTCTCTCAAACACACCCGTGCGCTCACACTCACAGCTGCGTGGCAGACCGCAGCTCCAGATTAGGTCAGATTTAATTAGGGTGCCCCGCTCCGCTCGGAGTGTCGTTTCTTATAGCAGAAGCCATTTTTAAAGGAAAGGCGACTCCACGGTCGGCTTCCTCTCCACACACACAACGAACCTGTGCCAAAATATTACCGAGCCTCCGGGCCCAGACATGAGCTCAAATATGAAAGTATCTACGCTGCGTTTTGGAGAACATTTGTGTGTTTATAGAGAGAGTTCGGATCTAATGGAGACCACCTTTGAAGTGGCTGTACACAACTGTGTTCTAGCGTTAAGAAAGCTTGGCAGCAGGCCGTTCCACAGACAGCAGTAGCTGAAAATGAAAGGAAATATTCATGACAAGCATCTGACAGAAAGAGCTCTCAAAGCTGGGGCTACTTTAGCAGCAAAATGCATTCATATTTATTGTCTTGTTTTCCTTTGACTTGGACTTTATTTCAAACAGTAAAAACAAAACAAAAAATAATAATTGTAAATAAGACAACAAATATACCATAAATCTATACATAGATCTACCAAACGTATGATAATTTGTCATGAATTAATTGGAAAATCTAAATAAAAACACAAATTTTTATTATAAATACTGATAAATTTAATCTCTTCATTTCAGCACCAATTTAGACTGAATACATGGCATTACCAGCGATAATGTAAAAGTGAATGCTTTAAGTTAAATGAGTATGCTAGAGCTGATAGCTGAAAATGCTTAAACTGATAGCTAGCTAAAAATGCTAAAGCTGGTAGCTGAAAATGCTGAAGCCGAAAGCTTGCTAAGATATTAGCTAAATGCCAAATTAGCCACCCCCCCCAAAAAAACTGGAAGAATGTTTCATTTTGCCAAAAACAGCTAGCATATTGTTAAAATATTTGCTAAACTCCAAATTAGCCTAAAGAACTGTAAAAATGTCTAAATTAGCCAATAACTAGCTAGCTTGTTGCTAAAATAATTACCCTAAAAGACCCAGTGGTTGTTGAATATTTTTAAAGTATAAATGGTGTCTCCAGCTGAAAGTATGCAGAAGTTCACAAGTTTCAGTGTACACAAAGTTTTTGAAGAATTTCTCATTCATTTCCTATGGGGCAAATTTTTCTCCATATTTAGAAAACTATAAAGTTTATGAATACATCCTGAACAAGCGGAAAGTTTTGATGCCAAGAATACTGAAATCGTTGAAAGTGTGATTGGGTTTTTAAGTTCCCAAAAAATGTAAGGAATGGCGCAGGATGATCGCTACTGTGTGAATGCTGTAAAGGATTTACACAATTAGAATAATAGCGTAAAAATTGCATTTTAAAATACTCATGATTAACTTTTTTTTGTAAATTTGAAAACAAGTATTATCTTTTTTTTTGATAAATGCTTTTATTGTGTTTTATTGCTATTATGTTGAAAATATGTTAACTTTTTTCATTAAAGAGGCAATGCAAAATGCAAAAAAACAGATTTTTCACACTTTACTATAACAAAATTTTAAACTATTCAAAATACAGCAAAATAAAAGAAACTAACACATAACCAAGAAAATATTTTTTTTATCTTTGAGCACAAATGAATATGCATTGAAATCCTTTTTTATTTTTTTTGCGCATAAAATATAATTTTTAGATCTACTGAAGTTGTTCTATATTGAATTTAATCAGCCCTGATTTACAAGGTTTTTATACGACCTCTGCATCCATTTGTGTTTTTGGCATATTTATTGTGCATGAAATGGGTTTTTATTAAACCAAAAAAAGGGGGGGGGACAAAAAGTCTGCAATAAATACCGTTTGACTGCAATGGAAACCACAAGAGTGAGAAACTTCAGTTCACTTTCCTTCAGTACTTGCTCCCTCAAGTCTATAATCTCCCATATGGAGACATGCGAGTGCCTCATTTAGTCCGGAGAATTTCAAATTAATCTCATACATCACACACAGTCCACATCAAATGTCGAAAAGATCCATTAGTCTGTCAGCAGCAGCGAAACCATCCAGGCAGGCACACACAAACATCCTTCCCCACTGTATGAAAATCACCTTATTATTACCAGCACCTAAGAAATCACAGCGCCTTCCAGATGTGTGATAGGAACCGAGCAACTTTCCACAAATCAAGTCTTGATGTTAAACAAATTAGCATTTCTTCTCCTAAGGTGCTGTAAATCATCAACATTCATGAAGCGGGGGTTCTTCCCGGGAGAATTTCCCTACTTAAAATGACAGACATCATCCCCTCTGCTGTTTCGCCAGTAGGTGAACACGAAAAGAACAGCACGATAGCAATCATATGTCTCACTTCACCCTGTTTCCTCAACCTGTAGGACCGGCCCATTCAAATTACGGCAATTACTTATGGTCCCACATCATATCTATTAACATACTTTGGATGTTCAGACTGTCTGTAAACACTTGGGGAGTTTACTCTCACTATCCAAACTAACTTAGACTAAGTGAAGAGGGTACTCAGACAGAGAGTAGCCTTGCAGGCAGAACTGCTTCAGCTATGAAACATCCCCCAGGAAATACAGATCAATGCATTTGAAAATCTGACCTGAACTTTCAATTGCTGCAAAAAAATGAGGCCAAATTTGACAATTATAGATAAAAAGGAGCTCCTATTTTACCTTGAGTCTGGATGATGACATGCTAGGAAAAGGAAATCCGGAGCTCACACTTTAAGTCTGACTCCAACTATATATTTTTGCTATTGTAAAATCACTTCCAGTGGTCCTTTGATAAAGATTATGCAGTTTTCGGCAAAAAAAAAAAAAAACTTGCATAGTTTTTTTAGAACATATTTTCGGAGTTCATTAGAGATTTGCCTCTGGTGCAGAAGTTAGCCTCGGCTAATTTCCCATCAACCCTCTATTTACAATCTCCCACTGGGTTATAGCACATCACAGGCCTAAGCTAACACTGGCGAACCAAAAAAAAAAAAATAAAAAAACAGAAAAATATTGAAGCTATTCTAGTTACCAACTTGGACAGAGAAAATGAAGACGTATGGATCTATTTGTCTGCAAGTGGATCAATCAGAATGGAGCGGAGCAGGAGTTTGCACAAACCCGATCTTTTTCAAATCGCGGGTTTATCTGGTCTTGATCCTTCTCGATTTGAATTAAAAAATACTCATGAATGTAGTTTGGATCTTAAATTATTTTATATATATATGTCCTCCATCATGAAAAAAACTATATGAACATGTTAAAAACACCCTTTTCAATTGAGTAGTTCTTTACGTGTTCTTTATAAAAAGTATTTTTACTCAAAGATAAAAATATTTTTTTGCTAATCTCTTACATGCCCCTAAAACCATTAAAAGTTCCCCATAGACCTATTTATTGAACAAAAGGTGTCATTTCAGGCTCATAAATCTTAGTCCCGGCCAAAAGCTTCAGAGACAGAAAGACTTTGAATCTGGACAGCCTCGTTTTTACTTTCTGTTTGGAGGTATCGCACATGGCTAAGAGCTTTTACTGTCTGCTTTCTCAGGTGACTGGAGTCTGATCTCTGCAACCTCACCATGCAGAGATAAAACCATCAGCAGGAGCTACATGACCTGCACGTGCATGCACAGACTGACAGCAGGTCACATGCATGAATGAAAGTGTGTCAGACTCGCAGTGAGGCCGAGTTCGCTCAGTGATGGAACAGTTTAGGATGTTTTTCCTCATCAGCAACTTTGCATACTGGGAAAGACTTTGACCTTTTTACCCTGAAAAGGAAATAATTTAGTAAAACACGAACAGATGAGAAAGGTGCAGCGTAGGAAGGGGGTGTTTGTGAAACCTGATGTTTCCAGTGAAGCCTAAATGCATACTAGTAGAAAAGAAAGGTGTTGACTGAAGGATAATTTATATTCTGATGGACTTCCTGTCCCACTGCACTCAATCTGCTGGTTGTTCATCAACATTTTCACATTTGTAAACAGGAAGCAGTTATCAATGGAGAACGGAGCATATTATTCCTTAACGGTACGCAACGTTAAATCTCTGACATTTATGAATTCTTCCTTGTTCTTTTACAAAGCGGTGTTGATCAGGCATATTGGTGTAAACTTGGGCTCATCAGGATCGAATAAATGATGTAAGGTTAGTTTCATCTTTTTTCTTCTCGTCTTTCACATCTTAACAAAAGGCATGCCCAAAGTCCAACTCGTGCATTTAAATTTCTACCAGTATGTTTTAAAAATTCTTAATTAATGCTGCATAATTTAATTTAATCTATTGTAACCCTTTAATAACACTGATGTGTGACCCTTCTGGGCCACTTTTTAGCTCATTTTTAAAATGTCAACAGTAAAAAAAAAAAAAAAAAAAAAAGTTGACATTGAGGGCCACCTCTTCCAAGTGGAACTTAAAATATTATTCCAGTGAATTATTAAACAACTGTGCCTGCCTCATTTTAGAGGCTGTGGTTGTTTTCAAGGAGTTCACTTAAGCCTTATTTCCACTGAGAGGTTTGTTTTCACGGCGCATTCATGGTGTAGACCGCTAGCGTGACATTGTGTTATTGTAGTGTGACAACTAGAAAGGCAACAACAATGGACGCCATCCAGGAGCTCGTCTATTTCTTGCTTTACTTTTTGTAGATTGCATATAATGTTGTTTGAAAGAAGATTGCGGGCGGCTAAGAAGAATACTGTAGTAAAGAGGAAAACGGACACACTAGCTCAGGGGTCGGTAACCTTTAACAGTAAAAGAGCCATTTGGACTTGTTTTCTACTGATCAAAACCTAGCAGGAGCCATATAGTCTTACTTTTTAAGAAATTTGGATTTGCATTCATGAACTTCTGTTTTTTTAATAATGAATATGAATTATTTATATATATTTTTTAGAATAAACAAAAGCAAAACATATAAAAAGAACCTAGCATCTCTCAATATGTGATTTTTTTTTTGTCCTCAGCAGTCTTACACTGCTGGGTTTTGTTATTTTACTTTGGGGTTGGACCTTGGTAGTCGTAGTTTGCGGGCTTTGTTTATTTGTTTTGTTTAGGGGGAGCCATTAGCAGTCAGCTGCTGACTCAGACGGTCGACATGGCTGGGTCAGCAGTCTCCCTAACTTATTTCATGTTTGGCCAAGGAGCCACCATGGAGAGATAAAAGAGCCAGATGTGGATCTGGAGCCACAAATTGTACTAGCTTAACACTATATTGGTGCTTTAGAATGTTGTCATCACTTTCTGCCGGGCTACAGCGGCTACGCCCCAACCAACCGCCCTATTTTCTATGGATCTAAAACCAATGTTGGTTCCACTAAGCGGTCCGACTAGACTTTTAAGCATTTTCATTACAAGATGGACACATTAAGCAGGACTGACTGGTCCCATTACTGGTCCCCATTGGATGTAGGTCCATAGAAAAATTAAATGGAATGTCTGTTACCATCCATTCTCTTCAAAAAATACTTCTGATCATTCGTCACACCGTTTTGATGCATGGCTATGTCATCGGTCTATGTCCTGAATTAGCTTTGATGGTCCAACGCTCAATGGAAACGCTCACTTGAATTGCCCAGACCATTCCAAACCTTCCAAGAGGGCACTGGTCTGGTTCTTACCGCCCAGTAGAAACGAGGAATAAGAGGTACAGTTCGGTACTGTTTAATGGGTCAATTTTAAAATGGAAACACTCAAAATACTGGACTGAACCGAACCGAACTGCTCAGTGGAACTGACTAATTAACAAACAAGACGTGCTATGTACAACAAACTAACTTGTAAACATTTATAAATTGACAGTCACTCAGTTAAAAACATCTGTAGATCTATTTTCTTTTCTATGCAAAGAAAGGAAAAGTGTGCTGTTAAAATCAAATGTTCATTAAAACATGGTCAGGCAGATGGTTGGACCTCAAAATTCTGAACTTCTTCCTCTGCACAAAGTTTGGGATGCTCTATGAAACATATCTGATAAATACCACACATATAAGAAAACCTAAAGATAAATGAACAAAACAGTAACTTCAGTAATGTATGTATATCTGAATTACACACAACATTATCTTCAGAAAAGGAAGCAAGCCATGGTGTAAGAACTGGCCCAAAAGAGCAACACACACATTTAGGTGTATTTAAATATCCTGGTATCTGTATGAAAGATGCAAATAGTGATGCGTTTCCCACAGATTGGGGAAGTGTTTTTATTTAACCACAGTAGTGAGAGAGATTCATCAAAAGTTGCAAGTAGCAAGAAAAAGGAAAATTTATATCAATGAGAAGTAAATCTTAATAGTGTTGCAATCACTTCATTAAGAGTTTTAATTCAATTTAGGAAGTAAGACCGGATAAGAGATGAGGGAATGACTACAGACCATTTGGAGTGTGTTGTCATGTGACCCACAAGTTTATTTTGGGTAAATTAATGAAATCTTGGTGAAATCTTTGGGGAGGAACAAACTATGTTGCAGTTGTTGGAGCATGCTCAGTAAGGCCGGTGCTCTGCCAATCAAAAGAGCACAACTTATTTTGAGTGCAATTTTAATCTAATAATAAAACTTAACAATGTTGCCTTGAATGAATACAAGAATATGTGAACCTGGCTGTAAATATGTAAATTGCTTGTGAAATTCACTTTTAGGTGAAATGATTTGGGACATTGGGTTATTGCAACGAAAAAAAATGAGTAAAGATGCAGATATTAAGACGAAACCATCATCATGATGTTAAAATACAATTTATAACTATTTCATTCTGAATGTCTAGAATGACTGTTTTTTCTTGTGTCACGAGTTTTAGTGTTACAGACAATTGAACATCATTTTTATGTAACGATGAGCATCAGATGTGTGAAAAATTGTTAATTCGATGAATCAAAAAGTGTCAAGAAAGGATCTTGTTTTGCAGTTTCTGTCAAAACTGGAAAGATTTTAAAAGACAGATAATAAACAGGCTTGCATACATTACCTAAATGGTGTAAATTTAATCTTTATGGTGTTTGTAAAGCAGGGGATAAAGTAATGTAATTATTAAAATGTTTGTTGTCTAAATGTTGACATTACAGATGAAGCTTGTAGAGAACAGGCAAATAAAAGCACTGGTTTAAATGTAAATTCTGTTTTTGGTGCTTTTAACATGTTCCTGCAGCATTTTTCTCATTATGGAGGAGATATTTAAAATAATTTAGGATTAAAAATTTCTGAATATTCTTTTTTTATATTGTGATGGAACAGGAGAAGATTAAAAACATTGATTTGAAAAAGCAATTTTGCCCTAGGAAACACTGACTTTTAACACCCCAGCCTCTCTTTTAGATCCTATTCCAAACATTTGATGGATTCTTTGAGTCCGAGCTTTTACAAAAACAGTAAATTGTTGTCTTCAGACAGGTGTCTTCCCTAATGCCTGTAAAACAGCAGTAGTGAGGCTCCTGAAGAAGAGTCGTTTAGACTCTGGATAACTATAGACTTGTATCCAACTTATCATTTTTAAGTAAAATTATAGAAAAAAAAGTGTTGCCACTGGATTTTAAATAACCAAAAAAATTGAGAAAAATATCAATCTGGTTTTAGAATTGATTAGACTCACAGAAACCTTCTGTTCTGGTGCTGCTGGATCTTAGTGCCTCTTCTGATACAGTCGAACACCAGATCTTATTGTAAAGATTTAGGAGTCTTGTGGGTCTCTGGAAATGTTCTGAAGTGGTTTTATTCCTACTTCACAGATCAACACTATAATGTAAGTATGGATACGCTCTAACGTGTTTTTAGCCAATTAGAAACTTAAGAGACCTGGAGTTTGACACTCCTGGCTTAAAACATGAAGATGGTAAAAGATGAGAATATAAGTTAGAATTTTCATATATATGTAGTGTTAAGAAGTGACAAACGACGCTGGGATTTTTTTTAAATTGACTGCCAATTTAGCTGAAATGAACGTGTGTTGAGACGCTAAAATAATCTACTTGATGTTTACACAGCCTGAGCCACAGCTACATCCTAACAGTTTGATTATGCTGAAGAAGTTCTCTCGTTTTAGTTTTTGAGTGAATGTTATGACGAAAAAGACATGAAGAATTGTCACTTTTTCAACCCAAAAGTTGAAAAAAAAATATGTATTAAAAGCTTTAAACCTCAATTAACGACCCTCTGTTGGCGGCTGTAAATAGCGCTGGTGCAAAAGATTCAAAAAACCAACAGCTCAAGGGGTCTAACAGTGTTGTCGATCAACTGGAATGCTGGAGGCATTGTGAAAGGTTGAGCATTCCAAAATTAGCTGGTGGTTTGATCCACTGACCTCTGAAGTGTTTAATGCGGAGCTGCATGTATGGAGTAAATGCCCAGTCATTCTGTTTCAATCCACCCACTAGTTCCACCATGACCAGCACAGTACGGGGGTGTCTGGTTATGAGTCAGCATCTGTGTTATGACATTCAGCGCTTTGGAATTCAATCCATACATTTTCCACCTAATATGGCCGCAGTCAGGTAACTACCATCCCGTGAAGTCAAATGCAAGCCAAATATAAACTATAGGGGGTTTACTGTATAGTAATTGTCTTTAATGTAATATTTAATCTTTAATGTGGCCTTTTTTGTTTTTGGTGCATTGCGTAAAGTTTGGTAACATGGTGACAGTTTTACAAACAGAATAATATTGGTTTTTACTTATGAGTGGATCAAAGAAAACCAAAGTAAAAAAAAAAAAAGAAGTAAAGCTCTTGATCTACTATTTCGTTCATCTTTCAGCTCCAGTGAAAAACTTGAAATTTATCTTTGGAGGGAAATCTGTGGATTGACTTAATGATGTCTAAGATAAAAATATCATGAATATGGAGCCAAATCAGGCCATAAAGATTAGAAACCCAAATAAAACAACTTGAAAAATTCAAAATAAAAAAAAACAATTATAAACTGACACTTTGTGTAATTCTAACATAAACGTAAAGGGCCAATACCATAAAAAATGTTTTTTTTTTTTTTTACTTTTAAGTGTTTTGTCCAGTTCAGTCCTCACTATAAAAGCCCCAAAGCGGTAATTTGATCCGTGCACGCATTTTTGAGTAATCCTGTAAAAAACCACAGCTCTATCAGCTGCTTCACCCACACCCACGGAAACGTCCCTGCGCGGCATAGACCAGTGAGAACGCACCAACCAGGAAGAGTCTGCACTACCAGGCCCACCCCTGGGCTAACAAACACTTCTTCATGAAGCTAACAGATCAAGCTAATAGTGATCCTCTAACTTCACGAGCTCCAACTGTGATGTTTGTGTTGTGATCCAATGTAGCCAAGAAACATTTGATTTAGTGTTTAAACTTTGCACGGTGGCATATGCCAAAGAACATTCTGGTGAGGAATCTGCACAACATCTAAGGTGGATTGGATCTTAAAAGTATCTGAGAATGACACAGGTGGACAGGGGATATTGGGAAGATAGCTGGAGAAAAGGCGCAGACTATTTTCTGGTGGAAAAAGCGAGTGATGAATTAAAATATCTGGTCTCATCATTTCAATAAATCCTAAAATGTTCATTTGGTGTTGTTGTATGCATTTTGTGACAGAATTTCACCGCAAAACGAAGCCATTTAGCCATCACCATTCTGTCTGGGAACGCCGGGGCTACTGATAGCACATCTATTTTTGCAAAAATGTGGACGTTTATTTCGTGGATGACACGCTGATGAGGCTGCTGGCTCCAGGTTGACATCATGAAATGGACGGTACCCTCAAGGAGCGGAAGGCGGAGCCTCAGAGATCGAGTCGTCTTACTTCTGGGTAGAAATAGAGTTCACAAAAATAACTAATGTTTCAGAAATAATTTGTTTAAGAAAATTTTGGTACAGGCTCTATCCTTATTTTCAGCTTCAAACTTTCTGTTATTTAGTTTAAAAACTCAAAATTTCATTTTCAATTCTTTTTTTAAGTTTCAAATCTGAATAAGTATTTAGGTTTTAAACTTTTAGGCCCGTTCTGACACGTTCTGGCTAACACGAAGGACCAATCAAAATGAATGATGGTGGTAACTTCAGTTCTGGTGCATTCATGACTGTGGGAACTTTGAAAAATGTCTGAAATGTCTATATTATAGCGCCAAATGAAAAGGGTTATACTTTGCCAGGTAAAGCAGCTTGAAGAACGGCGTATTGGCCTTCTAAAGCGTCACTTTTTATTCATGTTTCAGAAGTAGCAAGAAAATTACACTGTCTTGTGGGCATAAAAAATGGCTTTTTATCTCATACAAACCAGTAGTTCAACTTGAACTTTTTTCATTTTTATTTGGGTTTCAAATCTTTATGGTCCTGATTTGGCTCCATACTTGATTGTTGTGTGATCCATTTAATAAAAAGAACAAAAAAACAGATTTTTTGTTGTTGTTGTTGTTGTTTTTCTATTGCAGCTCTGATAAAAGATCCTCCCTAAATCCAACAAACTGTGAGGGAGACGAGTTTAGCAGAAGAAGTGGAAAAGTTTGATACTGACAGTAAAAGATTGAGATAAGCAGAAAGGAGGCAGACAGACCTAGTCATCCAACCGGGCGTCTATCATCATGACCTTTACATGCGTTGTCTCACATCATGTTTTACAGTCACACTCCTCAACCTCCTCTACTCCTTTTTGCCTTTCTTCCGATGCAAGCCACCCCTGATACATTTCACCTCCTAAACTCCCACTGAATGGAAAACAGCTGGATCAGGGACTGCCCAGAGCACATTATGCCCAATCCTTCAATGAATTCCCATCTACCTCTCCCTTTTCTCTCTCTGTCCAGTGCGCTCCCCTGCTCCCCGTCCTCATTTAAGGTGGGGCTGTGCAGCTGAAACAAAAGAAAAACAGCCTGCATGAGAACATGTTTCTCACCCATATGGTACTCTCTTCCTCTCCTCTTTTCTGTGAATTCATTTCCCAACCCTTGCTCCCTGGTGACACTCTGGTGTTATGGCTGGTTCTGCTTTTGACAAGCTGAAAATGCTGAGATATTATGCAGCTGACTCGCATGGCCAAGAATGCATAAAGCTGAATCGTGTGTCAGAGTTATTACTTTACCCTGATAGCCAGCCTTGCTCACCTGCTGGGTTCAGCGAGGGACTGTGAGGGAACAGTTTTTGGATTTAGTAAAGCTTTTAATTCAAGGAAAAGTTAAATAAAAAACCAACTGATGAAAATCAGGTTTTAAACATGTCCGTGTAGCATTTATTCTCATGATAAAAGACATTTAGAAAGAAAGTTAGGCTTAAAATTGAATTTTTTATCAGGAGCAGATGAAAACATGCTGTTGGAAAAGCTCATAGTTGTGACCTCAAGCCACAAACTTCATGCTCCGCTCCATTTTGATCCATCCAGTTACAGACAAATACATTCACGTCCGTCTTTGCTTTTTGTCATCCAAACTAGCATCTGGCTAATAACTGTACAGCTCCAATATTGCTCTCCATTTTTGTTGCATAGGTAGTGTTAGGATGAGGTTCTGATGGGCTATAAACTATCAGGAGAGAATGTAAATAGAGGGATGATGGGAAATAAGGGGAGGCTTACTCTGTGCCAACAGTTCTGTTCCTATAAACTCCTGCCGTTCTGCAGAAACTATGTCCTACAAAAAATGGCACATTTAATTTTGGCTAACAACAGCATAATCATAAATAAATAGGAACGCTTTTGTAATAAGTGTTAACTTTAAATGTACGCTACAATATCTACAGTTTTATCAGTGATTAAAAAAACAGATTTTTTTAATTTAACAAGTTATAAATTTAAATGTCACATGAACATTTTATCTCAATGTAATTTTTTTCATTAAAAAAAAGTTGCAAACCGGCTTCATGTGATTCAATCGCCAAAGAAAAGAACATAATTCCATTACTGGGTTGCCATATTTATTCATAGAGAAACATTTTAAAATGGTTTGATCAGCACTGGCTGTAGTTCTTTGTAATACAGCTGACTCTGAGGTGTTTTGGACAAAGACAGATTCAGAACTCTTCAAGGTTGTCATAACTGCAGGTGTATGACCAGACATGCAGGAGACCTGGCTTGATGTAGGATCTCAAACACTTAATAAACAAACTTAATAAACAAACTTAAACATAGAGAGGAGGAAACAAAACACACAAAAAACCCACATAGAAAATAAAAGGCAAAAAAGCATTTTGACAGAGAAAAACTGAAATCTAGACACTTAAATAGACTGAAGCCAATTAACTTAAATGAAGACAGCTGTGAGTCATTATAAACCTGAACTGTTGTGACTGACAAAAGACAATTCAAAACAAAAGCAAAACCAAACCAGATCCATAACAGAACTGACAAAAAAACAAGCCAAATTTGACAATCTTCATAGTGCGACAATTAAGGTGCTGGGGCTGCAAGCTGTGACCTTTCATTTAAGAGGAAACAGTGAAAATGTTGGCAGGGAGGTGGCAGAGTGTGAAGTGATCCCACCCGCCACGCTGCATGAAGGAGGAGGCCATTGTGTTTCACACTTCGCTTTGAGATTCTGCTAAACCGGTGGAGAACCCTAAACAAAGATCATTAAACAAAACCAGGAAAACAAAATGTCCAGATCCCGAGAAAACTGTCAGGAAGTGAAGGTGAAACTAGACCACAAAATGAAACACAAGATCAAAAAAATAAACTAAATCAATTTATAGTCTGGACAAAACCTCAAATGATCTACAAGCTCTTAACCCTTAGTAGTCTGGGACCTTTAAGAGCATTTTTGAAATTAAAATTTACTGTAATAATTTACTGGTCCCTTTAAAACATTTTTTATGCAAATGCTCGACATCAATATGTTTAGTGCACCCCAAGCTTTTTTTTTTGTAAAAAAAAAAAAATGGTTATATTACACAAAAAATCCACAATCATGCTAAAACAGTTACATCCCTAGTGGTAAATTTAGTCAATTTTTTTTCTGCAAAAATACAAAAAATTAGATAAAACATATTTTAGGATTTATAAGGAAAAAAAATTAAACATGAAGCTACAAATTAAAAACTGTATTAATCCACAAACAAACCAAAGGCAAGGTCAAAGCATTGCAAATTGTGTTTAAAAAGCAAGCTCCACTCAAATTCCAAGTATTTATTCCAGAGGGCCTCCCAATTATGGATTATAACTCTTGGTATGTTCATTTTAAGCCAAAAAATGTAAAGCTAGAAACTCTCCAAAACCCTTATGGTAAATCTCGAATGCCCACTTATGGTCCTGAAATTTAAGCTTGCTTGAAAGGCTTTTCTATATCTCTATCAGCTTTTCCATTTGTATAACCTAAACATTCCTCAAAGCTGTTGCAGAAAAGTAGTATAAAACAGAAAAAAAACAACAGTTCTCTTTGAAACTGTTTGGTGGAAGTTTTACATTGCATAGTCACTGCGGTTATTTTTCTAGTAAGTTTGTAAACTTCCTGATATTTTCTGATATGATCGGTAAAAAGGCTCAGCAACGTCATTCTGAAGGCTTGGCCGAGTGATAAGGAGGTGAATGTTGCTGGGGAGGGTAGTGGTACTGTAGAAGTGACACCTCAAAAACATCTGACTCAAAGAATCATTTAGAAATGTAGGAATATTTATGGTTTCGTCATTTTGTCTTAGCTGTCACATGGACTACCCATTACTCATCACTTATCTTCCTTTAAGGAAAGATTTCTCGTAAAAGTTTAAAAGGCCAGGAAGACATTTTGCACATGAAGGGGTTTCAGTGGGTGCCCCACCACCTTAATGCTAAGGCAACATTTTAAAGAATGGTTAAATAGGCTCGTATAATCTTTATTTGACCGTAAACGGCTTGTCTAAACTGTAAAAATGGTAGACTTAATGTGTATAATTAGGAACCAAATGAAGGTGCTGGGTAGTTTGGATGTGTATGTAAGCTTGAGAGAGGTGGGGACAGTTTAAAGAATAAAGGAGGGTCAAAAGAAGCACGAGGAGGAAGTATTGCTTCAGATGCAGTGGGGGCCCGGGTGACAAATTGGGTGTATAGTGTGGGCAACGTGCGCAGCTTTTTTGTCAATGCCAGTGCAATTTCCTGCCTGCAGATTGACTAAGATGTGGGCACCTGCCCTAACAAATCCACCCATCCTGTTTTTCTCCGCTCATATATATAGAACACGACTCTCTGTTGCTGCTGCGCTCGGCAAAACAAACGTAAACAAACTCCGTTTGGTCTAATTATGAAGAAGTTATGAAGAAGTTATGAAGAAGTTATGAAGAAGTTACCGAAAGGGGGAGTTCTTTGATGCTCTGGACCTTGCGTCACCTGTCAGCTGACCTCGAGGATGAGCACAGAATTCCTCAAAGCAGAGGCCCAAAACTGTAAGACTCTCATGCATTAGTCATTGGCAGATGCTGGAAGTCACAGAGAGAAGCACACACGCTAAGCTAAACAGGAACTTAAATCAAGCATTTTGTGCATGGAGCGCAGAGCAGAGCAGCGGCCAGACAAGTATGGACAGATTTGCCTGGCCTTGAGGGAGAAGGGCTGACGGCCAGCCGGGCTGCACACACAACACACACACGCGCTCACACTCATAAGCATACATACAGACACAGGCAGTAGAAACATAAAAAGGAAATAGGAGATTGCTATCTTCTGTATTAAGTGCAAAGCTTGAGCGGGCGTTAGAAAGCTGGCCTGAGGCGGGAAGTGCGTTAGGAGAGTCAAACAAATGACTCAAATGCACTTGAGAAAAGGTGATCTAGTTAGAGCAGAGGTCTGCAACCTTTAACAGTAAGAGAGCCGTTTGGGCTTGTTTTCTACTGATCAAAACTTAGAAGGAGCCGCAAAGTCTTATTTTGATACAGCTGGGAATTCACTACAATGCATTTTTTATTAATAAATATCAATTATGCATTTTTTGTGGTATGAATTAAAGCAGAAATATAAAAAGAAACTAGATATATTACATTACTTGCAATAACGCAAGTGTGAATGCTGTAAGCTACATGGCTGCTAAAGACGCCAGAGCAGTTAGCTAAAAATGCCTGCTAAAATGTTAGCAAAACTCCAAATTAGGCAAAAAACTGGAGAAGTCCAAATTAGCCAGACAGCTAGCTTAAAGCTAAAGT
>NC_050524.1:12009600-12020972 GCF_002922805.2 Oryzias melastigma | reverse complement strand
TAAAATAAAAGCTAAATCTGAAATTAACCCTAAAAACCCAATGGGTGCTGAACTTTTAAAAATGTAAATGGTGTCTCGAACTGACGGTATGCGGAAGTTCTCAAGTTTTAAAGTTCACAAATTTTTCGAAAGATTTTAGCAATTTCACATTGATTTCCTATGTTGCATATTTTTCTCAATATTTCAAAAACTATAAAGTTAATGAATAACAAGCAGTAATGAACAAGTTGAAGGTTTTTATTCCAAGATTGCTGAAATTGCTGAAAATGTGATTGAGTTTTTATGTGTCAAAAATGTACAGAAAGGAGAAGGAGAATAAATAATTCACACTAGTTGTGCGAATCCTTTACACCACAGCATTCACACAACTAGCATTTTCTTATCATTTGAAATGATTTTTTACATTTGACAGAAGCTCGTATGATTTCCTTTCAAAATAAAAGGTGCCTTGTGTCAGATCAGATCATCCCAGTACAGCTCCGGACAGCACAAGATAATAGGTGCTTTAAACTAGTAAAAGATTCGACTTTTTACTAAAAGTTTGCTTAATATTTAAAATTTGTGTATTCTGGTGGAAGAATCGAGTAAACAAGACTTCTTCAAGTCACCAGGGATGTGAAAACCTTTACATAGTTTATTTTTGATGAGCACATACATTTATAAATTTAACTGATCTAAATTAAATAAATGCTAATTTAGTAACTTTTATGTGAAAAAATACTTTTTCATATTTTTCTTGTGCCTGTTCTTATAAACGGTCTATGCTAGTTACCTCATTCACGTGTGTCCAGCGAATCAGATCATGGCAGAGCAGGGTATGTTGGAAAACATGCAATATTTTTGTCTTCTCCTAATTCAATTTTAAATTTAATTTTCTTTATATAAATCCTCCATTATTAGATAAAAGCTTTAAGATCATGTTAAAAAAGCCCCAAATATGAATTTTATTGGAGTTAATCTTTGAAAAATTCCTGTTATGGTGTTTTGTTTTTGTGTGTGTTGAATTTCATCACAGAACAGAGAGAATCACTGGACAGTTAAGAGTAAAGGTGTGCATTACACACTCAAAAGTAATCCATTAGTGTTTTGTTCAGTTTGGCAAGGGTGATAAATGACCAAAAATCTCTGTCACTTTCACTTTGTGTGTGTGTGGCGAGAAAAAATGTGAAGATGTGTCTTTTTTTATTTTTTGCCGATTTAACCCTTTAATACCAGAGCTCCAGTGTTTATGTTCTTTGATGTACTTTAACTTTTCAACCATTAACACGATCAATGTAATTCCAGTAGATTATGAAGGAGAAAAGCGGCAGTGAGCCGCATTTCTCCTTCATAATCTACTGGAATTACATTGATCGTGTTTGCGGTTGAAAAATTATACTACGTTAAAGATTTTGTATTTAAGCGTCACCGGCGTTAAAGGGTTAAACTCTTAAAATGGGTCCATATTTGGACTGTGGCATTAGTCGATCTAGTAGTTAATTTCTTCCTCCTTCCATCCACATGGCGGCCTTGAACTCCATCCACATGGCGGCCTTGAACCCCAAATATTTTCCTGTGTGGGTGAAAAAAAAAAAAAGCAACTAACTTTGAGAGGAAAAAGCATCTGCCAAATGAATGTAATGTAAATAATGTAATTTCCATGCTCTCCCAGGTCATTACATCAAGTATTTGAGCGCTGTAAAAGCTCATGAGGCATAAAAAAAAAGTTTAAGGAACCAAGAAGATGACATGTGTGTGTCATCCAGCTGTAGATTAGAACCCCATTAGCCTCAGTGGCCGCTCTGCTGTTTAGACTGGGAATAAACACAGAGAGAGGGATGACTGGGCGCCTTGTCTCTCCATCGTCAACCTCCTGATAACACTTGCAAACACACAAAATACATTCCTGAACAAGGAGACTGTGCTGTGCCACATACTACATGTCTGTGAACTTGTAATTTGATGTTCTCGTGCCCTCGGCTCCTCACTTCCTGCACCAGCTGCAGCTCATCCTCCTTTCACTCCGTCTACTTCTTTTTCCATTTCAATTCCTATGATCACTGGATTAACATTCAAAAGGTTAATTAAAAAAGCTGACAAATTATTAAAGGAAATGCCTATTCTTTTTCAATGCTCTTAATTTATAATATTGTCAGAAAATCTGCAATAGGGACTCCAGATTACTAGGTTGTAAAATGAGAGATAAAAATCCAGTTTATAAATTATGGGAATAGATGGATAACATAACTCTCTAAGTTTATTCTAATTTTTACAAAAATAAAAACAAGATTTTTTAAAATGATAAGTAAAACTGTTTTTCTCCAGGTTTTAAAATACATTTTTGCACATTAAAACTTTCAGAGCAGAGATAAAAGATTAAGTCTGTATGATAGTGTGGTTGATTTCATGTGTGACTTCAAATTAAACAAATTTATATAACTTTTTTAGTGCAGATAAAATAATCTGAAGAGTAATTATCGCTTCAATTAAACTTTTGTTTGTGAATTTATCACTTTTAATGCTCTTTTCTATGATGCAATCCTTAGAGAGAGTTTTTAAAACTTAAAAATATATCATAAAATAAGGAAAGTTTCCCTGACCAACATTTTTCTTCAATGCTTCAGTAATTTATTTGCAGGTTAGTTGCACCAAAGCAGCACATTGCAGTAAAACTCCCAACCACGGGCGATGACCACATGAAGATGACATTAGATTTCCTGTCCAGATGGGACAAAGCCTTTAGGATTAACTGGCTGGGGATCTGGACCAGTCTCCACAGAGTACTGGGCGCATCTTGCTGTCCAAGAGCTGATAGGATTTGAAACATCTGTATTTTTGAGACTGTCTAAGAGAATTATGGGAGCAATGAGGGAAAGCTATAAAGTATATGTTGCAGATAGGCTCCAGCAACCTCCTTGACCCTGCATAAAGTCTAAATGGGCATTGAAGATGAACAGATGCTGCAAAATTATGAAATTATAGTCACATAATGAAGCTCATTTGAACTCATTTTTGTCAGCTAAGAAAACTAACTCATGGATTACAAAATCCAACAAGAAGTACTCATTGTAACAGTAATTCTTAATTATTTTAGTCAAACCAACGCAGAGGTTAACGTGAAGGTTCAAATACAGGCTAAGCTACAACAGGTCAGCGGATATAGTTTCATTTTCTCTCCTGGAAATAGCTCGTTTCTGTTCAACTTGTGTTCTGTGAAACTGCACTGGTCATGGTTATTTTCAGTTTTATGTGAAATCTGCTGATGGAAAAGAAGAAAATAACCAAAACATGAATCTACTTGACAGGAAACTATAAAGAAATAAGGATACGGCCATTGATTTGGACTTTAGTGCAGATTTACTTGTATTTACTGTACTGTTCATGCATTTTTTAACCAGAACATTATTACTGTTGGTCATTTACATTATTTAAAGACAAATATTGCATTTATTTTGTTTCAGAAAGTCTAGGGCTTTAAACACCGAATTCCACACATTTTTTCAATACTATTATTCATGAGCAGAATGTTATATTACTAATTTGCAACAAAATAATTAACCTACCACATGTTTTTCTTACATTTTAACTTTTAATCACAAGTATATCAAGAAAGGGCTTCAATGAAATGCTGAATTTTCTAATGAGGCTCTGAACGTGCAGCCCGTCATTTACCAATTAACCAGCATTTATTTTTATTTTAAAACAATAGGAATACAAGTGTGTTTGGTCCACTGTTTATATATCAGTATAATCAGTCAAAGAATGGCAGGGGAAAAAATGGGAAATTTGATTCCGGGCGAACCAGACCAAGTGCTGGCTTGTTTACAATCTGCCAGAGACAGATTCGTACATGGACACCACAGCGAGTGAGCGCACATCTTCGGCCGGTTCTGCCCCCAGTTTGCTGGCAGCGAGCCCCACTGTCTGTGCCGAAAGTCACGTCGCGAAGAGAGAGAGAGAGAGAGAAGCCGGGTAGGAAGGAGGGGGGAGGGGGTGCAGGGGGCACAAGGAGCAAGGCACAGGAAGTGGGGAAAGATGAAGAGCCAAGAGACAATGTGATGCACAGGGGTGATGAACCGGAGGAGAGGAGGAGGAGGAGGCCGAAGAGGAATGTTGGAAGAGGAGGAGGAGAGAGCAGACGAAGGAGAGCACAGGGTGTGTGCATCTGGCACTGGGAGGCAGGGAGAGATAGCGTGGGCCAGGCTGGCCGGACGTGTGTGTTTGTGTTTGATTGAAGAGGGATGTGAGACTCAGACCTCTAACAGGCTGGGCTTTACTGGAACCCTGCCACAGAGAGATGGACACTGAGACACATGTTCTCACACAATTCCATCCGTTTAATATGTCCAGTTGTTAAGAGAGTACGTGCATTTAAAACATATACAAAGGATGAGAAGAGATTTAAAGTAAAAGCATCCTTTTATTAAGTATGTATAGAATTGTTTTTCTTGTGGATCACACTGCAATATTACCAAAAACATATACTACAGTGCAACATACTGTATTTAGAAAACAGTCTTATTTAACCCAACATTTAGAAAACATGTTTTTAAAAATATTGAATGTTTGTATTACTCCCCAAGACATGGAACCCCTAAAGGGAAACTGAAGTAAAAAAAATTGAATTTATTCCCCCCCCCCAAAAATGGAAATAATAAAAAATAAAGAATTCTGGCTAGCAACAAATGCGCACCAGATAACAACCGTTTCACACCAGTTAATATCTGGTGTGTACCAGTTACTCACCAGAACTTTTTTTTGGTAAAAATTAAAATATGTAAAAAGAAAAAGAAAAAAAAGATTCTGGACAGTTACTATCTTATGCACATCAGTTACTAACCAATTTTTTTTCTTTTTTGTTTTGCTTCAATTTTTTTTTTTTTTTTACGAAGCTGTTAGGTAGTTTTAGAAAAACAAAATATGTATCTTTAGGGGTTTCATACCACAGCAATAAGCAACAAAATAAAATGCCTTTATTGGTGTTTTTTTTTTTGCTTGTTTTTGGGGCAAATAAAGGGTTAAAGCACTTTTCAGGTCAAACATTCAAGGACACTAAAGGTAACCAAGTAGAAAGCATCAAAGATGATAAGATGACATTTTGTGATTTTTAATAGAATTTATACATACAGTTGCAAGATAAAGTGTGAGAACCCTTTGGGAGTATCTCAATCTTTGAACAAAATGGACACAATGTATTTTTTTTATCTCAGTCTAAATCACAACGATGGAGAAAAACATTACCTGCTTAAGCTAAATCAAAATTTGTTTTCATGTTTTTTTATTGAACACAATTGTTCCCCCAGTTAATGCATAACATCAAGTAATTCCAAAGGTTTCACACATTTTCTCCTGCAAGTACCATAAACAAAAAAAAAATGTATTGGAAAAGTTATTTAAAATGGCACAAAAAGTGGACTTATTGTAAAAAAAAAAAAAAAAAAAAAAATGTACTGTTCATTTGTTAATTTAGCTCAATTCAGATTATTTTTAAAGTGCCAGATTACAAACATGGCTGAATCACTGCACTACTCGAAACCAAGACACATCAAACCAAGCATATTTTAAAGACACACTCAAATGAAAATTGTGTTTTGGTTGTTTTAAAGATGTTCTTGTAGCATTTTTCTCATAAAGGAGGACATATATAAAGAAAATTAAGCTTAAAACTGAGTTTCTGAGTATTTCTTTGTTCGAATTTATGTGGATCAGGAGCAGACAAAAAAATGCAAAGGTTACATCAAAAAATCCACTCAATTCTGATGCATCCACTTATAGACGACTAGATCCATGTAAATCTAGTTTTTTTTTTTTTTTTTGTCTGAGCTGGCATCAGACTTAAAAATCTATAGCTACAATATTGTTCACCACTGGTAATGTTAGGATGGGGTTGTGAGGGCTGTAAGCTGGTAGAGAGTGAAAACAAGGGACGATAGGAAATGAAGGCAGGATAACTTCACGACTTCAGTTAGGTCTGAGTGTTTTAATTGTATTAAAAAAACAGATTACATGTAGAAAGGTTTTTCTTGGAGTATTGAGCAAGTTTAGGGATGAGAATGAAGAGGAAAACTCCCAGTAATTGAAGATTAGGAAGAATACCCCAGCAGAATTAAACTTAGTAAGGACGATCATCTTCCATTGACTGGTTGAAAAGTTGGCTGAAAATACAAATTCAAAAGATTTATTCCATCATGGCAGAAAACAGATTCAAATCAGTCAGCATCTAAAGCTATCACATCTGTGCATTCTGGGTAAAGAGCGCCTTTGGTTTACTGGTTTTTACTGAGTCCCTTTGGTTCCTAGAGCCTGAGAGCTTTTAGAAAGTGGCAGTCCTACCCTCCAAATGCTTTCTACAGAGGACTGCCCAGAGGGTTCTGCAAACGTCTGGCGCCTCATTGTATCCCAAGTTTGTGATAAGAGGTGAAAAGACAAAGCATCTTTTCTTAGCACTTGGAGAATCCAGACAGTTCCTGTGAACGTTCCTTCTTAGCAGATCAGTTAACCCAAATTGAGAATTTCTAGAGAAAAAAATGTATAGTTAACCACAAACAGGCTCACTGTGAAAGTGTACATGAACCACTTTTGAGAAATACCTAATGGCTATTTGTAAACACGACACATGAATGAAGTTGGTGGGGTGACATTGGGGTCACATATGGTGCAAAAGTGTGTGTGTAGTCTTGGAATCTGAGAAGTAATCTAGCTTGGATATGACTTAAAATTTGCAAGCTCCCAAATTTCTGCAATGGGACAACACCCTTGGCATCCATAAAAGAGTGCATAAAGTTTTATTTCATCTGTTGACAAAATCGAGATCACATAAATGGCTCCATGAAAATGTATAATGGTTCATGTTAATGTGGATGTAGGACAGCTGGCACCATGGTGCATTCACTGACATTCTGTTAAAGACTCGCTCCAATGAAAATTGTGTTTTTGGTGTCTTTAACGTGTTCTTGTAGCATTTAACTCATAATGAAAATTACATTTTAAACTGTGTTCTTGAGTATTTCTTTATTCAAATCATTGTGAATCAGGAGCATATGAAAAAAAAATGTTTGAAAAAGATTGTTGTGACTTTAAACCCACTATTGGTGCGCCATAAGCTCCCTGCTTCGCTCCAGTCTAATGCATCAATTTAGAGACCAATACATCCATGTACATCTTCATTTTTCATCTGAGCTGGCATCTGTCTCAAAACTGTATTGTTTTCTGCACCTTATTTGTTGCACCAGTAATGTTAGCTTGGGATTTTAGGGTTGTGAGGGGCTGTAAGCTAGCTGGAGAGTGGATGATGGGCAATGAGAGGAGGCTTACTCTGTGCAAACGATCCCGCCCTGACCTCAGAGGCAAATTTCTACTGAACTTCTGTCGCTCTGCAGAAACTATGTCTTAGAAAATGACACTGGTTTTCTTTACTTTACCTAAAAACATCATAATCATAAATAAAACACAATTATCTCAGTGAAACTGAATTTGTCCTGGTGTATTAGATGGATGGCACCCTGATTATATTTTAGCATCAGTTTTGAGTGGGTCCAGTTTCCAACGAAAATCTATGGAACAGCTAACGTTCTGGTTATGAGTGAGTATATCATGAAGACAGGGAAAAGCCAATTTCTGTAAATGCTGACTTAACTTATGTGTAAAAACATTACAAACGGTTTTGCCAATGAAGGAAAGTAGCGAAAAATAAGAGGACAAAGAGGATGAACAAATGACCTGCCAGCAAGAGCTGCTGACAAATAGCTGATGATAACAAATGTCCGTTTTTACCAGGAAAAATGACCTGCCTCAAGGTTGCAGTCACACACCAAAACAGGATGGACTTCAGATCACGACATTAGCTCCTGTTTGTGTGCTACTGTAGACAACTTAGCCCCTGCAGGCTGACAGCAGGATGAGGACCCACAGATAGGTGCACAAAGCTGACACAAGGTGCACTGGCCATGCAGCCCACTTCTTACATAACCCGATGAGTTAATGGGTCACTTGAAGTTGGACAGCCTTGATGTAAACGTGTCTGCAGACAGGCAGCAATATCCTGTCCGAAATCTCATACGCTCACTTCTGACGGCATACGTCTTCACTTTTAGCCCACAGTATGAGAATTCCATTGCTCTTGCGTGTCACTTCCTGTCAAGCAAGGCACAGTGTTTCTATCAACACGGAAACGGCACCACAAAATGAGTGGAGGAGACGCTAAATATTCTGCTCTTCCTTATGAGACTCCAGAGGCCAGATGGACACACATACACACTCAGAAATAAGGAGAGGCAGCATATCCGATAATGGCACAGGGAGTGTATGTGTTTGGGGAGGATAGGGGAGGGACATGGGTAAGACGGGGGGGCCATTGTTTTAGACTTGAGGGCAGAAGTGTTGGGAGGGGAGAGGGAAAGTCAAGGGGAGGCTAAATTTAGAGCACCTCCGCTGAAGTATTCCAAATATTCTTACGTGTATTTGGATGCTCACGTATACAATTTTTTGTTTTATCTATTTTTGATAATTACGTCACTAAGTGAACTAATATTTTTTAGAGATTCATAAAGAGTTTCAATAATTTTAAAACGTTACATTGTAAGAAGGTTGAGGACATAAAGGGTTAAATCTTAATGTTCATGTTTTTGGTCATTTCCTCGGCCTTGACCTGTTTGTGTTGGAGCTGGACACACAAAGACACACAGACACACTCGAGTCCAGAGCGGACCTCCACTTCCTGTCAGACAGGGACACCCCCCTGGAGAGGGAGCATGATCTGTCTCCACTCCGTCCCCCGCAGAATCCTCTCATCCACTTTTATCCACCTCATTGTTCTCTTCACACTTGGCCGCGGTCACATGGGACCGCTCGTTTCTGAGAAGACGGCGGGCTCTTCAACAGGTGCGAGACGAGGTGTCGGAAATTTAAAATAATCTCAGACGTGGCGTTTGCCAACAACAAAAGAAAGACAAAAAAACCTCGTTGGTTTAGTCTGTCCTTACATTGTAGATGTCCAACACACATTATTGAAGTAAAATATTAAGAATTGGGGATAAAACTTAATACAAAAGCATGGTTCTACCTCTTGAATTTAACAGTATTTTGTCACCACTACCTTCTTTTATTTTTATAAGAAAGAATCTATTATATTTTTAGTACGTCCATGTACTGTGTTTGGTATGTGTGGGTGTGTTTTTGTAACAAGTTTGCATCTGGTTTGACTATTACAGCTCAAGCGTCATGTCCCTGACCTGGAGAAAGGCACGGGGTACCTTAGAGTGTAGTGTGTTTCCGTTCATCGTTGTGCAATGATGTCACTTTGCAAGGTGCTGAGAGTCTCAGTGGAAGTGGGAGGAGTTGAGTATAGAATCTCTGAGGAGGTGGCAGAGAGGGACAAGGGTCAAGACCCCAGTAAGAACTCACTGCAAGGAGAAAGGGTAACTTAATGGTTTAGGGCAGGGGTGTCAAACTCAATCGCACAGGAAGCCAAAATCCAAAACACACTTTAGGCCGTGGGTCAAACAGAATAAACATTTATTAAACACATAAAAAAACGAAATTGTTGAAACTTTTGAACTTTAAAAACATATTTTTAACATAAATAAGAGAAAAGCAGACAGGAATACTATTCCAGAATAAACTTAATCCTTAAAAACTTTCAGTATTTTGCTCTCCATAATAATATATCCTGTCAAAATTATACAAGTTAGCAATAAAGGAAATGTTAAAAGAACCAGTAAATTTCTTTACTTGTATGTAATTTTATATAACAAATTAAACTCATAAATATCCAAAAACATTTTGCTCTCCATACAGTATATTCTATCAGAATTATATATTATATAGAAAATCACCTAATCTGGCAACACTGGAGTTCAGCAAGGAAGCTGATGATGATGGGATTTGTAGTTATTTCATAGTGGTGATCGCAGACACATTGTGGCAGCGCAAGGAATTGTGGGAAATTGTTCCCTTTCCCTCCCTGGGTGGATTGGGGTTTAGGTGTAGGTTTTGACAATGTGTTTTGTTGTTGTTGTGGCTGTTTTACTCTGTTTTGTCCTATTATGTTAGAAGTCATTCTAACTGATCTCTCAGCCTCAATAATCTTAGTGTTGCTTCAAGATAACATCGCTAATAACAAATATATAAAATGATCTGGAGGACCGGTTATAATTACCCTGTGGGCCGGATCTGGCCCCCGGGCCTTGACTTTGACACGTGTTTTAGGGGCTTGTTTTTACTTTGACACATAGAAATGGACCATAACACAACAAAAATTATGGTCTATTTAGCTAAAACCAGTTTATGTTGCATGTTGGTCAGTTGTTAAA
Organism: Oryzias melastigma; assembly: GCF_002922805.2. NCBI lineage: Eukaryota > Metazoa > Chordata > Actinopteri > Beloniformes > Adrianichthyidae > Oryzias > Oryzias melastigma. The sequence continues at coordinate 12,010,683 of NC_050524.1, read as the reverse complement.
TCAACATTTGGCTTTAGAAATGAGCCTTGCGAACTCGAGCAGGTCTGATTTCTACCTCCAACTCATTCATCTTCAGTCAAAGTGACCACACGCTGCGGTCTGTGATTACAGCCAAGTGTTTACAGTCCCCATTTATGCACGTGTGTAAAACAGCATCCTGAATTATACTTATTTAAGGGAAACATATCAACTTAATATCACTTCCTAAGAGTACCTTTCATGATTTGCTTTAAAACAGTAAACAAAGGACTAAAAGGGAGAGGCACATCGATTTCAACACAGCTTTCAACCTCCATATTTCATCGTTACTTTAGCCGTCAATGTTTAATTTCACTATAGATAGGTAAATTGAAAATGGCACTGCAGAAGGTTGCACAATTCTGTAACCGACATCTTTGCATGTGCGCTCATATACACCAGGGTGCAGGTCTGTCCTAGATGTGCATGTGTGTAATGAGAACCAAATGGTGGGGTGTGTGAGTGCATGGTTTTCCTCCCCCATCTCTAATCAGACAACCCCCAGGAGTACTGTGTGAGCGTGGACTTTGGATGCGGAGTGCAGGGCTGATTCATAAATCAGTTCTGCTGATGAAGAAACCTGGATACATGATGACTCCACTGACCTTCTGACGGAGCTGCACATCATCCGGTTCTGGACACTTTTTGATTGGTTTTGTTTTCTAAGTCTTGTGTTTTGAGTCAAGTTTCATTGTTATGTTCATGTTGAAAGCTATGAAAAGATGCCGCAGGTATGAAGAATCCTGCTAGTTTTGACGACTGACCACACAGAGATCCAGTGGTCAGGGTAGGTGGTCTCTAATGACAAGGCCAGGCCCTTACTAAACAGGAATAATTTATGTTTTTTCTCTCACTCTGGACTGTCTGCCGTTACCTCACCTTCTACGCATATTCATCCCTTCCTAGCCTTCAATTCTCCTCTGTTTCAGCTCTCATTCCTTGCAGGAGGTGGCCTCTCCCACTCTTCCATCTCTCCTTCTGCTCCATTTCTTTATCTTCCACATGTGGCCAGGCAGCTGTTACTGGCCAGTGTTCAGGTGGGTGGGAAGGTGTGGAGGAAATAGA